>NC_088646.1:14195404-14517904 GCF_964019385.1 Sycon ciliatum
TGTGTTCTATTGCGTGTGAGAGCATGCATGTGTGTATGTGTGTGTGTGTGTGTGTGTGTGTGTGTGTGTGTGTGTGTGTGTATGTGTGCACGGATGTGTGTGTCGATGGTGTTCAGTTTTGTGCTGGGTGAACACTCTGATCCCTAAACCGCGATACCGGAGCTCCCAAGCTACAGCCTCAGATTGATTTATAGTTCATCGTTGGGAATGAGTTCGCTGCTCATGATGCTGTTGCGGATGTTGCGGCCCTAGCTGAAATTGTCGAAGCTCGCCCTGATGCCAGTATCCTGTAGCACTCTGTCACTTTTGCATCAGCATGTTCGGCGATGGAGTTTGCAGAACATCAGCAAAAGCGGCTGGCCACCCTTCAACCGTTGGTCCAAGCAACGTGCTTCTCTAAATCAGTTGCAGTGCGGGCAGCTGCCAGTGGGTTGGTGATGAAGCACTTTGTCTTGTCCTACGAATGAAGTGGTGAGCCAGCCATTTCCAGACTGATGACGGAGCAAGTCAGAGGTAAAAAGCGGGTGACAGTCTCAAGGAACATTATATTAGCGGTGGCTGAACACCTAGCGAAGAACCAGTAGCAACCCAACTGTAAGGAACGCCCTGTGGCACAGTGCTTCACTTGTTTGTGCGCACCGTAAAATACCATCATTTTTGCCAGTGTGGGGACACGTTCTAGCTCGCATAGTTGAAGAACAAGAGGACTCAATGTTGTCTGATTCGTTCCAACATGTCAGCTTTCATTGTAATTTGAAATGGGGCTGTGCTAAGCGCTATCACAGCTACTTGTACATGTATCAAAACCAAGTACCAACAGGAGAGTAAGCATGGAGAAAAGTACCTATCGATAATGCGTGCACCCAGGGTTTTCCGGCAAATTCACTAGTTCAGCTATTCCATCCTTGTATTGTTCTGAACGCCGAGGGCTCTAGTGAGTTTATGCAACACCTAACAGCCAAAAATCCAATAAGTTATGACCAAAGCAGCAGCAGAGAAGTACAAGCAATATAGATACGTGAATTTACCAATTTTAGGCAAATTTTGACAGTTTTTTGGATTTTTCTCCAGAATATGCACGGTGACCCCTATTTTCGCCACGGTAAACCTGTTCCAACCCACTTATAGAACGTATTTGAAGTATCCACATATGGGGCAAACTCAAAAATAAGCTGCAAAAAATATTCAAAGTTTCATTTTTTGCGTCTTTTTGTTCTTCTCCAGGAAATGACGACCTGGATCCCATCGTCAACCAAAGTGTACATTTTTCGGTGTTGATATCATCTTAGTCAATACCTCGAACAGTCTGTAAAATTTTATGTCATGTTTTCTGTCCTAACTGATGTTATGGACGATTTCTCATCAATTTTGGGATTTTGTGTTATTTTGTGTCATCAAGGAAAATTGTGTTTTTGGCAAGACCTATTCGGGCAATTGAAAAACTGGTGTTACTAAGCGAAAATATAAGGCTGTACCTATTCAAACCTGTTGTCAGATTGGGCTGATGTTTGTAACAGACAAGCATACAACTATAGTACAAGCGAAATTGGCCAGCGTTGTGTGTGAACAGCTAGTCCGACTCATCCGACACAGTCGGTCGATTTTTTGTCGGAGTCGGTGTGGGAGCATCGGCCGGAAAATCGGCCAAGTGTGAACCAGGCATTAGGAGACGAGCATCAGGGGATCTGATTGCAATAAAGCGAGAATAATGATGCCACTGGAAAGTATGTTGTGCGTAGCGAGATGACGAGGTGAGACTCACCGTAGATTCTACCGCTGAGATATCTGCGAACGCGACAGGCTCGCCGGGTTGCCGTCCAGGATTCACACCGCCCTGTCCGCCCGTCGACGGGATCGACAGCAGCTAGCAGGAGTCCTCACTGATATGATGCTGATGTGCCACACGTCTAATACTGGTACCATGGTAGTCGCGAGTGTGATACGAGCAGGTCTAGGAGCAGCCACTCGCAAAGTAACAGTTAGTTTGAAACGAGAGGCCCGCTGGGGCATTCCACTCAGCTCAGGGCCGGCTACAAGTAAATTAGTTGCCAACAACCAACAAGAGTCAAGAGTTTATAGCCATGAATCATAACCCCTTGCACTGGGGTCGTGGTCTCGTGGACGCTCGCTTTTTAGACTGCTTGCCGGCCGGCCCGCGGTGCACCGGCGCGCGTGCGGTGGGAGACTTGTCGCATCACGTTCTCGAGTGACTCGGGTCACATTTGCCACGTGCTTTCGCAGAAATCCAACCGACGTTGACCAATAGACGTCGACTACGTACTGTTCTCTAGTCTTCCTCTCGCACGATCTCCATGGATACAAACTCTTTATGCAGTAATCTACCGGAGCTGAACCTGTGACCCCATGACCCCTGCACATCTCACAGCGCTTACGAGCTTCTTGGAACCAGGACGCAGCTGCGGAGCTTCGTCCGAACGCCCCAACGACTCATTTTCTTCGTTGTTGTTGTAGGAGGTGGGTTGAGTTTCAGCGCTCTCTCTCTCTCTCTCTCTCTCGGAGTTTCCTTCTCTTGCCTAGCTAGGTGTAGGTGGTTTGTGTTCTTGTATCAAATAGTTGCATTCGAGATGAACTGAGTCGTGACTGGCGTTATCGTACACGATGCTCCGCTGCGAGAAGTTTCAAGTAGCTTATGTCCGATAGTGGAGAGACCAATCCCTAAACCGTTCGCTAACGGAGTGCCCTGAAGCGGGACCTGAAAAAAATCATCCGCCTTGCTTTACAATTTGAGGTTGTTGGCGAAGCGATGGTAGAGTCTACGAAGCAAAGACAGAGCTGCGCTATGTAGCAGCAGCTCCGTGAGAAATTTCAACCAACAATTACAGGCGACTGCAGCGATGGTAAGGGTTTGATTTCGTTCACCATTGGTTGCAAGTGATCGTTGAGATCGTTTCTTTCCCGCTAACTTCATTTGTTTGGTGTGGCCGGTATTTGTTGTCCGCTAACCACGTGACTGGCATTTGCGCTGTGTCTTCCTTTCGCATTGTACTTTGCCGTGCTTCGCTGCTGCTACTTTGCCGCTGTACCTAAACTCTATGCCCTTCTTGTTTTGTTCTCTTTTTCTTTCCTCCAAGGTGACCGGTGAAGGAGCATGTATTGCCATTATCAGTTCGACTGCGCATGCGCAAATTCCATGGAAGAGTGTTGCCCGGCTGCAAGAAGAGACTGGTAATGATGTACGCGGTAAGCACGCCCGCACATGTCCTTCACGAGCAGATAATTTATCTTTGGTCCTCTTTTTCTTCTTATAAGACATATCCTTCTGTCGGTATGGGTCGGTGCTCTGTAGCTGCGTGGCTTGCAGTGTCCGAACTGTCGCTAAATTCTTCCGACTCGCTATTTCGACTAGCACTAGAGCCACGTGAAGACCATTTCCACAACCTCTTTGTAATGACTACAGGAAACGCCTAACCTCCATTAATTTTAGTCACGCGGAGGCGCGTTGCAGTGTTGATAAAATTACTTTTCCCGATCTGGACTTGTCAATAAAATTATTGCAACAGAGCTTTCGGCCATACTCAAAGCTCCAAAATAACTAATTATCCGTTAAAGGAAGTGTCCTTGCTGTGCTGGTGTGTTTATGCTTCATGCATTGGTTCGGCTACGAGCGCATGATGGTGACGGATTGACGATGTAGTATCTGGATTTGTGGTAAGTTTAATTCTGGCGACATGTGTCTATTTTGTGGAGGTTGGAGAGCGAGGCCGCCGTCTTTCGGTACTAAACTGCCGCCTTGTTGTGCTGCTCCTGTAGAATGTAGTGGGTTTTCCATTGCTGTCGGCAATGCCAGTGCAAAGTAGTTTATGCGTTCTCAAAGTCGGAACAGTTTCTGGTGACTCATTTCTCCGACCTGTTTGTTTTCGGTTCTCTGCTGGCAGTTCGTCATCTTTCGAGCGTCGAATATTCGATTGGATTATTTGGCAGGGCAACCGGCGCACTCGCAACGGATTGCACGCCTGCATCAGGACCGCTGTGCAGATTGGAGTAGCGGAGGGCATAACTCCCCAAACAAAAGGTACAGTGTCTTGTCCTCTTGGTGGTCGGGTGGCGTGTATTTCGCGAGTCGACATTCCTGTTGGTCAGAAGACAGTGTTGTACGAGTGCAATGTACATGTCTGTCCAAGCGTGTGGACCTACACTGTACACGTGTTGTGGTCGCTAGCCACAACCCACATTATGATAATTGTAATGCGTTGGAACGCGTCCACCTGTGGAGCGACGCTTTGCAGCTTGACCGTGATACATGTACTAGATTGTCATGGGTAACATGTAGGTCTGTTCGAACGTTGTGCTTACCAGGCTGCACTGCCAAAATGGCAGCTGTAGCTGTAAGTACAACAAAGTAATGTCGTCTTGAGCCAGGTAGAGGCTCAGCTCATGGGGCCCCTGTGACGGATATGTAGATTTTATGATGCTGGCGATAGGGTGCACTTCGAAATTCCGCCTCCGGAAAATATTCCTACTTCCAAATCCTGTTAGTACATGTAGTACTTCAACCTCTGGTAAAGAGCATTATAATAATTATTATTACGAGACGGCTAACACAGTTGATGGATATTGGATAATTTGCACCGAGGTCCCATGCTGCCTATTATGATTTTATGAGTTTCTTCTCTATTATTCTTTGGTGAAGACTAACAGCCTGCTAAACTTCTAACCAGTTGAATCTTAGCAACAACGGGCAGTGTGAAGGTTTCGGTGTGACATCCGTCCAATATTCTGAGCGCATTTAGCATGGCTTTTGTTTGCAATCATCGGAATTCCACGTTTGAAGGGTAACTGTTACGGTTTCGTAATTATTCAGTAGCTAACACCCTAGCTGGTTTAGATTTTGGATTTCTATATCGAATCATCCTATAACTAGTGCCACTACTCGCCAGCATCTACCCATGCGTAACCCCTTCAGAGAGGTGTAGTGGGGGTGCAGCCATTTGTGTTCGTGTTGCCGATGTGTGTGTTGTCGGTCCCCCTGCGGACGCTTGACCACATCGTCATGTAACTTATGTTCCCAGGGCAGCGTAAGAATGCTTCGTAAGCACTGTCGCGCTTGCACTCCTACCCCACCGCAAGGGGCTGCCCTAGACAAAAATGGTGTTGGGAATTGTGGACAATGTTTGGTTTTCTTGGTTGTTGCATACCGTGTACTCTCCCGTTGGTGGGTGTCAGACTTTATATGCGATAATGTTGAGGTCACTTCCCAAGTCGAGTAGCCGTCAATATGACATGGTTGTGCTGTCATGAGCACTTAAAGGGCTGGCATATTCTCCTGGCACTACGCTACCAGCAACAGAACCCCACTGATCTGAGGTCAAACACCCCCCCCCCCCCTCCTGGCGCTCTCATCTGGCTTCACACGTTTACCTATGCCTGCTTTCCCAAGTCATGATGTAATGGAGGGCATTTCTTGTGTATGTGCCTATGTGATTGCTGAGCAACGTACGGATGGATTCCAGGAACATTCAAGGAGACTACTCAATCGTCTTCAACCTGACAGCATTCCATTCCGCTGCTCTTACCCGGGTGTGTACGCTAGACCACTGGATTCCAATCACCCACTGACAGTCTGGAGTGAGGGTTGCTTCAAGCCTTGTACTCGGGAGCCTGCCTTGAAGAATGGGAAATCTTCATCCAGGAACTCTACAGGCACCGCCAAGAGTACATAACCCCCCAAGAGTGTGCAACTCCCACATATCCTGTTGTCCTGACAGAATTTCAAGTTGACGTCATTATTTATGATGCAATGCTCCTTGCACCAGTGATTTACAACATGTGTACGGGTGTCAAGTATCACACGTTTTCTTTGCAATAATTTGTTCAGCATCAGATGGGCTTTGCATCATAAAAATGACGTCAACTTGAAATTCTGTCGGGACGGCACCCATAGTTGAGTTGCACACTCTTGGGGGTTATGTACTCATGGCACTGCTCTGCCCATCCGACAGGTAAGCAATTTGTTGTCCATCAACTTTTGGACTGTGACTTCACCGATGTTGCTGTTTCCTTTTATGGCATTTTTACGTTGTTGCCGTTGCAATTTCCTTGTCTTGCCAGAAACCTACGTGAAGACCTCATTATGCACATTAGCAAGAGTCCATAATCCCCCAGAGTGCGCAACGTCACTGATCAGACCTGGGGCGGCGAAATCCGTGTTGCACGTCATAGTGTGATATGAGTATGGGAAGTGTGTTTGTGGTGGACTGCGTCGACGGAGTGACGCAAGTCCGACCCAAAAAATGACGTACATCATGGATTACGCCGTCCCACAGCCCCATCCCAGCTGCACACTTGGGGGGATTATGGACTCTTGGCATTAGCGATGTTCTGCTCTACGTTACGGGAATGTGACGAGAAGAATCCTGGGAACACGAAGAGTGTTCCATAACGCAAAGGGAACCAATTCTGCTCTACGTTCACTGGGAATTTCCCCTTCCAAATTTGGCAGGTTTCTGCCTGCATTTAACCCTTTACCGTTTCAGGTATTTGTACAGCATAAACCGACCGTCATTGTTCATGCCGTAACTTTTTTATTTTTTACTTTTATTATGTACAAAATGGGGTGATTCTGAAAGTAAAAACCCTCAGGAATGCGATGCAACAACTTTGAAGTCCAGAAAACGAACACAGATTTCACTATTTGAGCCCCGGCCAGCGAAAACCAGCACTTGTGTACTTGATATCAATCATCAAAATGTGACGTCAAAGTTTGGGACGCGCAGTGAGCTGGCTTTTGAAGATTCTTTTTCGATCGAGTGGGTGTCTTCGTTGTCAAAGGAGTTTCAAATGTCTTCAAATGAGTCTGGTCAATTGATTTTAGCGCTAGGTGAGTGCTCGTCAAACGGAGGTTGAGTTTAGACACAGCGATGGCGACAGGTGTCGCGACAAGGACTTAGGTCCAGAGTTGTCAGCGTGAGACTCCCTGTACGAAGCGGCGCTGAAAGTTTGTTCGCGATCGGAATTATTTCTTTGGTGGCGATCTCGCTGAGTTTGTCCAGCAGTGGCGAGTCTCATATTCATAGCAACGAAGAGTCCTCATAAAATCGACACTGGATACTGGTGGCAACGCTAGTCGGTGCTGGAGTAATAGCGACTGCGAGGAGAAGCTGAATGTCGACCCGCTGAGCGATCCGTATTTCTACATCAACAACAATGATGTTGCAGACACTGATGGAGGGCTTCTCACGACGCAAAACAGAGCGTAGTATTATCAGTACTCTGCCTTGTCGGACGACGCCAAGCTGGCTGCTGCCTGTGCTGAGAAAGGGGGATTCCTAAAAAGTCAAACCGGCTGAACGCTTGGGGGCAACATCTTCACGTGCTACAAAACGCGAGTATTCGCTCATATCATTGAAATACAATTATGCTGAAATCATGGTCTGAGTGAAAGTGTGCAAGGAAGTGGATGTCAGTGGTATTGGTCAGTACATCTATCAGTATGGCAAGCTTCGGGACAACGCTCAAACTGCCAGCACAGAGGTCCCTGAACACAATTTGGAAGGCCAGCTACCAATCATCGTTTTGCACTCTGGAGTCTGGTGTTGTAAAGAAGGTAGTGGTGTATACGGAATATCGTCACACTTCTGAACTACTCATGCCTGCAGCACCAAGAGGGCAAGCCTGACTTCCATTCTATTTACTTACATGTACCTGTTCCACATCACAATCAGAAACTGTAGGATCAACTTGCATGGGGTCACTAGGCATGGATGCTGCGCCGACTGTACCGAATCTTGACCTGTGTGACTTCAAACTCTATTTTCCATGCTTTCGCTTATCAGATTGTCACCAAACTTGATAACTTGAATGATTAATAGTGTAGAATCAATTTCGAGCGAAAAAATAATTTTTGAAAAAATTACACATGTTCAGGTTTCTGCTGGCTGGGGCTCATTTAGCACTAATAATTATTTGGATTTATTCCCGATCGGGCAAACTGTTGCAATATGCAATAAATCAGATCCTTGCACTGGAGTGGCTCCCTCAGGTAAGTGGATACCAGGTTCGTTCTCTGGGTGGAATGCAGGAGTGTTACCAGTCACAGCGGTGTCAGCATTGTCCCAAGTATTGCAAATATCGACTAGTGCAGGTTGCACCGCTGGCTGTACATAGTACCTGTGCACCACGACCTCTACCGTGACGACGGCCTATTCCACGGCCGAATCCTCTCTCTCTGCCACGTCCCCTTCCACCAATAGTGGCACTCATCTCAGCAACACTGTCGTCGTCTGTGACATCCATGTCACTCTCACTGGCGCTGCTTTCACTCGCCATGTCATCGTCGCGGTCGTCGTCAGAATAAATATTTTCAACAGGATTGTCTGGCTCCACAAACTCATCTTCGCTGGATGAGGCAGCGACAGAGTCGTCAGGAAGGGTCTCCAGAAGCGAAAGAGCTTGCTCCGCGTCCATGGCTTGCCCAGCAGGGCAGACAGTCGTGAGGCCAGCTCAAGCAAAAGTCGAAATAATCTGCAGGCAATACCAAAAGTCGCAGGGTACGCACTTTTCCCAAAGCGCATTTTTCAAGTCGCGATTTTCGCGATTTTTTATATTGCATCACACAAAAAAATTGTCGGCATCCTCTGCGCGTACATCTTGGCTACCAGTAGGGAAAATCCCAGCTCTCTGCGGTGAACCAGTCCAGCGCTGTGCGCATAGAAGTCATCGACCGCAAGCGGTCGAAATTTGTACGTACAAACGGTAAAGGGTTAAGTGAGACCCAGCAGATGCGTACGCATTTTCTTTGCGGGAGCCACAGCGTAGAGAACCTCAACTCTGTGTAGAAATCTGACCCAAAACACGCGAAACCGTAGTCTCTAACCCAGACACCTGCTCGCAACGTGATTTCTCTACGTTTTCATGTATAGCAGAACCTCACCATTCTCAGTATTTTTCTCCATGGATTCGTGGGTTGTTGTTGCTGATAGGTTTCACGTGACAAATTTGCTGCCTTTCTCTTTCCTTTTTCCGTTTCACTTTGTTTAACTGAAGAGAGGCTGTCATCAATCATCTCGTGGTTGATGGGCTGCTGTGATGCTGGCAACTGAGACTTGATGTTGAGAAGTGGGATAGCTCTGGACGCGCAGGTGAGTGGATTCTGTGTGCATTGTTCGCCACTCAGGTGCCTTGCACGGTCCTGCAACTAGCTTGACCACCGGTTCACTGTGGTTCACTGTGGTGATTGCTACAGAACAGTTACGTTGGTTAGTCCCTGTGAGGGTCGCTATGGAGAAGCGCCGGACATCGCTTACAACCAAAGGGTGACATAAAAGTGTTCTTTGTTATCCCCCCCTGGGAATGCAGGAAAGCAATTCAACTTTTAGGTGAGCAATAATTGATGGAAGGTAGGGTTTTGCAAAGGGTTGCGTTATTTTGTTGATTCTTGAAGAAAACGTTGCAACCTTGACACCGGTTTTGGCTGATGTGCAGCAGAGTAATGTTAGCCCAGTTCATTTCCTAGCATTAAGTTTAGTACCCTCCCCCACCACTCGGAGTGAGCTACCCTTCTTTGGCTAGAACCCTGCTGAAAATAACTGGTTCATTTAGGCGAGGTCTAGTTTGAGATCTGTGGCTGGTATCCATTATAGGGGAAGTTAACCCTTTATGGACGGATTACTAGCACAGTATGCACCAGAATTACAAAATGTCAGTACAATTTTCAACTTTTCCATGTCATAACTTTGGTGTCCTTCACTTGATTTTCACAATCAAGGGCTCATTGGAAAGCTCTTGGCGAGAGCTACGTCAAGGTACCAATCTCCATTATCCGGCCGCCACAAATCAGGCGCGGTAACACAGCAAAGTCGTCTCCAAGCCTGATATGCAAGCAAATTCGTCCCATCAACGCCATTCCACTCTCCTTCATCGCAGAACGCTCAAATCTGTTTGAGACGATTCAAACTTCAGCCGGCTACGTCATTATCATGTGCTCAGTCGCTCAAAGAGCACACGAAAAGGGATTTTCCCCCAAAATGGCGAAATGATCGATCAAAAATTTGAATTTGCCGAGGTAAGAATACGGCGTGCAATATCTCTGGCGTCCGACATTGTAACTCTTCAGCGATTGTTGCATTGCACAGCTTGGAGTTCCCGCTACCACGTAGACCCTTCGATTGTGGAATTTGCTCAAGAAACGATGGAGTTACGAAGTTTCGATCTTATTAGATCGAAACTCGTACAGTCCGTCCACAAAGGGTTAAGGCAAAAATTAAAATTTCACCAGTTGTAGTCTTCGGGGTGCTGAGTCCAATGGTCTTGGTCCGAGAAAGCTGAGACGCTCCCTTCCTACTTGAATCCCAATCGAACTCGCGCACTTCCACCGAAACTGGGTGACTGCGCCCTACTAGATGGGGATTTGTATGCAAAATGTCACTAAAAGCGCCATTTCGTTCTTATAAAAGCACGGATGACCACGATTGGCCCATATGTTGTAGTCTTTTGGACGCTGAGTCGACTGGTTTTGGTCCGAAAAGGCTGCGATGCAGCGTTCCTCCTTTATTCCCAATCGAACATGGTTGAACAAGCGGTCACGTGCTCCTGGGTGCCCAAATCACCTGGTCACCACGCCAGCAGGCGACAACTTTCACACCAAGGTTCAACTCGAGTGACAGGACTGCACCCAAAAAAGGTCAAACAGGCTAGTAAGTTGTACCCTGCAGGCACGGTGACCAGGTGACTGGCGTACGCAGGAGCACATGACCGCTTGTTCAACCATGTTCGATTGGCAATAAAGGAGGAACGCTGCATCGCAGCCTTTTCAGATCAAAACCAATCGACTCAGCGTCCGAAAGACTACAACATATGGGCCAATCGCGGTCATCCATGCTTTTAAAAGAACGAAATGGCGCTTTTAGTGACATTTTGCATACAAAACCCCATCTAGTAGGGCGCAGTCACCCAGTTTCGGTGGAAGTGCGCGAGTTCGATTGGGATTCAAGTAGGAAGGGAGCGTCTCAGCTTCCTCGGACCACGACCATTCGACTCAGCACCCCGAAGACTACAACTGGTGAAATTTTAATTTTTGCCTTAATTTCCCCTTTAAACTGGTCACCAACTATGGAAAAGTCAGGTTTTGAAAGGGGAAATGGGGAAGGAGGTGCCTTAAAGGGGAAGTTAAGGCAAAAATTAAAATTTCACCAGTTGTAGTCTTCGGGGTGCTGAGTCGAATGGTCGTGGTCCGAGGAAGCTGAGACGCTCCCTTCCTACTTGAATCCCAATCGAACTCGCGCACTTCCACCGAAACTGGGTGACTGCGCCCTACTAGATGGGGATTTGTATGCAAAATGTCACTAAAAGCGCCATTTCGTTCTTATAAAAGCACGGATGATCGCGATTGGCCCATATGTTGTAGTCTTTTGGACGCTGAGTCGACTGGTTTTGGTCTGAAAAGGCTGCGATGCAGCGTTCCTCCTTTATTCCCAATCGAACATGGTTGAACAAGCGGTCAAGTGCTCCTGCGTACGCCAGTCACCTGGTCACCGTGCCTGCAGGGTACAACTTACTAGCCTGTTTGACCTTTTTTGGGTGCAGTCCTGTCACTCGAGTTGAACCTTGGTGTGAAAGTTGTCGCCTGCTGGCGTGGTGACCAGGTGATTTGGGCACCCAGGAGCACGTGACCGCTTGTTCAACCATGTTCGATTGGGAATAAAGGAGGAACGCTGCATCGCAGCCTTTTCGGACCAAAACCAGTCGACTCAGCGTCCAAAAGACTACAACATATGGGCCATCTTGGGACCTGATTTCAACTTTCATCAGAATGTGACGTCAAAGTTACTGGTATTCAAAGAAAACGCGACCGCGATCAATCGTGAAGGCAGTGAAGTCAAAGACGGGTCAATCTTGAATAGGTTGTTTGCAAGTTAGATCGATTGATCCTGGGCAGCCAGAATGGCTAGTAAACGACGATAGCATTGAGTTCGTTGATGTGTCACGTCAGGACGCGTCTCTCCGGGATGAGCGTGACAAGTCATTCTACGGCGATATCCCCGGTACGCAGGCAGCGAGGGCAATACTGTCGAGACCCGATAGGATATTCAATATTGCGTATGTGCCTGAGTCCAACAGCACATGGATGCCATGCTTCTCCTATTCACTTGTGGTAGACTATGGTTATACGGTACAGCTATAGGAGACCCTACACATCGACTTGTTTGCTTTTGTTTTGTTGTGTTTTGCAACCACTGAGCAATGCTCACCCAGATGTCCGGGCAACATGCATTCTCCACTATGCGCCAGCAACTGGAGAACACCCATGGCAGTGTCCACCGCTAGTCAGTCTGTTCACCAGTAAACCTGGACAAGCACAGGCTACGAGTTAGGAACGGTTCTCATTGAGAAGTACACTGGACCAAGGCTTCTTCATCAAAAACGTGGCTGCTGCCCACCTTCTTTCTCGCAGGTAAACATGCTCACATTGATCGAAATTTATAACTAAGCTGTCTGATGAGAAACGGTGGTTACCGATGCCGAATGGGAAATTTGAAACTGCGGGCAAGGTGACTTCTGGAAACTTTTGCTACTACTGTAACAGCTTACAAATATGATTTGAAAGTGCTGCACCACAACAACACTGGAGGCGTGATAACGCTGACTTCTGGATCCACTTGAATCCAGGTTTATGGCTCCATACATGAGTACACGCTTTGTGGTGGTTTCCCTTCACGGTAAGGGGACACCTCCTCCGACAGTGACTGATCTGGGCCCTCTTGGATGGGGACCCACTCCTATTACAGAAAACCACATATGCACGGGACATGAGGCCTAGCTAGTTCCCTCCACATCGTACTTTGCTATTGGTGGAGTGCATTCAATGGAGTGCATTCAATTTGACCCAGGAGTCGTAAATCATGTCCTAATGTCTTCGCTTTTAAGTGCAACTACTGCGAATGAGCAAAAATAAGCAAGGTGCCGCACTATAGCTCTTCGAATAGGTTTCCCAAAGGACCATGTTGTTCTGTGTCACTGTTTCTTGTGTGTGCCCAGTCGAGTTTGTCGGGGACAACCTGTGGAGAGTGGGAAATAGGATATGTTCCCCTGTCGTGATAAGTATCAATTTCGGCTCCTTCAAAACTCGCAACTGTAGGCTATTGTATATTCTATCATCCGCGTACTGCTGTGAACATGGAAATCCGGTCGAACGACACGGGGTCCGGCAGTGCCCTCAGTACCTCAGTACGTACAGCACGTTGCATGCACAGTGCACGTGTTGATCGTATTCGTACTCACGGCTGCATGGCCCTGGGCCACTTGGCTTCCGACCGGATTTCAATGTCCGCGACATTAGTTGAAGACCTTTGGAGCTTTGGAAATCTGTCCAATTAGAGCCAAGCTTATTAAGCTGGAAAGCACTTTCAAAAAGTTAGGTTTTGGACTGACAACTACGGTTGGATCATATCGACAATAAAAACCCTGCTCCTTTATCTGATTTTATCCAACCTCCATTGAATGTGAACAAGAAGAGCTACACGAGTCCTACAGTGAAGTGTGTGCAGTTGTTTGCATGGTTTCTACCAGTATGAGAACGAGACAATAGAAAGGATTTGCCCTGCATAGTTTTGAACGAGTGAGCATGACTGGCAATCATAACAATTATTGTGATGGTACCTTTTACGATTTCTTTGAGAATATCGTTACTTGCTCCAAACTGCGCACAGTATTATGTGTGTGTTGTGTCTCCCTCTTGTGTGTGTGTGTGTGTGTGTGTGTGTGTTGCGTCTCCCTATCGTGTGTGTGTGTGTGTTTGCTCCAGGCTTGCCATCTGCCATCCATGCTTCCCCTTATGATACATTTTGCTCCTGGAAAACCTTTTTTTGGGGGGGGGGCACTTCATTGCGGCAAGACTCTTGCTGCAATGTAGCTGCCACAAAATGACAGGTGTTCCGTTCCATTTCCCCTGGTTTCAACCATTACGAAAGGGTAAAGGGGGTGGGGTGCTGCTGGCGACTCCATGACTGCCTTCGATCAAACTTTGCCTCAAAAATGGGGTTGCAGGAAAAGGAATCTGTAAGTCTGTGAATAAATCAAAAATCTTGTGCGATTCAAGTTGCCTCTATTCAACACCTTCCTGGCCTGTTTTGCGGAAGACCGCTGGTCAAGCTTGTACGGCAAAAGGCCACAAAGCGTCACGACAAAACATGTTGGCTATCGATCATTGATTTTGCTATTTATAGCATTCAAGGTATTTCCTGTATGTATGCCATCACAACACACGCCCTATATAGTCTGTAAGTTAGTAGTCTGCAGTATCCATATTCCTGCCCTAATAGAACTGTATTACCTATCTTGCACGATCACTGATCACGTTTGGTAGAATTATTCATGAATTCATTTGTTTGTGGATGAATTGAATTGTACTGTTACATGTAGCATTATTATACAGCCACATCATTCTTACTATTTCCACACCTGCATGTTTGTTCCCACACACACCTCAGGGATCAGTACACAACTACACACTCAGCGAGTACTACACAATGTGGCCAGCGGGGAGCGAGGTGGAGCAGCACACACTCGGCTGATGATTAGTGCGACCAGCCAAGCAGAGGCGGCAACTGGTGGCTGGAGCCGACCAGACTATCAACCACAACAAACACTAAACAATATTCGACCCTCATGCCACACTAAACTCATATTTTCACATTATTGCATTTCTCTCACTCAAATTCTAATATATCCACATTCTTAGTTAGGTTAGCTAGGCATAGATCAGGCCAGGTAAGAGCCCTGTAGGTCATCTCTTCTACATCCACCCAGCGCTACGACCAACCAGCCCTACAACCAACCAGCGCTACGGCGTCAAGTCATCGGGCCTACCATTGGTAAATATGTAGTTATGTACTGCATGCCTGGTGTATTGTACAACACCATGTTGTTTAGTAACCGTGTCCGTTACTTGTACTATCCCCATACAACAGTGGCTGTCACAGGCTGCTGTTGTGTGGGTGTATGTAACCAATCAATTGTGTCATGCTCATTCATTCCCTCTCAGGTAGGTTCAAGCACTCCACGGCAGCCTCGCTGATGCCCGTCTCCCTGGTAACGTATATTTGGGTGGTACGTATGTAGACATTGGTAGGGTATGCATTCTGCTGTTTTGGCTTGCTAGTTCCCCGTGTGACAATAGCCGGTGATGGCTGCTGTCACATGGGTGTATGCTTCTAATCCATTGTGTGAAGCTGTCTATTTTTCCTCCGCTAGACTTGCAAGGCCAATGGACCAAGATTCTTCACAGCATGGCTAAGTATAAGCCATTTGTTTGGTACGTTACACAATTTGATTTCTGCATGCTGCAATTATTCATTTCTGACTTGCAGAGTAGGTGATAGGGACATGGCCAGAGTATGTGGTTTGAATATGTTGCTCAGTTGTACATGGAGTGTTGAGGTTACTGATGAGTAGCAGAGTTTACATGCGGTTGCTTGCTACTGGCAGGTGTGTTGGGTTGGTGAATGTGTGGCTAATACAAAAATGGATGAATTCTGAAATGGAGCAATCAATGCCAATTGCAGCCATTTTCCAGCTGTTTGTTGCTGCACAGTCATTCTTGATCCCTTTGTATTCACGACATGTGCACCAATTTGATGCACCTGTCCGTAGCCGGTGAATGTTTGGACTGCTTTGCAACTTGTTTGTGGCTGATGATTGCATGTACAACGGGAGGTACATGCCTTGGCCACATCTCAGACCATGCCGCTTACTCTTCTACTGTGCTTGCCAGAAATTTCTTATGTGTTTGAAAACTGTGATCACCATAATTGTCGTGTACCTGGTGCTAATCATTACTGTTTGCTCCATACCTGCCCAGGTAAATCATCACAACCACCATCATTTCAATCACTACTACCGATGCAAGCCATCTCAGTACTACTGATGTCGGCCACCTCGCTACTACCGATGCAAGCCATCTCAGTACTACCGATGTCGGCCACCTCGCTACTACCGATGCCGGCCACCTCGCTACTACCGATGCCGGCCACCTCGCTACTACCGATGCCGGCCACCTCGCTACTACCGATGCCGGCCACCTCGCTACTACTAACGCTGGCCACCTCGCTACTACCGATGCCAGTTTCCAGCCATAACGCTGCTATCGATGCCGGCCGCTTTGATGCGATACATGCTGACCACTTCGCTATCACCTATGCCGGATGCTTTGCTACTGGCGGCATCAGCCAAACGTGACACTACCAAAACTGCAAATACTAAATAGCTACTGTAAATTGCTACTACCGGCATTGACTATCGAATCACAACAGCTGTGTGACCAGATCACGCCAATACCGATGCTCTCAACGCCAGCTATCACATGACTGATCACCTCTTGCATGTCACAATGACGCCGGCACCGTCAACCTCTCTACTCTGCAGATGTCAGTCGCACTGTTACTACTGATGAGAAGCTGTCTCTCTCATCGTCCGGGTTGGATGCAGCTTGGAGGTTGCCTTCATCTCCAGCTCTAAAAAAGGTAAAGCATTTTTCTGGTACCCATTTGTGCGGGCTTGGGAGTTAATTGCATGAACTTGCACGTTGTACCCCGGTTAGCACTAGGTCTGGGATCCCAGAAGGGTAAACTGTACGCTGACTGGAGGTAACAATTAGAATAGACACTCTGAACTCCGATACCATAATTCCGAGTGAACAGGGAACTACTAGCACTTGCCAAATGCATGCTTCTCAATAGTGTGAAGCCTCCACTGAGTTCTCAAAGAAAGCAATTTAAATACTATTTGAGAGACCCATTCTAGGGAGCGTACGCATCTTAGAAGGCCTTTATCCACAGCAACCTCTCCTGTCCTCATGTCCCTAGTCTCCTTGCATGGCTCTTGCCGATGGAGATTTGACCACGCCTGGGATTTGTTGTGATGGCATACACGCAGCCGTGGGATGCGCCTTTCACAGATAGATGTGTTCATTGCCGCAGCACACTCCACATGTGACATCAAAATTGTACAACTAAAATTGCTGTTCACTAATTCGTAGATGTATTAGCCCACATGTACAGGTTATTGACACGCCGCTTGGAACGTCGATGAAGGCCACGTCATGGAGTCGCCAGCAGCTTCCCTCCTTTTATTATTTCAACATTCCCAATAAATCAGCAATGAGCATGGATCAGGAGTTGAGCCTATAATCTTTGATCCTTTCCATTGCATGGAATTTTGGCTTTCCAGAGTTTCTTCAATTGGCTGCACACCCATGTCCTTGTCTCATTGCTGACCCGAAAAATGGAACGGAACACCTGTCAATGGGGAGGGAAACTTTTAAACTCAGTCTTTGAAAATCAGATCATAATTGGGGGCATAAATGATGTAATATTATTATAACTAAGAAACTTCAAATTCCTAAAATATACACAAAAAGCAACGGACCTATGCCCAAAATTTTCAGGTTTGGCTGCCATTTTGATTCTGTATGCATTATATGGGCCCTATCTGATTGTATGCACACCATTCAAATGTATGGACACCATTCAAATGTATGGACACCATTCAAATGTATGGACACCATTCAAATGTATGGACACCATTCAAATGTATGGACACCATCTAAATGTATGGTTTCCATTCAAATGTATGCACACTGTTCAAATGTATGCATGCCATTCAAATGTATGGTTCCCATTCAAATGTGTGTACACCGTTCAAATGTGTGTACGCTGGTCAAATGTATGGTTCCCATTCAAATGTATGCACGCCATTCCAATGTATGGTTCCCATTCAGATGTATGGACTCCATTCAAATGCATGGTTCCCTCTCAAATGCATGGTTGTCATTCAAATGCGGGTATGGTCGGCGTCGGAGATCTCAATCTTAGGCATTGATATGTCAAAGGCATTTGACACTATATCAAGGGTCAGGCTGATCGATATACTGTCAACAGTCATTGATCATGATGAGCTGCACATCATCCAGTGCCTTCTGACAGACACCACAATAAAAGTAAAGCTGAATAACATTCTCAGCCAACCATTAGTCACACACAATGGAACCCCACAAGGTGATTCTCTATCGCCAGTCCTGTTTACTGTCTACCTCGAGGCTGCATTGAGGTTGATTCGAGAGCGACTCTCACCGCGACCAGCATTGGATATTCAGCTTCAATTGCCCAATGAAACAGCGTATGCGGATGACGTAGACTTCATCAGCACCAGCCTACAATATTTGCATGACAATCAACCCATACTATCATCCTCGTTAGCGGAATACAATCTAAAAATGAATGAAGCCAAAACCGAATATACTACAATTAAAAGAGAAAAGGACAGAGTAGACGAGCGATGGCGGAACACGGTCAAACTAGGATCGATGCTTGGAGTGGAGGAAGATATCAGTCGGAGAAAACGTCTAGCAACATGCGCCTTACATCAGCTGTGGGTGATATGGCTAAGAGGTAACCATGCCCGTGAACCCCTTCGGATTAGGTTATACGGCAGCTTTATTCTCCCAATACTTCTTTATAACTGCGGCACATGGAGCCTGACAGAGACTCAAGAAAAGAAACTTGACTCGTTCCACCGCCAGCAGTTACGAGCAGTCATAGGGGTCAAATATCCCCGTATAATACGCAATGAAGCACTGTACAAGCGCACTGGCTCCAAGCCACTCAGCAGAATCATCCAGTCTGCTAGGTGGAGAATGTTTGGCCACATGCTTCGACTAGACACCTCATCCCCGGTCCAGCAGGCTATGTCGGCATACTTTCAGCCAGGAAGCTCAGGGTTCCGAGGCCGCCCGAGAACAACACTCCCGCGATCCATCAACAACGACCTGAAAAATTCCAGATCCACAAACTCCCTCACATCACACGAGGATCTAGTTGCACTGAGGCAGCTCGCCCAGGATCGTCGAAAGTGGAAGGATCTAATGTGTGCTGTGTGTAATGGCTGAAGTTATACAATTACACTAGATACCCTTAACAATAATAACGGATACAATTACACTAGATACCCTTAACAATAATAACGGATACAATTACACTAGATACTCTAGATACTAGAGACTCGGTACTCTAGATACTAGATACTCTAACAATTTTATCAAACATTATGATAATTACCACATCAAATGCTGCGGAGACCTATCCAGAATCGGCAATATGCTGGCCCTGGCCTGGAGATCTGCAACTATAATCAGCTTCTACTTTGCAACACTAACGGATTAGTCCCCTTTGTCGATTGATGGATCAATCGGTAGATTCGGCTCTGTTTTTCTTCCCTTTCTTTCTTGTTTTGAATTGTACGTTGAACTCATTGGATTTCTTTGTATTCTGTATCTCGTTATCGTTATATTTCCCTCTAGCCCTCTCGCTTAGGATGAGCTTTCTTTTTTTGGCAGCTTAAGCGAAGGCTATATACCTGCTTTATGCAGGTTGATGCCAACGCGAACAAGCAAAATAATAATAATAAATAATAATGGTGGACTCTATTCAAATGTATTGTTGCCATTCAAATGCATGGTTCTCATTTACCCACATTTTCAGGTTTTAAATTTATCTCCTAAAAGGGATACAACAGAATGGACCTACAAGTGCAGCAGCGTTGGCTAGATGTGGTTAGCTGGCACATCAGCGCAGTACGGATTACCTGAATGTCTCTCTCTGTGCATAGCTGCAAGGGTTGTGATATCTGTTGGGAAAACAGTGCACGTGAGTGATGTGTGACCAACGAAATTACTAGTGATTTTAAACAGGGAGAGCAGTGAAGCCTGTCGAAAAAGACCGCTCAAGGAACCTTCAACATGTGGTCTCTGTTACCAGGTGGTCTCCTTATCCAGGGTCACTAGACTAGAAATAGCATTCCTTGGCCCTGATTGTAGTGGTCGCCATATCCGAGTCGTTGCCTTGACAGGTTTTACAAGAGCATAATACTTACTCCCTGATTGTCTTGGCATGCACGCTGCCATACGGGATTGTTGTGTAACTGCAGGTGACATATCTAATCAATTCGTTCGTCGTTGTCAGCGTGTAAACGAAGTACTGCTTGCCTTCAGTCAACAACACGGAATTCACGAGTTACGATAGTTTTTACTACGGCGTTGCATGTTGTTTGTACATTTACAATCACGCGTCAGGCGAAATTACTGGTCAGTCGGCGACACGAATTTTTCACAAAAATGTGCATTTCACCTGCTGGGAGAGTGTGCGTGTACTCGAGTCTCATCCTGAGCACGTTTTTTTCTTCTTTTTTTCAGCTCCAGTATAGCTGTATTTTTCATTGCAAAGCCGTCCTCGATTGTTGTGTTCGTTGTTCAAACGAAGTGGACATTCAATCATGAAGGCAGAGGACATAGGAGCCTGATTGGAGTTTCTCGTGGCATAGGACGGCCACACAGAGACACTTTGGGATTTTCTGAATATAAAATACCGTACGCACGATGCTGAGATCAATTTGTGCGATATCAAATTTGTGATCTACCACATCGAGCAGAACGGGATCCAAACACAAGCTTACCGACGGTTAGGCTGCCGACCTGACTGGACAAATGATCCCTGGCTTCACCAGACGCCAGAAGGCGGACACCATGTCCTTTGCCGCGACGTCCATCTCCAAAAAGAACTCCATCTTCGTCGTGAAAAGGCTTGAAATACTCAATATTCAACCGAGATTTGCGGTCTCACCCTTTCTCAGATCGAATCATATTTTGTTGTAGCAGTTGCAGGGCAGATCCCCGCCACTACTTCAACAGAAGATGGTTCCAAAACATGCCTGGAACAAGCCATATCGAGGTTGCAAGCCACCCCTCTCAGCACTTTTTTTGAAGAAATTCGAAGTTTCAATGGTGGAAGATATACTATGAAGAGAATTTCAAAAAGTATGTTTCGCGGAGCGATCGCGATTCAAACTTTGCAGGATGGTTCAGACGTTCATGCTAGGCATGGAACCACAGAAGATGATATAGCTGACACACAGAGTCACACACACAGCAGATTCATGTGCATGCATACTAAATTAGTGGGTGTCGTCATCTTCTTCCCGCTGATCTCAAATGTACTATGACGTGCTATTTTGCCTGACGTACAAGTTGTGTCACGATGCAATGCATACCAATTTATTTCACTACACGTACTACCCGTAACACCAATTCTTACTTCGTAGGTGTTTAGGTCCGGTCTTGCGTGACAGAGATAGTTAGTAGGAACTTCAGACCATTTTTTCAAATCGGTTTTCTGTGTTTTTTGGATAGGTTAGAGCTTCTTGAGGAGTTTGGTCTTTAGTTTTTCTAAATCGGACAAAGGAAAAAGTCACAAACGAAATAGTCATCGCCTATCACCGGATTTTTCCGACAAACGTCCCACACATTTTGAGATCAGAGAGATATGTCAAACTGAGAGAACCCACTTTCCTTAGCAACGCATAGCAACCGCACACCAGATCCAAAAACAATCTTGATTCTCCGCATGAAATAGCAGAATAGCATGGTTTACAATGTAGTGGTTAGTAACAGGAGACATTGATGATACGGTCCTGAGATAGCTTCGGATTGTTGGTGTCAAGAAAAAGAATGATCACGGAAGAGGCACTGACTAAGGTCAACAAGTCATGTACACATGTACTACAGTACAGTACACTGTATTGGCTGGGGTAATCGTAGCACACACATCTACAGTACATTGTATTGGCTGGGGTAATTGTATCACACACATCTACAGTACATTGTATTGGCTGGGGTAATCGTAGCACGCACATCTACAGTACATTTATGTCTGCACCTCGTGGCATGTCAAGACAGCCAATTGAATTGAGGAGAGGGTGAGACCAACCACGGAAGAAGAGAAAAAAAGAAAATGAAGAGCACGTACACAAAGTGGGAAGGGATTAGCAACTTAAAAAGCAATGGGATGCTCAGCGAGCTATGCAGCGGAAGTGGTGACTGTGACTTTGTTTACTGGGAGATACTGAAGTGCTGTCTGACGAGGGTACGGAATTTGGGCATATCTGGAGCTTGTCTAACACTGGGAGGCAGTTGGAGCCACGTGGAGTAGGAGGAAAAGAAAGGGAAATTTACGAATAGGGTAGACTTAGCTAGGGGGAGACGAACGCAGCTTCGGGTGGTGCCACCTGAATTGAACCAATTAAGGGACTGTAAATGAGCAGGGTGCTGGTCAAGAAAAATTGAATGTGCCAGGTTGCATTTGGAAGCATCAAGGTAATGTTGCAGAGTGGTAGTGGATGCAGCAGCATACAAGTCTAGATTTGTGATATAACGATCAGTACGAAATATGATGCGCAGTATACGGCGATGGAGAACTTCTAATTTACCTATGTGGGTTTTGTTAATGGTGGACCAGGCAGGGAAGCAGTACGTGAAGAGGGGAAGAATGTATGATGTATAAAAATTAATCCGGCAATTTTGGGGCAAATGGGACAAGTGACTTGACATTATGCCGACAGATCGGCATACTTTGGACGACACATGATCAGCATGGTGAGACCAGGAGAGGGCGGAATCTATGACAATGCCAAGGTGTTTATGGTGGGGCGCTACAGAGATAGGGTGACCGGGATCATCGGGAAAGTGGAAGATGGGCACTGGATCTGTGGGAGGGGGAAAAAGGAGGAGCTCGGTTTTGGTCACATTTGGCTGAAGGTACCAAGTGCTCATCCAGTGAACAATGTCGTTGATACAGGTCTGAACTTTGGGGTACAGGGTGGCGTGAGATGGGGAGGAAGCAAGGACAGTGGTATCATCTGCAAACAAAGAAATATTGGGAATTGAATAGGGGAGGTCATTAACGTATGTGAGGAAGAGCAGGGGACCTAAAATGGAGCCCTGGGGCACTCCGGATGTCACAGACTCGGGGTCAGATAAGGTTCCATTTACTGTGACGCACTGATTTCGGTCCAAGAGGTAGCTAGTTATCCGGGCGAGTAGGGAGCCGGAGACACCATGGGCACGAAGTTTGGCGATCAGGCCCTTGTGCCACACGGTGTCGAAGGCCTTGGAGAGGTCGAAGAAACAGATGCAGGAGACCTGCCGCTGGTCTTTTAGGGAGCAGAGGTCTTGGATTATGCGGGACAATTGCAGGGATGTGTTGTCCTTACGGCGGAAGCCAGATTGTGCGGGGTGAAGAAGAGGGGAGATATGGTCGTACAAGCGGTCGTACACTATTCTCTCTAGCAGTTTGGAGACGCAGGACAGGAGGGAGATTGGTCGGTAATTAGACGGGTTGTTCTTGTCGCCTTTATTTTTGTACACTGGAATGACAGTGGCTGACTTCCATCGTGACGGGAATGTGCCGGAGGAGAGGGAAAGGTTAAAAATAATGGAGAGTGGGCGGGCAATTGAGTAGCTCAGTTTCCTGAGGATCTCATTGGTGATCCTATCAGCTCCGGGGGATTTGTTCAGAGGCAGTCTTGCAATATACTTGTGAACAGTCGATGAGGTGATGATCAGGGAGTGCAATGCAGTTGCTGATGGAGGTAGAGAGGAAATAGTGGGAATAGGAGCATCGGGGTCAACCTGTAAGCCAGCACTGACGAAGTGGCGGTTCAATAAGTTACCAATGGATGCCGGAGAGGTGCTTGTTCGACCATTGGGGCCCACCATCTTCGAAGGTATGACCCGGGCGCTGGTAGGATTTCGCAGTTGACGAATGAGCACAGGCAGGGATGGGAGGCGAGGGTTTGTGGGAGATATCGTGGCACGGAGGTTGCGGATGTAGCAGCGATGGCAGGATCTGGAAAGGCATTTTACATAGTTACGTTGGTGTTTTGTATTTGTTGAAATTTGTAGGGGATGGGTATTTCCGGTAGATGCTGTAGAGATCGCTCTTGACTTTAATAGCTGCTTTCAGTGATGGAGTCATCCAGGGGCAGGGTTTGTGGCGTGATTTCCGACGAGGAGGGGAGGATCTTCCTATATATAGGTCCAAGGCACCTTCAAGGATGTCAGTGAATGCGGAGACAGCCGTGTCGATGCAGTGGGAGGCAAGGACCTGAGACCAGGGTACATCTGCGAGAAAAACATTCATGGCATTCCACATGTTATCCGTGGCACTCAGGACATTGTATTTTTGCGTAGATGGTGGGCTACGACAGGCGCTGGCTGCTGTGGGGGAAGACTTTGAGGAGGAGAACTCAGCGAGCAGGACGGCATGGTCTGACGCGCCAAGAGGAGCCAGGTGTTGAATGTGGTTGAGTTGGTTAGGGATGTTGCTCGCGATAAGGTCTAGACAGTTGCCAAGTCCATTCGAGCGGAGGTGGGTGGGAAAGGTTACCGATTGGGTCAAATTATAGCATGAGAAAAGGTTGTCAAGACTCAGACCCTGTTCATCCGATTGGTCAGTTGAGCACCAGCCGGAATACCTACAGTTGAAGTCGCCTGATATCACAAGGGCTTCGGGCTTCCTTTGAGTTGATTGCAGGGCTATTTGGAGGCGGTCGAGAAAAGTCGAGAAGTCATCCGTCGACGGGGAAGGAGCACGGTAGATACAGGCTACTGTTAGGTGGGTTGTTTGCAGGTCAGAAGGTGAGACAAGCTTATGTTCAGCGAGTGTAAGCCGGAGTGCTAGCGCTTCCAAGCCCGTTGGCTGAAAATCCGGTAGCTGATCAATGGAAGTACACAGACCTTCACAAACTAAGATTAGAACTCCTCCGTACCCCTTCCCCTGTGTGGGTCACGGTTCTGTCTATTTTCTAAAACAGGTCGGTCTCGACGGAAGCATTCATAGTGTGGCACGTGGAAAGCTTGTGTGGGAGTTAGCCAGGTCTCTGTGATGCATACTACGCTGGGTGTGTGATCCTCACAGATTTGAATGAGTTCGCCAGACTTGTTTGCTATGGAGCGAGCATTAAGGACACAGATTGTAAGTCGGTGAGTAGCAGCATGTACAGAATGGGGCAAGAGCGTTGAGAGGCGCAGGGATTGAAGTGGAAGAGGAGGGATAAAGGTTACGCATTGGAAGCTGGCTTCGTCACTTTGGGGCTGTCCGCAAAACGCCACTTGCGTACTGAGTGGCTGATGGCTTCGGGCCAGAAGGCTATGTCTAGTACATGCTCTTCATGTTCTGCAGCCACAGTGACTCTGGCATACGATGTGCCAAGGTATTTCGACTCCATGACGGAGCAATTTAATACCTCCACGTCCCTCGCTTCGCACCAGTCTCTGATGGAGTGAGCGTTGCAACCGCTGTTGATGCTTCCAACGTAGAGCACAAGTTTGTTGATGGGCACCACCCCTGTCAGGACACACGGATCAGCAGGTTCCGTGTTAGGTGATTCCTTCACGTACCGAGAGGTTATAGTAGCCCGCAGAGCTTTGGATACGCTGTCCGTGATTTTGTCCTGCCGTCCTTTTCGTCTATGGTTCACCTCTTTCCACGTGTTCTGTGTCGGCTCTGTACTACATATGCCAGTGACCCCTGCTTCACAGTATTGTGTGTCGGCTGTGTGGACTGTACAACTACAAGTATCACTGGTGCATGCAGCACACATTTGGCTTTGTTGGGCAGGCTGGGTCTGGGTGCTACTTGGACTTGTACCTTGTGGTGTTGCAACATGATGGGTGCGTACGGTATTACTGTAGGACTTCGCAGCTGGAGGTCCCGTACTCACGTTTTGTTGGGATGTGTACGTGGGTACGGTGTGTGGTAAGGGGTCAGGGATGGAAGACTTCTGTTGACGAAGCTCTACTACTTCACGCCTCAGCTCTTGGATTTCCAATTTCAGGGCCAACATTGTGCTGTCTCTATCTTCCCTCGACATAACAATCTCCTTGGACAAGGTTGAAACACATGATACAAGGCTAGACAATTGTTCCAACGTACCGTTTGGACTTGCTGGCTGCGGCAGCACTCCCACGCCCATCTTCCGGAGTTCTAATTTCCGCTCGCCCAGGTCAATTAGGTCCTTGAATCCTACCAGGGCTAGGTCTAGATTCTCATCAAGTGACATCGTAAGGTACAGAAAGGTTTGGTCACTGCTTAAGGGATGCTGTAGGAGTGCCGCTGAGGCTGATCCTCAGAGCACGAAAACCGCCAACCGTCCCCAAAAACTTCAAAAAGTTTGTACTGAGTGCGCAGCTTACTCTATTTATTGCGTTGATTACATTTTTATCTCCACTTAAGCTTTTTAATAATAATAATAATGCAATAGCAACAATTTCGAAAAACTTTTACCGCAGCACAGTACCTCTCCACGTCAGCGGTACGGTCATCTGGTCTGCTGAAGGCACCACGCAAGGCTGCCCACTAGCCATGCCCCTCTACGCTATTGCCATTACGCCACTTGTCACTACCCTCGCCACCGCCCTTATGGACGACTCTCCAGCTGGCACGGTGCATGACCGCGAATCACCTGAGAGACCAGCCGGCGTCGGTGCGTCCGCTGCTCGACCGGACGCCTCGACCATCCAGCTATGGTATGCCGATGACGCGGGAGCCGCTGGCCTGCTGCAGCGCCTTCGCACCTGGTGGGATCAGATCTGTCAACTTGGCCCAGCATTCGGCTACTATCCAAACGCTGCCAAGACTTGGCTGGTTGTCAAGCCCGAGCATCTCGATGCTGCCAACGCTGCATTCGCCGACACCGATGTCCACATCACCACTGAGGGCCGCCCCTACCTGGGTGCTCCTCTGGGCTCGGAAGCCTTCAAGACAACATTTTGCAATGCTCGAGTGGAGGCTTGGGCATCTGAGATGCGTGAGCTGGTGAACGTGGCCGAGGCCGAGCCCCAAGCCGTGTATGCCACACTGGTCTTTGGGTACCGTCACCGCTGGACATTCCTGATGCGCGTGTCGAGCTGTGCACCAGACGTCTTCGAGCCTCTCGAGTCCTCTCTTCGCTCCGTCATGTTGCCAGCTCTATTGGGTGTGCCAGGCGTCCCTGCCCCTCTACGCAGCCTCCTTGCTCTGCCTGTGCGTCATGGTGGCCTTGCAGTGCTCAATCCAGTTGAGGCTGCCCCGCAACAGCGGACAGCATCTCTGTCCATCACGAGCAGTCTCCAGCAACTTATTGCGGACCAGTCCTCCCTCTACAGCGTAGACCCAGCAGCCATTTGCGCCGCCAAGGCTGCTGCCAAGCAAGCCCAGTCTGTGACTACCAAGACCGTCCTGCAGACAGCTGTTCCTGAGGCCCTACCACCAATGCTTCTGGAGCACCTCCAGGCCAAGGGAACAGGTGCATGGCTGACCTGTCTTCCTGTTCGCGAGCATGGATACTCCCTCGACCGGCGGTCCTTCGTTGATGCCCTATGCATTCGGTATGGCCTCACCATCCACGATTCACCTACCGAGCGTCCATGCGGCCGGCCGTTCACCATCGACCATGCAATGATCTGCAAGTTGGGCGGCTATCCCATCCACCGGCACAACCATGTCCGCAACTACCTGGGCCAACTTCTCTCTCAAGTGTCTGAGGATGTGCAGCTGGAGCCACCGCTGCAACCTCTACCGACGGTCCGCACGTTTGACCATGGTCCTGCCCTGCTCACTGCGGACGACGCCAGACCGGACATCAAGGCCAGGGGGTTTTGGTCGGTACAGACTAATGCATTTTTTTTATGTAAGGGTGTTCTATCCCAACGCACAGTCGTACCGATCTCGCCCGCTGGCTGAGGTGTTCCAATGGCACGAGCGTCAGAAGCAGTCGGCATACGGTGCCCGGATCCAGGAAGTTGAGCACGCGTCGTTCACCCCGATCGTCCTGTCTTCTGCTGGTGCCCTGGCGAAGGAGGCCACCCGGTTCCTGAAGCTGCTCGGAACGAAGCTCTCCACCAAGCTCCCGCAGCCTTATCCCCTCGTGATGGGAAAGCTGCGGACGGACCTGGCTTTCAGCCTTGTCCGCGACTCCGTCCTGATGGTTCGTGGGAGTCGCCGTGCATTCCGTGCACCTGGTCTGGCGGCGGATGTGGATGCTGTTTCTGTGGAGGCCCGCATTCCCGCTACTACGTGACGCTAAGTCCTCCTGGGGTTTGCCGCTCTCCGGTCCTCTTTCATCCCGTTCTCCCCTCTTTTTTGGGGATTCTTTGTACTTCGTCTTTCTTGTTTTTCTTGTTCCTTTGTTTTTTTGTAGGACAGATTTTTGGTGTACTGATTTCGGTTGTTGTTGTGTCTGACTCTATTCCCAATATCTAATTCTGTGGTTGGTTTTCCAACTCATTGGGTTGTAGTTTCCATCATGAGTTTGATTCCATCGTGAGTTTTTATATAATAATAATAATAATAATAATTCTTATACTGTGACGTCAACCGCAGAGAAGTGAAAAAAATAAAGAAAAAATAATAATAAGGCCAAACTAAAGAAGGTGTGTGGTTCGACTAACATGGACATTTTTTTTACGGGCGGGCGGGCGGATTTTTTTTTTAAATATATATTTTTAGTACATGTAAATACACTGCACTGCCTTTAGACACCCAGTACATCGGCATTATTACGCAGTGTTATGCCATACATGTTGTATAAAGGGATCACTGGCTAATACTTTGAAACATTGTGTAGCTCTGGAACGAGAAGGGAATAACTTCAAGCGGTGACTCTGACTGTCCAAATCATCAAGCAAATGAAGAACGATGCGAGTTGAAAGTAAGTTCGGGAACTACTTCGAAGTACAAATTGTACAATGTACCGGTACATGTATTGCTAGTTTGGTGTCGGCGTGCACGAATACATGGGCTTTTTCCATCGACGCTTCCTGTGCTTGCACACATGGAGCAGCAACTTACCGGTACAGGTGAAATATCGTTCCCAATACACGAGGAAAGTGCAATCTCGTCTGTCCTTCATCCCAAAACAGAAGGCCGTCCTTAATCTGGAACGAGGCAATCACTCTCAACCGGACGGTCACTTCAAAATAAGTCTCGCCAGTCTGCCGGTGGTCGTATCGAGTAGACTCTACTACCAGCACAAGGCAGCAGTCGTACCACTCACTGCACTGCACTGCAGTACAACTACAAGTCAAGTCCAAAAGAATCAACGGCTGCCCTTCGATCACGTTAGCAGTGGCAGAATGCAGCATGTAATGGTCAATCCTTGACTTAATTTGGTAATCGTTTTAGTACCTCGAACCCCGTGCTGAGTTTGATACGGTTTCTGGTATCTTGGCCGTAGACTACTACGCATACTGCTTCTAGCGGTTTCTTTGGATTTTACTGATTGATTACTAGTATACTGTATTTATTTATCATGACAAGCACTGACATGATGATGATGAAGTAAAAAAAAAAAAAAAAAAAAGGAGCCGTCTGCTGCGCCTGCGTCCGCAGACTCACGCTGCACAGCACGTAGACGTGGACGTGTTCAGTCCACGTACGTCAGTCACACGACAGCCCGCCGAAAAAAAGTTACGGTCGGGCTGAAAAATGTACGGTCGGTCGGGTGAGTCGAACCACAGACCTTCTTCAGTGTGGCCTAATGCAATGATATAACTAAATGCGCACTCATATCACAACCATGGGGACGAATAATGTATTCCAGAACGTTTTCTTGTCACAATTATCAATGGAATTCGTGACACGTCGCCTTTTTAAATAATAATAATAATAGTCCCACCCGCCTGTGTGGATTCACAGGAAGTGTGAGTTACGAAGTCTGAAGAAAACGTTGGACGGTCTCTGCTTGGATGACGACTACACCATAGCTCAGCGGTTAGAGCATCGCTGGCTACAAGTACAAGCGAGGGTCCCTGGTTCGAGTCCTGGTGGTGACAGTCAATTTTTTCTTCAGACTTTTCCCATTTGTCTCTTTCCCTCAAAACCAGTCAATATTTTATGACTTGGGGCTCCCCGCGTGCTAGTTTGCACGTGAAGTGTGTGGGTTACAGTGAGGGCTGCGTCCCACCCGCCTGTGTGGATTCACAGGAAGTGTGAGTTACGAAGTCTGAAGAAAACGTTGGACGGTCTCTGCTTGGATGACGACTACACCATAGCTCAGCGGTTAGAGCATCGCTGGCTACAAGTACAAGCGAGGGTCCCTGGTTCGAGTCCTGGTGGTGACAGTCAATTTTTTCTTCAGACGTTTCCCATTTGTCTCTTTCCCTCAAAACCAGTCAATATATGACTTGGGGCTCCCCGCGTGCTAGTTTGCACGTGAAGTGTGTGGGTTACAGTGAGGGCTGCGTCCCACCCGCCTGTGTGGATTCACAGGAAGTGTGAGTTACGAAGTCTGAAGAAAACGTTGGACGGTCTCTGCTTGGATGACGACTACACCATAGCTCAGCGGTTAGAGCATCGCTGGCTACAAGTACAAGCGAGGGTCCCTGGTTCGAGTCCTGGTGGTGACAGTCAATTTTTTCTTCAGACTTTTCCCATTTGTCTCTTTCCCTCAAAACCAGTCAATAATAATAATAATAATAATAATATTTTTAAATGTAGAAGAGAAAAGGACATATCGATACGAGTTAAGAGTAACTCTCCATCACTGTAACATGATACTATACACAGTCAGAAAGTGCAATAACTAGGCACAAAACTGACAGAGTACTCTGTCAGTTTTGTGCCTAGTTATTGCACTTTCTGACTGTGTATAGTATCATGTTACAGTGATGGAGAGTTACTCTTAACTCGTATCGATATGTCCTTTTCTCTTCTACATTTATTTATGGCTCAACATCCGAGTTTCAAATAATATTTTGTCTCTTTTGTTTGTCTCTTCCCCTCAAACCGGTTAATAATAATAATAATGTGAATAGGCGTCGAGGCGACAATAGTTTTAGAATTGCGATCAACAGAACGAGCTGAACCGACATTTCACAAAGGCTTTTATTGTATTCAAAAAACGAGTGGATACGAAGGCATGCAGTGAAGAACATGGAAGAAAGAAAAAATGTGATATGGAGAAAATGATGAACAAAAAATCGTACTTCGAACTAGTTTTCGCACAACACTCCTCAGGAAGCTACGTTGTACTAATGAAAAACAATCCAGAAAGATACTAATAAAGAGAAATGGAGTGAGAAGAAACAACACCTATGAAAATGATAATCCTAGCACTAAGGTAATAACAGGAAAAACTGCGAAAGCACTTAACGAACTTGTAAAGACTACTAGTATACTGTGACACAAGATATGACACCATGGCCAACCAGGGCCAAACAAACAGAACAAGCTGCTACTAGAACAATTTCAAACGAATAATGCTGTCCTTCTGGACACACAGATTAGGCTTATGAATACGCTGACAAACAGCTTCTAACACACTCAACTGCAACTTATAACCATGACGAGCACGGCACAAAACAGAAAAAGAAGAATCAGAATACACCTTGCAGCAATCAGGACGAGATACAAGATGCTTATACACTGATGACTTCCTACTAGAAAACACACGCTCGCACCCACTCTTACTCACACAATCATTCTCGCTCTCACACTCACCGGACTCACTGGACTCACTGGTCGAATCCTCCTCAACGACGTCCAGCCTTGGAGCAATCAGGTCCCGTCTCCTCCCATCCCTTGTCTCACGCTCCTGTTGTGCATTCCGTTGGCTCTGTACTTCCGTACTGAAATAGGTCATGGTGTAATTCGCAGTTGTTCTTCTGGGTCTCGTTGATATTGAGGTAGGTATTGTTGTCGTCTCTGCCGGTGATGCAGCAAGCGATGATGACGCAAACGTATCTGCATGCAACACACATGGCGTCGCCAAAGCCACATCCACCTCCGCTGGTGGAGGGAGTGACTTGGTCATGGCCACGGGAGCCAATAGTGGACTTGCCGAGTGAGACGCTGGGTCCTGTGTTGGCGGAGGTAGTGGTTGTTTACGGGGTCTTCCCCGCGTGGGACGCTCCAGTTGTGCGCTACGTGGGATAATGTGTAAAGGAGTGTGTTGCTTGATGCGTTCGCTCAGGTTGTAACAGGTTTAATCAAACTTGAAAAGTAAGAGGCCTGGTTGAGCGTGCCTCGACCAGTTATATGCAAAATGTGATAGTATACATGTGGCAATGGCGCCAATGAAGGTGCTAATAGACAGGCGTAAGACGCATGAGGTGCGAGGGAGTGTAAAGTTGTAGAGACCAGGGGAAAACTGTTACATCATCCCCCTCCTATGGAGAGGAAGGAGCTTATAACCCAAATGCTCAAGTGGAATAGAGTACAATAAGCGCAAACACGTGCGAGACGAAAAAAGGCTTCGCACTGAAGTAACACAATAAGACGACTGAAACTCCATGCAAATAAAGTGTAATAAGCTCAACAAATGTGTAAGGTGAAACTAGAAGTTCAACTGCAAAACTCAGTGGGCAGAAGCCAAGGTTTTGTACTTCTGAAGTGGAACAATGTCATTACCAGATTCATCCAACAAATAATGTTCAGGCTCCCAAGTGGCATCAGAGTAGCCTTGCCACTTGACTAGGTACTGAAGCTGATTCTGCCGGCGGCGGTGACTGAGAATGTTCTCCACCACATAGCGGGCATGACCATCAAGGTCCGTGATAGGCGGAGGCGTAGGCTGTCTCCTATTAGGAATAGCGTTCTTCTCATAGGCACGGAGTGCCGACACATTAAATACCGGGTGACAGCGGCTGGTATGAGGCAACTTGAGCTTGAGTTATAGGAAAGGGGCCAAACCACTTGGGGCGTAATTTATGGGATGGTCGGTCCCGAGCTTCAGGAGTCAGGAGGAAATCCCGGTAGACCATTACCAAATCTCCCACCTTCAGCTTTCCCTCGACCCTTGTCCGATCTGCATAGAAGGCCTGACGAGCTTGAGCTGCCACTAACGCATCTTGTGAGATCTTGACCGCGTCTTGTCTTGCTTGCAACCAATCAGCTGAATCTCTGCCTCCCCGAATAGGGTTGAGGAAGTCGGGTGGCGCTCTGGGATTTAGACCGTAATTTAAGAAGAACGGTGTGTTTCCTGTAGATGATTGAGTAGCGCTGTTGATAGAAAACTCACAGAGAGGTAGGAGCATATCCCAGTTATCTTGTTTATGATTTACAAAAGCCCTCAGCACATCCTCTACTATTCTGTTTACTCGTTCAGTTAGGCCATCTGTCTGAGGGTGATTGGCAGTACTAAATGCTAGTTTCGTTCCTAAGCGATCAAACAATTCCTGAAAAAATGCTGCCGTAAATCTTGGATCACGATCACATACAATACTAGAACTCAAACCATGAAGTCGAAATACATGTTGAATATACAGATCAGCACTTCCTTTAGCGTCAATAGTAGAGGAAGTAGGTGCTAAATGTACACACTTTGTCAAGCGGTCTACAAATACATATATAGCATCATGACCTGTATCGGTCCTAGGCAAACCCATGATAAAATCCATCGAGATATCCGCCCACGGCTGATTGGGCACTGGTAAATTCTGCAAGAGACCAGTTTTTAGCTGGCCGCCTTTAACTCGTTGGCAGACGTCACATGACTTGACAAACGCCTTTACATCCAGTCCCATTCTGGGCCAATAGAAATATCTAGCGAGTCTGAAATAGGTGCGATCTCGACCGGGATGCCCCGCAGTCACACAGTCATGGTATTCTTGAAGCAGGGCGAGTCGGAGTTTGCTACTCTTTGGAATGCATAACCTGTTCTGTGGTGAAGATCTGAGATAAAGATAACCGGGTGTTTCATTTAGAAGGTAACGGTCGTGCAGATTGTCATGGCTTGAATTTTTCAGTCTCCTGATAATGGGAGCAAGATCCTTGTCGCACTTGTAACCGCTGACAATTAACTGCGCTAAGTCTGGATTAATCTCTAGGGTATGCTCTATGGCATTCAACTGAATGTTAGGAGGATAGGATGACCCGCCTATTTCAGAATCACTGAACAGATCTGGACGGCGTGAAAGCGGGTCGGCAATGTTTTTCTTTCCTGGTTTGTGAAAGACCGTAAAGTCATAGTCAGCTAAAAACTCTACCCATCTTGCCTCACGCTTGGTGAGAGTCGGTTTGGTTCGTAAATAGACAACACCCATATTATCAGTCATCAGGTCAAAGTGGCGGAATAGATAGATTCTCCAGCACTTTAATGCAAATACCACAGCCAACGTTTCCCTCTCGGCCGCAGTATAGTTGCGTTCTGCAGCTGACAGTTTCCGACTACAATAGGCTACGGGATGCAAATCCATATCTTCTCCCTGCTGCAGGAGCACACCCGCCACGGCAAAGTCACTTGCGTCAGTTTCTACCGTGAAGCCTTTCTCAACATCGGCCAGTTGCAACACTGGCGCCTCGAGTAATGCTGATTTTAGAGACTCGAATGCCTTCTGTCTAGCAGCGCTCCATTCAAAGCGTGAATTTTTTCCGGTGATTTCTTCTAATGGACGAGAGATGGTCGAGTGTCGATCTATGAACCTTCGGAAATAGTTTGCAAAGCCAAGAAACTTCCTCACATCAGTTACTGACGACGGAGTTGGCCATGTTTCCACAGCACTTATCTTCTTGGGATCAGGGGAAATTGATGTGCCGTTAATTTTATGCCCCAAGAAGAGAACTTCTCTCACGCCGAATTCGCATTTAGACTGTTTGCAATACAGCTCACTATTTCTAAGTGTTTCTAGAACTGTTTGAAGATGATGCTGATGATCTTCCCAGGTCTTGCTGAAAACTAGAATGTCATCCAAGAATACTACAACGAATTTTCGGAGATGCGGTTGCAGAATAGAGTTCATGAGTGACTGAAAGGTGGCCGGGGCATTAGTCAGCCCGAATCCCATGACTCTAAATTGGAAGTGGCCGAACGGCGTATTAATGGCCGTCTTAGAAACATCCGAGTCTTGAATTCTGATTTGATTGTACCCCGACCGCAAGTCCAACTTGGAGAAATATGCACTGCCCTGGATCGTGTCGAATAAGTCATCAATATTAGGAAGACAAGCTTTGTTTTTGATCGTAATTCTATTCAATTCTCGCCAATCGCACACCATTCTCAGAGTACCATCCGACTTTTTCACAAAAAACACAGGTGCACCGTATGGCGACTTACTTGGCTCAATGAATCCCTTCTCAAGTAATTCTGACAGCTGTGACTGGAGCTCGTCCATCTCTGGTTTCGGCAGGCGGTAGGCGGGTCGAGACGGTGGTCTGGCTCCATCTTCTATCTGGATTTCATGGTCGACTGGTCTCTTCGGTGGAAGCTCATTCGGCAGCTCGTCTGGAAAAAATCCTGGTACCTCTTGAGCAGGTTCTGGATGTCTTGTTGCTCTGATTCCTGGAGTTGTGGCCCGGAACGATTCTCCTCGTTTGCAGCAGTGACCCATGCAAGAAACCCCTCGGCTCCACTCCTCAGGGCATGACGAGCTTGTCGGCCACTGATAAACATGCTTTCCACAGATGGCCGGTCGGCTGTCGGCGGGTTAGCTGAAGGCAATTTGGCAACAAAGGGCTCACCGTCCAACTGAACTTCGTTCGTACGGAAGTTGATGCTGGGGTTGTTCCTTGTAAGCCACGGCTTGCCAAGAATAGCGTCGTAGCGAGTCAGGGGATACACAGTAAAGTGCTGTTCCTCACTGAAGCCCCCGACTGTCACCCTTAGCGTGCGTGTGGAAATCTGCGGGACCTCGCTGGTCGAGCCGTCCGCCAATGTTACGCTCAGCACTGCTGAGCTTGCATCCGTGTCAAGATGATGCTTTCGAACAAAACTGTCTGCAATGAAGTCATGCGTCGAACCGGAATCTATCAGCATCACTGCACGGCGACCGCCGATCTTTCCCTGTATGCGCAGTAGGTCGTGTTCAGGTTCATTGCCGACGCTGACGTTGCTGACATGACACCTTTCTGCAACGGGACAATTTCCTACAGCTATGGGTGTCTCCGGCTCCGTAGGTTCCTGGAGAGCAACGTCTTCAACCTCCAGAGCTCCGAACCGGTTAGCGACTGGTACCGGCGTGGGTGCTTGGGTCGTCGCCAGTAAGCGCACCCCCTTTCTTACTGGCGACCAGCGTTTGGGTAGCGCTGTCCACCCTCAGTACAGTCTTTAGCGAGGTGGCCTGGCTTCCTGCAAGCAAAGCAGTGTCCCATTGCTCGCAGTTGGACACGCTCTTGGTCCGTCAGCTTGCGGAGGCCCTGACCACGGAAGCTGGGCACGGAACGCGACTCTCTACTGGCTGGTGGCCCCGACGCCGGTGGCCCTGACGACTGCTCCACGGTGTTTGCTGCCATGACAGCTTGCTCCAGGGTACGTGGATGCTCACGCATGACCTGTCGCTGGATGTGCGGCACTAGACCCCTGACGAACAGCAGCGCTCTGGTGTGGTGGTCGATTTCCGGCACTTGCAGGCTGAGGCGAGTGAAAGCAGCAATGTATGCGTCCAGCGACCCGCGCTGCGCTGCGGAAATTAGTCCCATACGCGATGTTTCCTCGTTGTGCCGCGGTCCGTACACATCGCCAAGTGCCGCTTTCAGAGCAGGCCAGTCGGAAAACACTTGGTTAGCTTCCAATGCCGCTATCAACCAAAGATGAGCGTTTCCAGTCAAAAATCCTGCCGCGTAGTCGACCCTCTGTGCCGCATTTGGGAGTGCCAACGACCGTAGGGCCATGTCCATTGCAAACGTCCATTCCTTGAATGTAGCGGAATCTCCTCCAAACACAGGCGGCTCTTTCGTAAGGCGGGGTGTTGGCTCCCACGGTTCCGAGTTCGGATGTATCGTTCGGTTTCCTTGGCTAACGCGCTGAGCGGTCTTGATATCGTTTATCAGCCGAACGACGAGTACGAGGAGCGTAAGCAGAGCGACCAGAACACCTGCCAAAAGCAGAGTAGTAACCATCCTCTGCTACCAGTGTAACAGGTTTAATCAAACTTGAAAAGTAAGAGGCCTGGTTGAGCGTGCCTCGACCAGTTATATGCAAAATGTGATAGTATACATGTGGCAATGGCGCCAATGAAGGTGCTAATAGACAGGCGTAAGACGCATGAGGTGCGAGGGAGTGTAAAGTTGTAGAGACCAGGGGAAAACTGTTACACAGGTGCTGAACAGTCCTACCAACATACCGGCTAGCACAATTCCGGCATTCAAAGTCATGTAAGTCATGTAATCTACAACTTTGAATGCCGGAATTGTGCTAGCCGGTATGTTGGTAGGACTGTTCATCACCTGAGCGAACGAATCAAGCAACACACTCCTTTACACATCCCACGTAGCGCACAACTGGAGCGTCCCACGCGGGGAAGACCCCGTAAACAACCACTACCTCCGCCAACACAGGACCCAGCGTCCCACTCGGCAAGTCCACTATTGGCTCCCGTGGCCATGACCAAGTCACTCCCTCCACCAGCGGAGGTGGATGTGGCTTGGGCGACGCCACGTGTGTTGCATGCAGACACGTTTGCGTCATCATCGCTTGCTGCATCACCGGCAGAGACGACAACAATACCTACCTCAATATCAACGAGACCCAGAAGAACAACTGCGAATTACACCATGACCTATTTCAGTACGGAAGTACAGAGCCAACGGAATGCACAACAGGAGCGTGAGACAAGGGATGGGAGGAGACGGGACCTGATTGCTCCAAGGCTGGACGTCGTTGAGGAGGATTCGACCAGTGAGTCCAGTGAGTCCGGTGAGTGTGAGAGCGAGAATGATTGTGTGAGTAAGAGTGGGTGCGAGCGTGTGTTTTCTAGTAGGAAGTCATCAGTGTATAAGCATCTTGTATCTCGTCCTGATTGCTGCAAGGTGTATTCTGATTCTTCTTTTTCTGTTTTGTGCCGTGCTCGTCATGGTTATAAGTTGCAGTTGAGTGTGTTAGAAGCTGTTTGTCAACGTATCCATAAGCCTAATCTGTGTGTCCAGAAGGACAGCATTATTCGTTTGAAATTGTTCTAGTAGCAGCTTGTTCTGTTTGTTTGGCCCTGGTTGGCCATGGTGTCATATCTTGTGTCACAGTATACTAGTAGTCTTTACAAGTTCGTTAAGTGCTTTCGCAGTTTTTTCCTGTTATTACCTTAGTGCTAGGATTATCATTTTCATAGGTGTTGTTTCTTCTCACTCCATTTCTCTTTATTAGTATCTTTCTGGATTGTTTTTCATTAGTACAACGTAGCTTCCTGAGGAGTGTTGTGCGAAAACTAGTTCGAAGTACGATTTTTTGTTCATCATTTTCTCCATATCACATTTTTTCTTTCTTCCATGTTCTTCACTGCATGCCTTCGTATCCACTCGTTTTTTGAATACAATAAAAGCCTTTGTGAAATGTCGGTTCAGCTAGTTCTGTTGATCGCAATTCTAAAAATAATAATAATAATAATAGCTATGAATAGGATGAAGGCCGCAGACATCACGCAACTACGTTACTTGTTTGACATGTACAGTAAATACATGTCAAACAAGTAACGTAGTTGCGTGATGTCTGCGGCCTTCATCCTATTCATAGCTATATTAAAATTATTATCTCCACGTAGATTATTTGAATAAGGCCAAACTAAAGAAGGTGTGTGGTTCGACTAACATGGACATCTTTTTTTACGGGCGGGCGGGCGGATTTTTTTTTTAATATATATTTTTAGTACATGTAAATACACTGCACTGCCTTTAGACACCCAGTACATCGGCATTAGTACGCAGTGTTATGCCATACATGTTGTATAAAGGGATCACTGGCTAATACTTTGAAACATTGTGTAGCTCTGGAACGAGAAGGGAATAACTTCAAGCGGTGACTCTGACTGTCCAAATCATCAAGCAAATGAAGAACGATGCGAGTTGAAAGTAAGTTCGGGAACTACTTCGAAGTACAAATTGTACAATGTACCGGTACATGTATTGCTAGTTTGGTGTCGGCGTGCACGAATACATGGGCTTTTTCCATCGACGCTTCCTGTGCTTGCACACATGGAGCAGCAACTTACCGGTACAGGTGAAATATCGTTCCCAATACACGAGGAAAGTGCAATCTCGTCTGTCCTTCATCCCAAAACAGAAGGCCGTCCTTAATCTGGAACGAGGCAATCACTCTCAACCGGACGGTCACTTCAAAATAAGTCTCGCCAGTCTGCCGGTGGTCGTATCGAGTAGACTCTACTACCAGCACAAGGCAGCAGTCGTACCACTCACTGCACTGCACTGCAGTACAACTACAAGTCAAGTCCAAAAGAATCAACGGCTGCCCTTCGATCACGTTAGCAGTGGCAGAATGCAGCATGTAATGGTCAATCCTTGACTTAATTTGGTAATCGTTTTAGTACCTCGAACCCCGTGCTGAGTTTGATACGGTTTCTGGTATCTTGGCCGTAGACTACTACGCATACTGCTTCTAGCGGTTTCTTTGGATTTTACTGATTGATTACTAGTATACTGTATTTATTTATCATGACAAGCACTGACATGATGATGATGAAGTAAAAAAAAAAAAAAAAAAAAAAGGAGCCGTCTGCTGCGCCTGCGTCCGCAGACTCACGCTGCACAGCACGTAGACGTGGACGTGTTCAGTCCACGTACGTCAGTCACACGACAGCCCGCCGAAAAAAAGTTACGGTCGGGCTGAAAAATGTACGGTCGGTCGGGTGAGTCGAACCACAGACCTTCTTCAGTGTGGCCTAATAATATAAATGGACTTCTTCCTCGGTCTTTCTCTTTTGTATAAATAATATAAATCTTTTTGTTGCATGTACTAGTAGATCTACCATGTACAGTAGGTATCGGTTATAGCGTGGGTGTTTGAAAAATGACAGTCATTTGATTCTTATTGCCGATATTTCTTACACACGATAAATCACGTGTGACATACATGTATCATATGCACGTGTGACATTATCATATGCGCGCAGTGCCGCGCACGTTTGGCATATGGACACGTAGTCACGTACACATGATACACACGGATCAATCAGACTCGCGGTCGTGCTAGGCGGCTGCGGAGCAGCGGATACGAGAGAAGTCGGAAGAAAGAGTCTGACTGGACAGAAAAAGTGATTCTCCAATGCTCCCTTGGGCATAACTCTCTTTTTGTGGTGAATATTATTGTATTGAGCATGCACAGAGCACAGATGTTATTACTACAGGCGATACACTTTGCACTAATCTGGCATATTTTGCTACACAAAATCCATTCCTGGGGCCAATATACTCTACTATGCGATAATACTGCTTGTAAGAAAAAAATACGAAGTAGTGGTTGCGACTTCGGCGATGATTTGTAAGAAATGGTTTGCTCCCCACACCTCGACGTCTGTATCACCGTCCAGGAGCGACACTGACTCACGCTGCTATCTGGTGTTCACGAGGTGTTTGTCGCGCTGGAAACTGAGCGTCTCTGTAAGTTTGTATCCCTGGTGATGTTTGTGCCTGGATAGCACTATATAAGTGGTGCTCTTCAGGCACAATCTTCCTCAGCCTACTCAAGCTCAACTGATTAGGGGTGAATTCCCCGAAACACTGTGTATTGAGCAGGGAGTGGTGCTTTCTTGCAGGTTTGCCGAGTGGAAGGTTCGATGGACTTCTCGTGTGCTCTGGAAGGCAGTCGTGAGTCAGTAAAGTGTCAAGTAAAGTCGGCGGAATAGCGCGAGCTCCGGTGTGGGGAGCAAACCATTTCTTAAGAATAAAATACACATAAAATATGTGTTATGATTATGAAAAAATGAGTGTTCATTCTTGTAAGCAGTATTTTCTTGTATACGACCACACTATAACCGATACGCACTGTACTTCAATACTACAATTCTACCGTCCTTTCTACAATATCCCGGCATATAATAATAGAGCAATATCTCCACGGAAATAATAATAATAATAATAAGGCCACCCAGAATTAATTCGTTGTTTTGGGTCACTTCACTCATCAGTCGGTCGGCGTTTTTCTTTTTTTGGTTTCTGCCATGCAGACTATGGGCGCATTTGATTACACACATTTCGGTCAATTCTGGAATTAGTTAAGGTGGATGCACTGTTCGATTACCCAAATTCGGTCGTCAGAATTGACGGAATCCAATTCCGTCACACCCCTCAATTCTGAAGAGAGGGTGGAATTGCTAATTCTCCAGCCAGAATCGATGCACTGGACATACACGCCATGCTAGGTCCAAGTGCGCGCGAGGTGTACGGGATTCTACGTGATCCCCTTTTACGACTTTTACGTGTAGTAGTTCGGTTACATGGCCGCAATCCCGGTTTATTCTGTTCATTCGAGTACAAAACCTGGGTCCGAAATACAATCAGAATGTTGGCTACTGTCATAGCCTAATGTATGTCTACAGCATTGGGTACATTGTGTGTATGTAGAACCCATAACCATTCTGGCCGTAGGGGCGCCACGTGTGTCATAAGGCAGCAGCATCAAAAGAAGAAAAAGAAGAAAAAAGAGAATGTAGCTGCCTCTACCTATCACGATCAGCAGCAACGAGAGAGAGAGAGAGAGAGAGAGAGAGAGAGAGAGAGAGAGAGAGAGAGAGAGAGAGACAGAGAGAGAGAGAGAGAGAGAGAGAGAGAGAGAGAGAGAGAGGCAGAATTGTACGATTCATTGATCAGTCTTTGATGCTGGTGAACCAATTGATTGATCTTGAAATAGCTATGATGATGCCTTGCCGCATGTCTAAACCACTTCAACTTGATATGCTTTTAAAGTTGAGTTGAATCAAGGCGTGTGATCGGGCCAATATCATTGTTGATTTCGTGCAGTACTGACTGATTTGCGCGATGAAGATGGTATTTGATGCCAAGCAACTTACGCAGATATATACCTGAGCTCAAAAGCTCTAATTTTTTTATTACCCCTATTACTTTGTAGGGATGTGCACATAGTATATAAAAAAAATTCGATTTATGATAGCTTGTGAGAGGGTTAGGGGTAAGCGGATTATCCCGGCATAACTTTTGACAAAATCAGGTCCTTTTTGAGAATGAGCATAAAATGGCGTCCGAAAAACTAGGGCAAATGCCCAATGAGGCTGTTATATACACCTGCTATTGAAGGCATACTTTTTGGCATAATCAGGTCCTTTTTGGGAAGGGACGTAAAATGGCATCCGAAAAACAAGGGCAGATGCTCAATGAGGCTGTTATGTAACGTTATAATATTATTATGACGTTACACATCTGCTATTCAAGGACCATACATGTCATACCGCTTCTTGTCGGTTAAGAATGATAAAAAAAGTTCAGGGTTTGGTTGTGAATTTGGTATTCCTCTTGCATAATTATTAATGTCATGTACTTCCACAAAGCTCCCAGTCCATCCACATCATGAGAATGGTCTGAGTCCTTTATTCATGACGGTTATAATTATGTTCTTTTGGTCTTTCTAGTGAAGTGTATAAAAGCATAATTGGCTGTTTTCTCGAGCATTCTGCAAACATCCGCTAGAGCATAATCTGCTCATTTCCAGAGCATATACCGCTTACCCCTAGAGATGGTCCAGGTCTGGCAGCCATAGAGTACAGTAGCAAGAGCAGATACCAAGCGAGTACTTTTTACTTTTTTAAATGCTAATAACTGGGCTATTATTGTGCATGCACCTGTCCACGTGTACTAGGGAGGGCCCAAATATGCTCCAAAATTTCGCATATTATGCTTTTCGCATATGTGCCACTTATTTCAAAATATGCTTCGAAATCACACAAAAGCAGAAAAATATGCTCGAAATATGCTTGATCACCAGAACTGATATCAGTGATAATTATGCGAATCCTTTGCTCCTTGTAGCAAATTATGCTACATTTGGTACAATATGCTAGATTTGCTACTTTATGCGACTTTGAGTCGCAGACACTCTCTTCTCGGGTCAAATTTTCGCCCAGTGTCTGGATGAGCATTTTTCCTTCCGGGCTAAGTTTGGAAGTGTTCCCTGACCGAGCGTGCCGTGGTAAGTGTTCTTGTCCATTTCCGCAATCAGCCCTATAATTATGCCTATAATTATGCGAATTCTTTGCTCCTTGTAGCAAAATATGCTACATTTGGTACAATATGCTAGATTTGCTACTTTATGCGACCTTGAGTCAAAAGGACAAAATATGCGAAAATATGCGCAAGCATATTCGGGCCTTCCCTAACGTGTACAGGCAAAAGTCCATAACACCTGGGGTTACCATGGATACTCTTGGTACAGGCTTGTACAATGGCACTGTACACGCATGCTATGCAGTACAGTACATTCATGCCAGGGAGTCGTTAAAAACCGGTATTTTTACGACTCCCTGATTCATGTATTCATACAATTTATGGCAAATTCTGGCACCATATTGGTTACCATGGCAGCAAAGCGAATGTTTCTTGCATTTTTGGTGAAATTGTGAATTTATGATAACATTTCGGTGATATCCTTTGACTTTTGCATGCCAAATTTGAGAAAAAATCGCATGATGTGGACAAGGTCTCGTCCGACTAGTACTAGTAGTAGTACTACATGTAGTAATAGATCTACGTATAGGATATTGCACGGTTCCGAGGGGATTATTTTTCAAATCCCCAAGGCGCGCAGCGCCGCGGGGATTATGAAAAATAATCCTCGCGGACACTGTGCAATATCCTGTATAGACCACACTTTTCGGGTGATCAGCAGCGCTGCATGCAGCATGAACCAGTGCACTGTGAACGTACCGGTACGCGGTAGTTCTGATATACTAGTAGTAGTCGTTTGTTCGTCGCCTCTCCAGGTTTTGATCCACTTATTGGTTTGACTGAGGCGAATGCGGATTGTCACACACTTTCTTTGGTTTGTCTCCCAAGACGAAGCCTAATGAACTCTGCTGCTTGTTGGTAGCTGACAAGACCGTGGGGAAAAGCGATACTGATAGCGATCAAGTGAAGACGACGAAATAGTAGATATTGTAATTATTTGAAAATAATTTGAGGTGCTCTGCTCGTCTGTCACCTACCGGCGTGGAGGCGATTTATTCCCTACAAATCAAAGACTACAATGAAGAATAGACCAATCCCGAAAAGATTGTCTGGGTTCGTGAAAGGGGGCACGCGTGCAAGCCAGCACGTGTGAAGTGCATCGTTTTGTATTCAGTTTGTGTGTGTCAGCTCATGGCGGAGGAGAGAGAGACTTTTGCTCGCCGAGCTGAAGCTAAAGGATTTGATGGAGTCCTGCCAGCAGCTAATCAAAGGACCTTCGGTACCTTAGGCAGACCCTGACGGAGTTTGGAGGCCAGCAAGCTCTCGGTGAGGAGAGAAACATTCGCGTGGCGATGGACTCTCCGTAAAAAATGCAAGCTACATAGCGCCGACATACTGCAACAGGCTACGATTTCAGCTAACTAACTCGATCTGCCGCTTCACAAAGTTCAACTATTTACAAGTCCTGACTGTTGCATGTTGTAGTCTGAAGCTGGACTCTCATCGCCCACCCACAGGTAGCTTTTGGAGCTGATGGATTTCCCGACTTGGACTCCTTCCGCAAACTCTCGCAATATTACTACAGTGTATGCTGTGTTTCCGCAAGCTCGTGTCGACATGTCACCTATTGTACATGTACCGGGTCGCGGAGGACCTTGACGACCTCCGCTGACTCCAGGTTTCCGAAATACTGCCGTCGTCTTCGTTGATGTCGCTGGTGACATTCTCCCCTTGCAGGACGTGCGCATAGTTGTCGTCTCGGGGGTAAAGACTATGTTGTCTTTCGAAATAGTTCTTCATCACGCTCGCGCGAATGATGTTCCTCATCATGAACTCGTTCCGACGGTGTGACACGGCGATGGTCTTTGGCGGGGCACTGGCTTGGCGAAAACGATATCTTCTTGTGCAATATAACACTGACCGGCTGCAGATGAGTTCAGTCACTTCGTGGTTGGTCCTATAGGAGGGCAGCTGCCAGGAAAGAGGCAGAACTCATCGAAGACGAAGCGCTCGCAACAAACAATAGCACTCGAAATATCTCGTAAGATTTAGGGCCTATCGCTTTGAGCCACAGCGCTCACAGCCTTGCCTACTTCATCAAAGTGAGCTCTACATGTTCGTTGACCTCTTCACACTACACAGAAGAGCGAAACAAGGATCATGTCTTAGCATTTCAACTCCAACAGCAGACCATTACCAGTGCGAGAGAGAAAACTACAAAAGGCTTTGCTTTCTGTCGCATCGTCTCTCTTGCATGCAACTAACGAGAAAACCGTGTACTTACCCTCGCATTCACATGCGAACTATCAAACACGTCCTGTGCCGCATGCTGATCAGGTAGTGCCATGTATGTGTTGTACAGTGTACTCTCAGTTGACATGCCCCCTTTCGAACCCAGACAATCTTTTCGGGATTGGTCTATTGTCAGACACTGATCCGTCCCATGGCTTAGTCAAATGGTGTAAGAGTATCCGAAATAAGATGGATTGTTTGTGATCGTGTGGAACAAATTTGACAAGACCAGTAGAGCGTGAATGGGTACATCTACACGTACATGTAGAACCAATGACATTGAGTTAGTAGTAGGCTAACTGCTGCAAAGATTTATCTTTCAGGTCTGTGAAAGAAGGAATTTTCCAAACACTGTTCTAGAAACCAAAGTGTGCATTCAACGGCTATGCTCATTACTATGCGTCTTTGTCATTTCGTTCAATGTTTCTATAACAACTCGTGTGCTGGACGAGCATTTGTTGTCATTAGAGAGGTTTTGCATTCCGAATTTCGGTACAGCGTTCTTCGGTCATTTGTCGAACATCAAAATGTCGAATTTTCGCACCAACGTTTGTTTTGCAAGTCGAAAATGATGTGTTTTCATTTCGTGAGCCCCAGCATCAGCAACGTCCTGTCCCGTGCTCCATTTCTTGCTGATTCCAACGAACTTTGATCGCCGAAAGAGTCGAGGGCCAAACCTGCCCCCTCAGTCGCCTCAGAAAAACCAACTCCATTCCCAAGTCAAATGTTATGCGTGTCGCCATAGTCTTTTCAGCCACACAGATGACGGTGAGGACACTCCAGGCGAAAGAGAGTAGACAGGCAGTGGAGAGGAGCAATCAAAGGTAGCTGACGATGCTATGTCATCCCGGATCCCTCACAGACCTCACAGTGGTAAAACAACACAAACATCTTGGTTTGGTCATTGACTCAGACTTATCGTTTAGTAGACATGTCGACTATATCTGTAGCAAAGTCAGTAAAGCTGTTGGCTACCTCGTGTCTCACTGCTCCCACCTACCGCTTGAATGCATTCGCCTTTTTTTATCATTGCTATATTCTCCCCATTTTTCTCTATTGCTCAACCGCCTGGTCATCCCTACTTAGTAAATCGTTAATGAGTATCCTGGAAGTCCACAATAAGAGGATACTCAAAGTCCTTTTCCGCAAACCATCATACTTTCCTTCTGCTGAGCTGTATGATTTGTTTAACACCTTCCCTATCTCTAGTCAAGCGGATCGAAAACTGTGTATTGTTGTTCATTCTATTCGTCTTGACAAAGCCCCGCCACACTTGCGTAAATATAACTGGTTTCTTCCCACTCGTCCTACGCGCAATCCCTGCACTTTACCTAAAGCCCGAACCTCAGCTTATACCAGATCTCCGTTTTTTGCTGCCTATTCTCTATGGCTGGCCCTGCCTCTATCAGTAAAATCGTCTTGTACGCTAAAGGATTTCAAGGCCAACATGAAGCTCGTGTTCTAATAACTGCTAGTTCTTCATTCACATTTGTTTCTCTTTGCCTCCAGTAATGTGTAATATTTATTTATTTTTGCTTTGTTTACTGCCATGGCTGGCTACCGCCCCCCTCCCTCCATATTGGCCTATATTCTCTGGCCACGGGAAGGTGAAATAAATAAATAAATAAATAAAAAAAATGTCGCCAAAGACGCCTGCCAAGCGATGCCGAGATAAGAAACCTCTTTGAATAAATCACGCGCTAGCGCTCTTCTACAAGAAAATGCATCCGAAAAATATTTTCGGCAAAGTGAGCTTTTTCCGAACAAACACGCCGAATCTTCGTGTGCATTTTCGACCTCGCTCCCGCGTGCCGAATCTTTTTGCCGAATTTCGGAATGCAAAACCTCGCTATTGACTCAATTTCTTTTACTCTCCATAGGCTATTGGATTATTTTCCTTACTCGGTCTATTTATAACCAGTATCTACATGAGAGTGTGGTGTGTCTCTATGGTTACCGGTGTTCGGCACACCCGGTTCATGTAGCATGTTGCAAATTAAGATGCTCTTGTTTGTTGCTGATAGAAAGATTGCCACTTCCCTAGTTTTGTTTCACCAATATGCTTTTCTTTTGACAACTATAGGCACTTCCCCTTTTTGGACCTTATCTGGAAGGCCCATTCTTGCATATTCAAGCAGCAGCCAAGGGAGCTAGCTCTCTTGGTTATGCTGGTAGAAGGACTGGGTCCGACCCACCGTCCGAGGGGATCCACAGGATTTCCTGTGGATATGAGATCCCCTCGTTTGAGGGGATTATGAGCCATAATCCCCTCAAACCAATAAGTGGATCAAAACCTGGAGAGGCGACGAACAAACGACTATCAGAACTACCGGTACTTCGTGTTCGGTGTTCCGTTCACAGACTGTCAGTGCACTGGTTCATGCTACATGCAGCGCTGCTGATCACCCGAAAAGTGTGGTCTATACAGGATATTGCACAGTGTCCGCGAGGATTATTTTTCATAATCCCCGCGGCGCTGAAAAATAATCCCCTCGGAACCGTGCAATATCCTATACGTAGTCATACAGTCATCATTGTACTAACAATCATAAATAGTACATTGTAGTACTTGTACAGTCAGTAACTATTAGTACAGTACAGTTGTCGGCAAAAAGATAGTCCACGAGCTGTTGATCTGATGCATGCAGTCATGATGTCTGAATCGAGGATGGTAATCTTCATGGAGAGCGAATCACATTTGCTGCATTCACTAAAACATTTTTGGAATAAAACGTTCCCTTTAGAAGCCGAGTAAAAACATTGAAAGCAGTTTAGAGTTTTGTGACAGCCTCGGTTGTGAACCACAATGCTGCCGACATCGCCAAGTCCAAGACGGGTGTTGAAATGGCACGCTAGCTAGTTCCTAGCGCGCGACGCAGGGACATGCAGGCTCATCGAGCAGCTAGAACGATGGACGATACTTGCAAGAGGAAATTATGGTTCTATGAACTGTAAGTGAATCAGATTCAATCTGGTAGTTTGCACTTACCACACCCATACCGATAACGCCAATGAAGAGGCACGAACCGTATTCTGAAGGGCATGATGGCAGACGTTGTATTGTGACTATGCTCGATGTTAGTGATTTGTAACTCACACAGTACTATAGTACATGTGACCAGTGCTCTGCAAAAACCAACCTTAGGTTCTATTTTGGCGAAATTGATATTTTGCTGGAGTGTTGAACCATGACCCTTTCTTCAACGTCTGGTGAAGTTTCAGGTGAATTGCATTCATATTCAGGTAGATACAATGTAAATTTCTTTGTAATTGCCTTGCGCAAATTTTGCAGGAAACATAGCGAAAATCCAGGATTTTGTGCTACAGTTTGGAACAAATGCTGTGAGAAGTGCAGCAGCATGATTGCAACCAAAGTTTGAAGAATAAACCTGTATGTCGTATTCTTCAAAAGGAAAAGTTAAAGCTAAGCCTAAAATCAAATTTTCACCAGTTGTAGTCTTCAGGGTGCTGAGTCGAATGGTCTTGGTCCAACGAAGCTGAGACGCTCCCTTCCTTCTTTATTCCCAATCGAACTCGCGCACTTCCACCGAAACTGGGTGACTGCGCCCTACTAGATGGGGATTTGTATGCAAAATGTCACTAAAAGCGCCAATTCGTTCTTCGTGCACTTCCCTATGTCCAGCAATACAACAAGATCAGAGTGGTCATGGTCAGTTCTTGAGCTTCGAACGGGCAGAATGGCAAACATTTGGCCCTGCTGTGAATAGATTAGCTCGCCCTGGGTGAGTTGTTTATTGAAATATGGCAATTTTTCTTGGTGCACTTCCCTATGTCCAGCTATGCAACAAGATCAGGGTGGCGATTGTCAGTTCTTGAGCTTCAAACAGGCAAAAAGGTGAGAAAGTGTCGCTTTTTGACCATTTGTGCCCACGTGTCACTTTCAACGTACATCTCTAAATAAGCTTTTCGTGTTGTCCAAGCTTGTCCGGGTCCATAACTTAGACATTTTAGCAGTATCAGAAACATGGCTCGACAACAGCATCTCGGACTCAGAAGTCGACATCCGGGGATTCTCAATGCACCGTCTCGACAGAAAGTGCAATTACAACTGCTCCTGTACAAATGGAACACCTTGCCAAAAGCGCGGCGGTGTAGTGATTTACAGCAGGTGGGAACTTGGGTTTAAGGAGGCTCCCACCTAAAGAAGTAAAAATAAAAGGTCCATGGACACCCTGTTTTTTATGCATAGAATGGTGGAGTGATGTCTCTTCTTCAATTTGGTATAGTTTTTAGGTAGGGTCACCAGGCATATAAGAGGTATTCTGGTGTATTTAGTGAGTGTACAATTTCTTGATTTTCGGTAAAAAAATGGTAAAAAAATTTGGTTTTTGACCCAAAGAAGCCTCCTGGAAGGAGGATACTAAGCATTTTCTTCATCATATGTTTAAGAACCAAATTTGGAGGTATCTTGGCTACACAAGATAGACTGCGTCTTGGTTTTGCCCTTGGCGAGCCACTTTTTCGAAATTACGGGTACCGAAATTTCCATCGGGTGCTGAATTATGAAATGGTTCAGCCTGCAACATTTTGTCCATGGACATATTGATTTTTGTGGCTTTCTGTGATCCTTGAGCCCCAAGGAAACCGATAATGGACAGTTTTGAAGGTGTCACCAGGCACTTTACATGCTTTAGGCCCCTACCAAACAATATAGGTATCAAAATATGGTATTTTTAGGCCAATTCTGAAAATAGCATTTTTAGAAAATCTGACCATTCTTGCCTTCTTGACTAAATATCACTACCAATGACATGGTAGTATGGTAATATTATTTTAGAAGAAGTTATTTTCATGCTGCAACCTCCTTTGGACATACCAGGCAGTCTGTGCTTGGAAAGGTACATGTATCATTACATGTACATGTATGTCATGTAGCCTTCAGTCCTAGCACATTGATATACGAGTAGTGTACATGTACATGTGGCAGCGAGGTTTCATAACAACCTCGACCATGAAACTGGCACATGAATAATGTGAAAGCAGGCATTCAAAATAAGGCACACTAAACACTCACACGCGTGCGCACGCACATAAACACCCACCCACATGCACGCACTCTCATGCACGCATCATTGTAACACTACTAGTCCATAGTAGGACTTAGTGTAAATAAAAGCATGAAGACCAGCCACTGCACTGGGCATGCATTTGCTGGTTGTCATTTGCGTTGATAGCAGCAGACTCCAGAAAAACATCGCATGAAGGGCAATATGCATCTACAGTCAACTTCGTTTATAACGACACTCGGTGGGGCATCAAAAAAGTGTCCTTATTCGCGAAGTGTCGTTATACCCGAAGTCTCATTATATGTATTACAGTTGGAAGGGACTTTGCTCTGGGCACGGAAATGCTGTCGTTATTCGCGAATTGTCGTTATATCCGCAGTCGTTATAAGCGAAGTTGACTGTACACACGCTGGCGTGCACATATACGATATACATGTAGTGTACTGTCATGCTCTCTCGGCAATTCTTTTTGTGTCTCAAATACGGTTCACAAATGCGCATTCACATGCAACTCCTGTACTGTAAAGCCATTACCACACTGTCCTTGCAGACACCAGAGAGGAGAGGCATACAGAACCAGCACCGTGAGCTCCCCCCCCCCCCCCTTCCACACCTAGCTTTGCACACGCGCGCACACATGCACGTGCATACACACATACATGTACACAGACATTTGCATGCACGTGCACACAGTGCACTCGTGGGGACATGTGCATAACCCAGATCAACATTGCGTGCGAACCCACACATGCGGGCACGAGCACGTGCGCACACACACACACGTGCGTACACACACACACTCATACACCTGCCCAACGCTGAAGCGAGGATAGCGAACAAACTACGTTAGACATAGCAACTTGTGCTCGGATTACACCTTTCAACAGCTTGCACACACACACACACACACACACACACACACACACACTCGCGCGCGCGCGTACGCACACACTCTCGCGCACGCGCGCGAGAGTACACACACACACACACACATGCGCGCGTACACACACACACACAAACGCATGTACTTGCGCATAGGAAAGGATTCAAAATAATCAACCACAGGCATTTACCCAATACACACCTGAGTGTGCACATCTTAGTTGTGGCATCCCCATTTTTACAAAAGCAGGATTTAGAAGTTCGTCCCTGGTTCAGAACACAAGCTTCTGGCCAGCGTTTTCCTTACACCATCAGTGCAGTACAGTGGTTGACACGAACCTCATTCCTACAGGGACAGTCGCCCAAGTTCAGCAGCTCTGGGATGCGTCGTCCACTGAGCTCAGGATACTCTAGGATCCACAGAAAGTTTCAAACGGCACTCGTACCCCGTGCGACTGGAGCTGCAAGTGGGTCCACTTACCAGCGAGTGGGCAGCCACTTCACGCTCCACAGGTAGTCCATGCTAAATTCCAGTGCCAGTACTAGTATCACTACGTTCGACATCGATGTCTTCACTGACTTCAGCCTGCTTTTCTCACCCTTCTCCGTCAGTATTATAATAATATTTTGTTCTTCGTGGCCACATCGTACCGCTTCAATTGATCAACAAAGTTTTCACAAAAAAATCAAGCAGCGTAGGAACTGCCTTTGTTTAGCATTAGCCATGGCCAGTGATTCTTTCCAGCGTAGAAACAGCCACTGCTACAGAAACACTGCAACGAGTAGAACTACATGTACATCCTGGAACAACTGCGAGCACAGAGAAATCAAAAAACTTCTTTCTAACAGCTTATTTCCGCATGGAACACAGCATTTTTCGAATTTCGCGGCAAAAAACAGATTTTCGAGGTGACCTTTTTACACTGCGCTGCGCAACTGTTCGGAGCCTCCTTAAGCGGATGTTGATTCAGCACATCGACCTGGAAATGGTTTGGTTGCGTTCCAAAAAACGAGAAGCAGGTGAATCATTCCTCATTGGCTGTCTCTACAGGCCACCGTCCGCACCGGCGGCTTTTTGGCAATCTTTACAGCAAGTCATGTATGACATTCAGGGCGAAGATCTCATTCTGATGGGCGACTTAAATGTTGATTTCTTGTCCCCTCAAACGCATCATTTTGACAATTTGAACACATACCTGCTACTTCCCCTTGATCTGAAGAATATGATTACGCACCCTACAAGGATCACACCTACATCTAAAACACTTCTCGACTGTGTACTAACGAACATGGATTGTGTTGAGCACGGAAGCGTTCACTCCTGTGAGTTCACCGATCATGAGTTTGTTCACACCAGTATTATTTTTCCAAAGTCAATTCCAACACAAGGACAAATATATCGATCCCGCCGCCGTGATTACAGTAAGGCCTCTGCCTCTGATCTCTCTCATTTATTGTCAATTTCTGATCTCGGATCCTTCTCGTCCCCGTCGGTCGATGTAATGCTAGAAGAGTGGCAAGGAAAATTTGAAGACGCCTTGGATGTGGTTGCACCCTACATAATATCACGGAGACAATCCCGTGGAAAAAGGAAGAAGTGCCCATTCATGACACCGGAATTACTAGCTCTCATTAGGCGACGTAAAACCGTCTACAGAAAGTACCGCTCGTCTGACTGCAGTAGTACGGTTCTACAGAAGGAGTTCAAAGTTTTGCACAGCAAATGCAATAACCTTTATCGCCAACTCCGAAATGCCCACTTCCGCTCCATCTGTGACGATTATCGGCGAGATCCCAGGCGTCTTTGGAGCACCATCAACTCAGTCACCCGGCGCACAAACCCAAGAACTGAGCCTCTCGTCCAGGCAGATACCTTGAACAGGTATTTCCATAGTATTGTGTCAGATCCGAACCCGGCTTATGTTGTTCCAAGTGGTACCTCAAGACCGTGTGACTTGCACGAGTTTCGCCCTATTTCTGAGGATGAGGTACTTCGGCACCTTCAGAAACTCGACGGTACGAAAGCGCCTGGGCCAGATGGTCTCCTCCCGAGCATCCTGAAGGCCGTTGCACCAGTTATCGCCTTCTCCCTCACCCTAATATTTAATACCTCTTTGTGCACTGCTGTGTTCCCGACACAATTCAAGTTGGCTAATGTCACGCCGATATTGAAATCCCGTAAGGGCGATCCTACTTCTCCTTCGAACTATCGTCCTGTGTCACTCACGTCGATTCTGGCTAAGACTCTGGAACGCCTGGTTCTAAATCAGGTATGTGACAGTTTGACCATCGAAAATCACCTCCACGATCACCAATTTGGGTTCCGACCAGCTCGTTCCACGACACAACTGCTCACACTTGCTGTAAATGATTGGAAACTGGCCCAGGACCGCGGAGAGACTACCAGTGTAGCCTTTGTCGACCTCAGCAAGGCGTTTGATCGCGTCCAGCATCAACAGTTACTCGTTGCGCTCCATGGCATGGGTGTACATGCAAGCGCCCTGCGTTGGTTTGCGTCGTACCTCGCCGGGAGATCTCAGCGTGTCGTCACGCAAGCCAGCCAGTCTTCAAGTCTTGCAGTGTCTCGAGGAGTTCCTCAGGGAAGTATTTTAGGCCCTACCCTCTTTAATGTCTACCTGAGGGACCTTCCCCGACTTGCGGAGACAGCGGGTTCAAAATTACTGATGTTCGCAGATGACAAGACCGTCTACTCTAGTGATCCGTCGAAGGCGCGTTCCGAAGCCAAGTTGTCATCGGCACTGGAGATACTAAACAACCACCTTGGCTCCATTGGTATGCAGATAAATACCGACAAAACCGTTGTCATGCAAATCCATCCCAAACGTGCCACAGGGAGTCAGCAACAACAACAAAGGCAACAACTGCAAATCACCTTGTCAAATGTTACGCTAGGGGAAGTGGAAAGCACCAGATGCTTAGGAGTCGTTGTTGACAATAAGCTGTCCTTTGACCAACACATTAACAATGTCGTCCGGAAAGCCTCACGGAAGATCGGTGTACTGCGTCGATCTTTCCGCCAGATGAACCTGTTTGCCCGCCGTACTTTCGTTGTCGTAGTTATTCAGCCTGATCTAGAATATGCTCTCCCTGTATACCTTTCGTTTATATCCGCTAAAAATAGAAACAAGCTAGCCTCACTCCACCGGCGCGCTGTACGAGTTGCTTGTGGCGCATCACCCCAAGCTAATATCACGCCACTTCTTCACCACCTCAATGTTTCCTCTTTCCAATATCGATCAGTATTTTTGTTCCTTGTATTCATTTTCCACTGTTACTGTATTAAGCCGGCTGTTTGCTTGCAGTCCCTCTTTCCCATCTGTACGTCTACCCGAACTACTCGCGGCTCTACAACTCATAACATGAGTATCAATCGCTATAGATCTATGTCTGGCTTTCTGTCCTTTTCAAGTAAATCGGCTCTTGTTTGGAATTATTTACCAGACGACCTGAAGTCCTGCACTACTATCGCAGATTTCCGCGTCAAATTGGCTATTTGGCTAAAAGACAGCTTAACTCTTAATCATTGTTGTGATTTGCTTTCAAGCAATGTGCATAATCAGTAACTTGATGTTGTGGTTTTTTTTGTTTTTGTTTTGTTTTTTGGTTTCCCGTTCTCGGGGCCTTCTATTCGGTACTCTTTGTAGTTGTACTTCTGTACTGTTGAGCTATCCGAATTCAAATAAACATTAAAAAAAAAAAAAAAAAAATCTCTATAACATGACTAAGCTGTGATGCGAGTGGTCGCATTGAGATGATTTTTGGTTTGCTTGTAGGCCACTGGCACCCACATTCTGTGACGCCAAAAAGTTGGCACTGTTGTGAATAGTTTAGTCGCAAATTGAAGAATCACGGGCAAAACGGACCAAAACTGGGAGATAGGATGTTTTCAGCTTTCAGCAGTCCTGGGCGAGTTGTTTATTGAAATGTGGCCTTTTTTCTTAGTGCACTTCCCTATGTCCAGCTATACAACAAGATCAGGGTGGCGATGGTCAGTTCTTGTGCTTCGGACGGGCAGAAAGGTGAGAAATTGTCGCTTTTTGACCATTTATGCCCACGTGTCACTTTCAACGTATCTCTCTATAACATGACCCAGTTGTGATGTGAGTGGTCGCATTGATTTGATTTTTGGGTGTCTTTGTGGTCCACTTCACAACAATAACACACACAGAAGTCTCTGCTGTGAGCACGGTGGCTCGGTAATGGCGAAGTGACCCGCATTCAGTGACGCTGAAAATTTTGCACTGCTGGGAATAGTTTAGTCGCAAAGTGAAGATTCACGGGTACCAAGCCCTAAATTTGGAGATAGGTTATTATTCAGCTTTTAGCAGCCCTGGGCGAGTTCTTCAGAGAAATGTGACTGTTTCTCTTCGTGCCCTTGTCTATGTCCAGCTACACAACGAGATGAGTATGGTCATTGTCATTTTCTGAGTTGCGAACGGGCATAAAGGTGAGAAAATGTCGGATTTTGACCATTAATTTGTGCTCACCTTTGAATGTCAACGTACCTCTCTATAACATGAGCCAGCTATGATGTCAGTGGTCGCATTGCTTTGATTTTTGGTTTGCTTGTAGGGCGCTGGCACCCACATTCAGTGACCCCGAAAATTTGGCACTGCTGTGAATAGTTTAGTCGCAAAGTGAAGATTCACGGGTAAAAAGCCTTAAACTTGGAGTTAGGTTATTATTCAGCTTTCAGCAGCCCTGGGCAAGTTCTTTAGAGAAATGTGACTGTTCCTCTTGGTGCCCTTGTCTATGTCCAGCTACACAACGAGATGAGGATGGTTATTGTCAATTTCTGAGCTGCGAACGGGCATAAAGGTGAGAAAATGTCGGATTTTGACCATTTATGCTCATCTTTGAATTGCAACGTACCTTTCTATAACATGAACCAGCTGTAATGTCAGTGGTTGCATTGGTTTGAATTTTGGTTTGCTTGTAGGGAGCTGGCACCCACATTCAGTTACCCAGAAAATTTGGCACTGCTGTAAATAGTTTAGTCGCAAAGTGAAGATTCATGGGTAAAAAACCCCAAACTTTGATATAGGTTATTATTCAGCTTTCAACAGCCCTGGGCGAGTTCTTTAGAGAAATGTGGGTCTTTTTCTGGGTGCCCTTGCCTATGTCCAGCTACAAACGAGATGAGGATGGTTATTGTCAATTTCTGAGCTGTGAACGGGCATAAAGGTGAGAAAATGTCGGATTCTGACCATTGTGCTCACCTTCCAATTTCAAAGTGCCTCTCTATAACATAAGCCAGCTGTAATACCAGTGGTCGCATTGGTTTGATTTTTGGTTTGCTTGTAGGGCGCGGGCACCCACATTTAGTGACCCCGAAAATTTGGCACTGGTGTGAATAGTTTAGTCGCAAAGTGAAGATTCACGGGCACAAAGCCCCAAACTTGGAGATACGTTATTATTCAGCTTTCAGCAGCCCTGGGCGAGGTCTTTAGAGGAATGTGGCTGTTTTTCTTGGTGCCCTTGTCTATGTCCAGCTACACAACAAGATGATGATGGTCATTGTCATTTTCTGAGCTGCGAACGTGCATAAAGGTGAGAAAATGTCGGATTTTGACCATTTGTGCTCAACTTTTAATTTCAACTTACCTCTCTATAACATGACCCAGCTGTAATGTCAGTGGTCGCATTGGTTTGATTTTTGGTTTGCTTGTAGAGCTCTGGCACTTACATTCAGTGACCCAAAAAATTTGGCACTGCTGTGAATAGTTTAGTCGCAAAGTGAAGATTCATGGGTATCAAGCCCTAAACTTGGAGATAGGTTATTATTCAGCTTTCAACAGCCCTGGGCGAGTTCTTTAGAGAAATGTGACTGTTTCTCTTCGTACCCTTGTCTATGTCCAGCTACACAATGAGATGAGTATGGTCATTGTCATTTTGCGCGCTGTGAACGGGCCGAAAGGTGAGAAAATGTCGGATTTTGACCATTTGTGCTCATCTTTGAATTTCAACGTACCTCTCTATAACATGAGCCACCTGTAATGTCAGTGCTCGCATTGGTTTGATTTTTGGTTTGCTTGTCGGGCGCTGGCACCCACATTCAGTGACCCAGAAAATTAGGCACTGCTGTGAATAGTTTAGTCGCAAAGTGAAGATTCATGGGTAAAAAGCCCCAAACTTTGATATAGGTTATTCAGCTTTCAGCAGCCCTGGGCGAGTTCTTTAGAGAAATGTGGGTCTTTTTCTGGGTGCCCTTGTCTATGTCCAGCAACACAACGAAATGAGGATGGTTATTGTCAATTTTTGAGCTGTGAACGGGCATAAAGTTGAGAAAATGTCGGATTCTGACCATTTCTGCTCACCTTCAAATTTCAACGTACCTCTCTATAACATGAGCCAGCTGTAATGTTAGTGGTCGCATTGGTTTGATTTTTGGTTTGCTTGTAGGGCGCTGGCACCCACATTCAGTTACCCAGAAAATTTGGCACTGCTGTGAATATTTTAGTCGCAAAGTGAAGATTCACGGGTACCAAGCCCTAAACTTGGAGATAGGTTATTAATCAGCTTTCAGCAGCCCTGGGCGAGTTCTTTAGAGGAATGTGGCTGTTTTTCTTGGTTCCCTGGTCTATGTCCAGCTACACAACAAGATGATGATGGTCATTGTCATTTTCTGAGCTGGGAACGGGCATAAAGGTGAGAAAATGTCGGATTTTGACCATTTGTGCTCACCTTTTAAAGGGGAAGTGCATCGATTTTTCAAGCAGTGCTCAGATGAAAGACAATTTCATATCGGTTCCGATGGTATATCTCTCGCCTCCGTACGAGATTGCAAACTTGCCATATCGATTTTCTGATTGCGTTTCCATGGCGACTACAGGTGATGACGCACATTCTGCATAGCTCCGTGAGAGAGAGAAGGTCGATCACTGCAGAATTGTGTATTTTCAGTTGTCTTATTGTATTCACGAAGTGAAAGAAGTGCTGTGTTCAATGCTGTTTGTTCCGTGAACTGTTTATTAGTAGTCCTCTCCGTTGTGTACTGGGACGTGACACCGACAGGAGAAAGCTGGAGTGCGGGGACGTTAGCTGGCAAGCGAAAATCGTGACGAACCAAGTGCTGAATTGGTTGGGACAAATCAAACGTTCAGCATTTACCTCAACCAAGGACCATGCCGTTTGCTCTTTCCACTTCCTGACGATGGATGCGCTGCCTGCTGGAGACTCTCCTATCTCTCTTTCTCGTAACATATTCTGAAGCCACGTGAGACGACGGGTAACGGTAATCAGCGAACCAAATAATGTCGTATGTTTTGAAATGTTTGCTAAATATTTCTCAGGAGAGATGGCATGTATGAATGTAGGCCATGTGAACTCAATCAGCAAGCTAACCCATGAGCAAATGCTTTCCTTGCAGACGTGCATGTGTCTATCCAATCTTCACGTAGAGATCATTACATGCCCTCACTGAATGGTCTATTTATTATTTGTCCATACACTTCATCTGCATGTTGTCTCTTTGGAGAAGGGTATTGTTCATTTCATATGAAGAAGTCAGGGCAATAGATGCTTTCCTCTGGTACAATTCTGTTGGCCTGATGTTCTTTCTAGCTTCTGGATAGCTTAGGTGAGGTACCATCACCATCATGTTTCACAGTACATGAGGGTCAAACACTGCACCGTTCTTAGTTGTGACATGATGTAAGTTATTGTAAGTGCTTGCAGACTCCATACGTTCCAGCAACACCTGGCATGGTTTTCCGTGAACGTCGTGGGTGAACAAATTCCTGTCCAACATGTTTATACAGACATGCCAGCACACACCATGCACCATACACACACCTGCCCTGCCCTGTCGAGCCACTGCCACAAGAGTCTCGTGGGCAAGGAGGGGCAGTGGAGAGAGAATGGAAGAATGCCGTCCCACGGCGCAAGGGACACAAAAAAAGAGTGTGTCTACGTAGGGAGCAACACACATACACACACACGCGCGCGCGCAACCACACACACACACACACACACACCACCTCCACCACAAAACGAGAGTTCTGGTCATCTGCCATGAGACCGACGTATGGCCGGGGAGAGCTTGAGCAGCCGTGTCTATTCTGCCCTGGACCGAACAGAAGCAGCGGTCGTACGGAGGCGAGAGATATACCATCGGAACCGATATGATATTTATTTGTCTTTCATCTGAGCCCTACTTGAAAAATCGATGCACTTCCCCTTTAATTTCAACGTACCTCTCTATAACATGACCCAGCTGTAATGTCAGTGGTCGCATTGGTTTGATTTTTGGTTTGCTTGTAGGGCGCTGGCACCCACATTCAGTGACCCAGAAAATTTGGCACTGCTGGGAATAGTTTAGTCGCAAGGTGAAGCTTCACGGGTAAAAAGCCTCAAACTTTGATATAGGTTATTATTCAGCTTTCAGCAGCCCTGGGCGAGTTCTTTAGAGAAATGTGGATCTTTTTCTGGGTGCCCTTGTCTATGTCCAGCAACACAACAATGTGAGGATGGTCATTGTCAATTTCTGAGCTGCGAACGGGCATAAAGGTAAGAAAATGTCGGATTTTGACCATTTGTGCTCACCTTCCAATTTCAACGTACGTCTCTATAACATAACACAGCTGTAATGTCAGTGGCCGCATTGGTTTGATTTTTGGTTTGCTTGTAGGGCGCTGGCACCCACATTCAGTGACCCAGAAAATATGGCATTGCTGTGAATAGTTTAGTCGCAAAGTGAAGATTCACGGGTACGAAGCCCTAAACTTGAAGATAGGTTATTATACAGCTTTCAGCAGCCCTGGGCGAGTTGTTTAGAGAAATGTGACTGTTTTTCTTTGTGCCCGTGTCTATGTCCAGCTACACAACGAGATGAGGATGGTCATTGTCATTTATTTTCTCAGCTGCGAACGGGCCGAAAGGTGAGAAAATGTCGGATTTTGACCATTTGTGCTCAACTTTGAATTTCAACGTACCTCTCTATAACATGAGCCAGCTGTAATGTCAGTGGTCGCATTGGTTTGATTTTTGGTTTGCTTGTAGGGCACTGGCACCCACATTCAGTGACCCAGAAAATTTGGCACTGCTGTTCAGAATAGTTTAGTCGCAAAGTGAAGATTCACGGGTAAAAAGCCCCAAACTTGGAGATAGGTTATTATTCAGCTTTCAGCAGCCCTGGGCGAGTTCATAAGGGAAATGGTACTGTTTCTCTTGGTGCCCTTGTCTATGTCCAGTTAACCAACGAGATGAGTATGGTCATTGTCATTTTCTGAGCTGCGAACGGGCCGAAAGGTGAGAAAATGTCGGATTTTGACCATTTGTGCTCACCTTTGAATGTCAACGTACCTCTCTATAACATGAGCCCACTATGATGCCAGTGGTCGCATTGGTTTGATTTTTGGTTTGCTTGTAGGGCGCTGGCACCCACATTCAGTGACATTCAGTGACCGAGAAAAATTGGCACTGTTGTGAATAGTTTAGTCGCAAAGTGAAAATTCATGGGTAAAAAGCCACAAACTTTGATCTAGGTTATTATTCAGCTTTCACCAGCCCTGGGCGAGTTCTTTAGAGAAATGTGGGTCTTTTTCTGGGTGCCCTTGTCTATGTCCAGCTACACAACGAGATGAGAATGGTTATTGTCATTTTCTGAGCTGTGAACGGACTTAAAGGTGAGAAAATGTCGGATTCTGACCATTTCTGCTCACCTTCCAATTTCAACGTACCTATCTATAACATGAGCCAGCTGTAATGTCAGTGGTCGCATTGGTTTGATTTTTGGTTTGCTTGTCGGGCGCTGGCACCCACATTCAGTGACCCAGAAAATTTGGCACTGCTGTGAATAGTTTAGTCGCAAAGTGAAGATTCTTGGGTAAAAAGCCCCAAACTTTGATATAGGTTATTATTCAGCTTTCAGCAGCCCTGGGCGAGTTCTTTAGAGAAATGTGGGTCTTTTTCTGGGTGCCCTTGTCTATGTCCAGCTACACAACAAGATGAGGATGGTTATTGTCAATTTCTGAGCTGTGAACGGGCATAAAGGTGAGAAAATGTCAGACTCTGACCATTTGTGCTTACCTTTGAATTTCATCGTCCCTCTCTATAACATGACCCAGCTGTAAAAAACAATGGTCGCATTGGTTTGATTTTTGGTTTGCTTGTAGGGCGCTGGCAATCACATTCAGTGACCCAGAAAATTTGGCAGTGCTGTGAATAGTTTAGTCGCAAAGTGAAGATTCACGGGTAAAAAGCCCCAAACTTGGAGATGGGTTATTATTCAGCTTTCAGCAGCCCTGGGTAAGTTCTTTAGAGAAATGTGACTGTTTCTCTTTTTGCCTTTGTCTATGTCCAGCTACACAACCAAATGAGTATGGTTATTGTCATTTTCTGAGCTGCGAACGGGCATAAAGGTGAGAAAATGTCGGATTTTGACCATGTGTGCTCACCTTTGAATGTCAACGTACCTCTCTATAACATTAGGCAGTTATGATGTCAGTGGTCGCATTGGTTTGATTTTTGGTTTGCTTGTAGGACGCTGGCACCCACATTCAGTGACGCAGAAAACTTGGCACTGCTGTGAATAGTTTAGTCGCAAAGTGAAGATTCACGGGTAAAAAGCCCCAAACTTGGCGATATGTTATTATTCAGCTTTCAGCAGCCCTGGGCAAGTTCTTTAGAGAAATGTGACTGTTTCTCTTGGTGCCCTTGTCTATGTCCAGCTACACAACCAGATGAGGATGGTTATTGTCATTTTCTGAGTTGCGAACGGGCCGAAAGGTGAGAAAATATCGGATTTCGACCATTTGTGGTCACCTTTGAATTTCAACGTACCTCTCTATAATATGAACCAGCTGTAATGTCAGTGGTCGCATTGGTTTGATTTTTGGTTTGCTTGTAGGGCGCTGGCACTCACGTTCAGTGACCCAGAAAAATTGGCACTGCTGTGAATAGTTTAGTCGCAAAGTGAAGATTCACGGGTACCAAGCCCCAAACTTTGATATGGGTTATTATTCAGCTTTCAGCAGCCCTGGGCGAGTTCTTTAGAGAAATGTGGGTCTTTTTCTGGGTGCCCTTGTCTATGTCCAGCTACACAACAATATGAGGACGGTCATTGTCAATTTCTGAGCTGAAAACGGGCATAAAGGTAAGAAAATGTCGGATTTTGACCATTTGTGCTCATCTTCCAATTTCAACGTTCCTCTCTATAACATGAACCAGCTGTAATGTGAGTGGTCACATTGGTTTCATTTTTGGTTTGCTTGTAGGGCGCTGACACTCACATTCAGTGACCCAGGAAATTTGGCACTGCTGTGAATAGTTTAGTCGCAAAGTGAAGATTCATGGGTACCAAGACCTAAACTTGGAGATAGGGTATTATTCAGCTTTCAGCAGCCCTGGGCGAGTTCTTTAGAGAAATGGTACAGTTTCTCTTGGTACCCTTGTTTATGTCCAGCTACACAACGAGATGAGTATGGTCATTGTCATTTTCTGAGCTGCGAACGGGCATACAGGTGAGAAAATGTCGGATTTTGAGCATTTGTGCTCACCTTTGAATTTCAACGTACCTCTCTATAACATGAACCAGCTGTAAAGTCAGTGGTCGCATTGGTTTAATTTTTGGTTTGCTGTTAGGGCGCTGGCACTCATATTCAGTGACCCAGAAAATTTGCCACTGCTGTGAATAGATTAGTCGCAAAGTGAAGATTCACGGGTACCAAGCCCTAAACCTGGAGATAGGTTATTATTCAGCTTTAAGCAGCCGTGGGCGAGTTCTGTAGAGAAATGGTACCTTTTCTCTTGGTACCCTTGTTTATGTCCAGCTACACAACGAGATGAGTATGGTCATTGTCATTTTTTGAGCTGCGAACGGGCATACAGGTGAGAACATGTCGGATTTTGACCATTTGAGCTCACCTTTGAATTTCAACGTACCTCTCTATAACATGAGCCAAACGCAGGACAAGACGAGGGCTGATAGTAAAAGCCCAGCGAGTGCAGATGCGATGCACGGCCGATGAGAGCTATTTCGATGTCGAAAAAGAAATGAACGAGCTCGAAAGATCATATGAGGGAGCGGAAGGCGGAAGGGACGATCACAGATCTAGCTGGTTTATACGAAGCAGAGAGCAATGCGAGAGAGAAGGATAAGATGATTAGTGAGCTGGAAGTACTCCAGAGGCAATTTGACGAAGCGACGGACTTGGCGTTTGAAATTGTAAGAACAACTCACCGCGTGCCAGTCGCCTCAGCTGAAACGCAGCAGTATACCGGTAATTCGCATCAACAGTGCCGCGATGAAGCCAGGGCAGTCGGCGGCTGGTGGCCAGGACATGTTTACAGCAATGAACCGTCCGCAGGACCACTGCCATGCTTGGGTTTGAGTCACAGCGGGATTGCTGGCCAGATCGCTACAACAACGAGACGTGAACAGGTCCGCCAGCGGAGATGCAACAAATGCAACTGATCAACAACTACGTTTTGACACGGATGACCGCACAGCAGTAACAGGGCATTCAATTATTTCAACAGCTACTGGTACACATGGTACTGGTGGTACCATCCCAGACTACAGAGGTCACCAGCGCAGCGCTGTCCAGTCCAACATTGCCATTGGCCAGTATACAGATGGTTCCGCAAAACCAAAAGTGACCATGACAAGTGCCACTACATGTACCACAGTAAGTGTCAATGATGGTGTGAGTGTGCATGCTAGGCCTGCTACTGCAAACACAACTACCTCAGGCAGTACATCTAGTAGTAGTTCTAAGGTTACTGGTCCTACATTACCCTTGGGCAGTACTGGCAGTAGCAATGTTCTTCCAAGCAATTCTGTATACTCAACCAGTACGCATAGTGTGAATACTGCAGTGAATACTAAGTACAGCGTTGGTACACAGGCTAATCCACACTCTTTCAGAAAGCCTCCAGTGTCAATGGCAGCGCCCCAGTCATGTATCCAGTGGCAGGCACCGCCTATGAGCACAATGTCAATGGCTTCTACAGGTACTAATGTATATGGGCATACCGACCAACCACAGATGTCTTCCGGGTACATGCAACAGCCAAGGGTTATGCAACACCATCCAATATTGGAAATCAAATTGAAATGTATGCAACAGGGCTACCTCAAATGCAACAAAACCAGGCTCGTGCAGAGCCATGGAAGCAGCTACAACGAGTTGGCATACCGATATTCAGCGGTGACAAACGTACGTTTGAGTCATTCCGAGAAGCTTTCATGGCATGTGTAGATAGTGCACCCGCCACCCCTCAGTACAAGCTGTTGCAATTGAGGCAGTATTTGGCAGGAGAAGCACTGACAGCCATCGAGCGATTTGGCTACTCACCATCAGCCTATGACGCAGCTAAGAAGTTGCTAGAGCGCAAGTATGGCGGTGAGCGTCGCCGTGTGGCTTTACATATTGAACGCGCACAGCCACTTGACCACATCGATGGGTCTGCAACCATTGGTACCTCCACGTGTACAGCCAACACTCCCAACAGTAGCAGCAGCAACAGCAGCACAGCGGGCTGGTCGAGTCTCTGTTGATGTTGTGGTGCCTGAGCGCCACATGCGCGACAGCCTGGAAACGACTGCACCAATTCTGCAAACTAGTCGGCACCAAGGTGATGACAGACACCATCATGATGGCGTTTGTAGCCTACCTGGCACGTCAACATGCCGCGTCAACCGTCCGCTTGTATGTGTCGGCGATCCGGGCAATTGCCAAAGAAAACGGCAAAGATCTCTCTTCGCGAAGAGTGGACCTCGCAGTTAAAGGAGTGGCACGTGCACAGGCCAACCGAACTAAGAACGCCAGCAAGCCAATCCTCCGGCCCCACATGGCAGCTATGCGCAACGCCCTGATTAGGTCTAATCTCAACGCTACCGACCGAGCCATGGCATGGGCAGCTATTTGCCCGGGCTTCTTCGCCTGTCTCCGGGCAAGCAAATACACTTCCACAACCGCCACAACCATGTCAGACGGGGGCCTCCGAACAAATGACCTCTCCATCACGCCGCAGGCCATACAGGTCACAATCAAGAAGTCCAAGACCGACCAACTCGGCAAGGGTCACTCCGTCCGGCTCACAACCACCAACTCAACGGTTTGCTCGGTCAGAGCCATGCACACCTATCTCTCCAGACGCGCCAACCTGCCCAATAGACCACTGGTCATCGAAAGCTGTGGCAATTTCCTGGCTGCACAAAGACTCACACGTCTAATCCGTCAGCTCCTGAGCAGCGCAGGGTACCCACCGAACCAGTATCCACTGCACGGCCTCAGAGCCGGACCCGCAACCACAGGAGCATTGAGCGGCTTCACCGAATCCGAGATCATGAAACTCGGCAGAACGGCGAAGTGCCTGCTACGAACACTATGTCCGCTGTGGAAAGTAACTGTTCACCGTCTGCAGGCGCGCAAGCGCGCACAGCCACATACACGCACCCGCATACACATGCACACGCACGCACGCACGCGCACACCCACATGTATGCACACACGCATGCGTACGCGCATCCGCACTCTGACACCGTGCAAGCATGCACGCATGCACACACGCTGCGCAACCGCTGGTACGCCCACTCGCGGACGCACGCACTCACGTTCTAGCACTTACTGTGCACGCACGCTTCTGATACTTATGAGAAGCTATCCGCTCCACTTAGTTGCGGTGCTATTGCTCTCACCTATGGCACCATGCCACCCATAGCTTTTGCGACTGCATGCGATTCAAACCCTTATCAGTGTCACTAAGAGAATACAAACATACGAATGGCATGCATTCGAACTACATGCATGTAGCTGAAGCGCTTGAATACCATACTAAGGTCATTCAGCTGACCAATGCGGAATTTGGGGGCATTCGGCGGCTTGGTCTGATTCCTAGCTTGTTCGTAACCGGCTTGAGATTTCAAAGGTTGCTATGACAACGTGCAGTCATGCGCAGGGCCACCCAACATGCATTTGGGGGCCAGGAAAGACAGAAACGCGTTGCTAGGCAACAGCAAAAGCGCTTGGCGAGTATCACGCTACTCATGCAGCGCGCACGTTGGCGTAGGGTATCACGCTACCCTTACGCTGCGTAGGGTATCACGCTACCCTTGTGCTGTGTAGGGTATCACGCTACCCTTGTGCTGCGTAGGGTATCACGCTACCCTTGTGCTGCGTAGGGTATCACGCTACCCTTGTGCTGTGTAGGGTATCACGCTACCCTTGTGCTGCGTAGGGTATCACGCTACCCTTGTGCTGCGTAGGGTATCACGCTACCCTTGTGCTGTTTAGGGTATCACGCTACCCTTGTGCTGTGTAGGGTATCACGCTACCCTTGTGCTGCGTAGGGTATCACCCTACCCTTGTGCTGCGTAGGGTATCACGCTACCCTTGGGCTGTGTAGGGTATCACGCTACCCTTGTGCTGTGTAGGGTATCACGCTACCCTTGTGCTGCGTAGGGTATCACGCTACCCTTGTGCTGCGTAGGGTATCACGCTACCCTTGTGCTGCGTAGGGTATCACGCTACCCTTGTGCTGTGTAGGGTATCACGCTACCCTTGGGCTGTGTAGGGTATCACGCTACCCTTGTGCTGTGTAGGGTATCACGCTACCCTTGTGCTGCGTAGGGTATCACGCTACCCTTGTGCTGCGTAGGGTATCACGCTACCCTTGTGCTGCGTAGGGTATCACGCTACCCTTGTGCTGTGTAGGGTATCACGCTACCCTTGTGCTGCGTAGGGTATCACGCTACCCTTGTGCTGTGTAGGGTATCACGCTACCCTTGTGCTGCGTAGGGTATCACGCTACCCTTGTGCTGTGTAGGGTATCACGCTACCCTTGTGCTGCGTAGGGTATCACGCTACCCTTGTGCTGTGGGGTACCACATTGCCCATCGCTGGAATCAGACCCGCGCCCCGGATACCTTGCGCTGGCGCAAGCGCGCACAGCCACACCCACATACACGCACCCGCATACACATACACACGCACACCCCCACGCATGCACACACATATGCATGCACGCGTACGCGCACCCGCAGTCTGACACCGCGCAAGCACGCATGCAGGTACACACGCTGGTACGCCCATTCGCGGACGTATGCACTCACGTTCTAGCACTGACTGTGCACGCACGCCTCTGATACTTATGATAAGTTACCTGCACCCTCAGTTGCTGTGCTATAGCTCCCACCTAAGGCATCATGCCACCCATTGCTTTTGCCGACTACATGCGATTCAAACCCTTATCAGTGTCACCAAGAGTAGATAAACAAGAGTGTGCAACTGCCTGCACAACCTCTATGCTGTGCTGCGACGGCAGAACTTCACATCACGTGACATGGTTCAAAAGGTTATGCTGGCAAACAGTGCAAAGTGACCACAAGAGAGTTGTACCCAAAGCTGGGCTGCGTACAACCCAGTATCTATCATGCACTAGAGTGCACGGGTTCATCACGTGATGTGAAGTTCTGCCGTCGCAGACCCCATAGCTGGAGTTGCACACTCTTGTTTATCTACTCTTGGTGTCACTAAGGGAAAACAACCATACGAATGGCACGCATTTGAACTACGTACATGTAGCTGAAGCGCTTGAATACCACACTAAGGTCATTCGGCTGACCAACGCAGAATTTGGGGGCATTCGGCGGCTTGGTCTGATTCCTAGCTTGTTGGTAACCGGCTTAGATTTCCAAGGTTGCTATGACAACGTGCAGTCATGCGCAGGGCCACCCAACATGCATTTGGGGGCCCAGGAAAGACAAAAACGCGTTGCTAGGCAACAGCAAAAGCGCTCGGCGAGTATCACGCTACTCATGCAGCACGCACGTTGGCTTAGGGTATCACGCTACCCTTGCGCTGCGGGGTACCACATAATTGCCCCTCGCTGTAATCAGACCCGCGCCCCGGATACCTTGCGCTGGCCTCCTGACGGCCAAACTCAACCAACTACTTGTGCGCTGTGACTGGGGTTGTGCATGTATTAGCAACATAATGTGACCCAGGTCGGCAGACTTTCAATTAGCCAAGCGAGCTACTCAGGCCAGGGTGCATGATCACTATTCGCAGCACTTATCGTCCATGCAGCAGTCGGGTTAAAATCGGTTGTGGCAACAAACGCGATTAGGCCGGCTGCAGGGACGCCGTAATGTCGCACTCGCCCCAGCACCATTCAAACAATTCCCTTTGGCAGTTCACGGCACGAACTTCAACAAAGCCCCGTGAATGCGTACCAGGGGAAGGCTAGACAGCATGTCTCTAGACATCAATAGGCATCGTATGAAAAGCCAGTCAATAGCACTAAAGAGCGAAAGCCTTTGTCACGGTTCGGTTTCACTCGCGCACCGGGCCCGAGCTGGCAGCACAAACAAACGCCGTACTCACACGAGCTTTGGGCGAACGGATGGCCACAGCCATCAAAAACAGGAACAAACCCATCCACGGCTCTTTCTCTTGCTAGCTGTGCTGCTGCGTGCATCCAACTGTTTTGCAATTTCTCCCTCTCACCCACGCCTCCTGGTATTTATTATCGCTCTACACTATCCTACGTCTCACAATGAGTGCCACTCAGCATGATGGTACTCCAAGCTACATTGTATTTGATCTGTCCTAGCTCACTATTCTGGACAAAATATTAATGCAATTGCAATGAAGCGCCGGGGGCCGGCGGGGGCATTCGGTGGCTTGGTCTGATTCCTAGCTTGTTGGTAACCGGCTTGAGATTTCCAAGGTTGCTATGACAACGTGCAGTCGTGCGCAGGGCCACCCAACATGCATTTGGGGGCCCAGGAAAGACAGAAACGCGTTGCTAGGCAACAGCAAAAGCGCTCGGCGAGTATCACGCTACTCATGCAGCACGCACGTTGGCTTAGGGTATCACGCTACCCTTGCGCTGCGGGGTACCACATAATTGCCCCTCGCTGGAATCAGACCCGCGCCCCGGATACCTTGCGCTGGCCTCCTGACGGCCAAACTCAACCAACTACTTGTGCGCTGTGACTGGGGTTGTGCATGTATTAGCAACATAATGTAGCCCAGGTCGGCAGACTTTCAATTAGCCAAGCGAGGTACTCAGGCCAGGGTGCATGATCACTATTCGCAGCACTTATCGTCCATGCAGCAGTCGGGTTAACATGAGCCAGCTGTAATGTCAGTGGTCGCATTGGTTTGATTTTTGGTTTGCTTGTAGGGCGCTGGCACCCACATTCAGTGACTCAGAAAATTTGGCACTGCTGTGAATAGTTTAGTCGCAAAGTGAAGATTCATGGGTAAAAAGCCCCAAACTTGGAGATAGGTTATTATTCAGCTTTCAGCAGCCCTTGGCGAGTTCTTTAGAGAAATGTGGGTCTTTTTCTGAGTGCCCTTGTCTATGTCAAGCTATAAAACGAGATGAGGATGGTTATTGCCAATTTCTGAGCTGTGAACTGGCATAAAGGTGAGAAAATGTCAGATTCTGACCATTTTTGCTCACCTTCCAATTTCAACGTACCTATCTAATTCGAAGTATAACATGGCCCAGCTGTAATGTCAGTGGTCGCATTGGTTTGATTTTTGGTTTGCTTGTAGGGCGCTGGCACCCACATTCAGTGACCCAGAAAATTTGCCACTGCTGTGAATAGTTTAGTCGCAAAGTGAAGATTCATGGGTAAAAAGCCCCAAACTTTGATAAAGGTTATTATTATTCAGCTTTCAGCAGCCATGGGCGAGTTGTTTAGAGAAATGTGGGTCTTTTTCTGGGTGCCCTTGTCTATGTCCAGCTACACAACAATATGAGGATGGTCATGGTCAATTTCTGAGCTGAGAACGGGCATAAAGGTAAGAAAATGTCGGATTTTGACCATTTGTGCTCACCTTCCAATTTCAACGTTCCTCTCTATAACATGACACAACTGTAATGTCAGGGTTCGCATTGGTTTGATTTTTGGTTTGCTTGCAGGGCGCTGGCACCCACATTCAGTGACCCAGAATATTTGGCACTGCTCTGAATAGTTTAGTCGCAAAGTGAAGATTCACGGGTACCAAGCCCTAAACTTGGAGATAGGTTATTATTCAGCTTTCAGCAGCCCTGGGCGAGTTCTTTAGAGAAATGTGACTGTTTCTCTTTGTGCCCTTGTCTATGTCCAGCTACACAACCAGATGAGTATGGTCATTGTCATTTTCTGAACTGCGAACGGGCATAAAGGTGAGAAAATGTCGGATTTTGACCAATTGTGCTCACCTTTGAATATCAACATACCTCTCTATAACATTAGGCAGTTATGATGTCAGTGGTCGCATTGGTTTGATTTTTAGTTTGCTTGTAGGGCGCTGGCATCTACATTCAGTGACCAAAAAAATTTGGCACTGCTGTGAATAGTTTAGTCGCAAAGTGAAGATTCACGGGTACCAAGACCTAAACTTGGAGATAGGGTATTATTCAGCTTTCAGCAGCCCTGGGCGAGTTCTTTAGAGAAATGTGACTGTTTCTCATTGTGCCCATGTCTATGTCCAGCTACACAACCAGATGAGTGTGGTCATTGTCATTTTCTGAGCTGCGAACGGGCATAAAGGTGAGAAAATGTCGGATTTTGACCATTCGTGCTCACCTTTGAATTTCAACGTACCTCTCTATAACACGAGCCAGCTGTAATGTCAGTGGTCGCATTGGTTTGATTTTTGGTTTGCTGTTAGGGCGCTGGCACTCACATTCAGTGACCCAGAAAATTTGGCACTGCTGTGAATAGTTTAGTCGCATAGTGATGATTCACGGGTACCAAGCCCTAAGCCTGGAGATAGGTTATTATTCAGCTTTCAGCAGCCCTGGGCGAGTTCTTTAGAGAAATGGTACAGTTTCTCTTGGTACCCTTGTTTATGTCCAGCTACACAACGAGATGAGTATGGTCATTGTCATTTTTTGAGCTGCGAACGGGCATACAGGTGAGAAAATGTCGGATTTTGAGCATTTGTGCTCACCTTTGAATTTCAACGTACCTCTCTATAACATGAGCCAGCTGTAATGTCAGTGGTCGCATTGGTTTGATTTTTGGTTTGCTTGTAGGGCGCTGGCACCCACATTCAGTGACCCAGAAAATTTGGCACTGCTGTGAATAGTTTTGTCGCAAAGTGAAGATTCATGGGTAAAAAGCCCCAAACTTGGCGATAGGTTATTATTCAGCTTTCAGCAGCCCTGGGCGAGTTCTTTAGAGAAATGTGGGTCTTTTTCTGGGTGCCCTTGTCTATGTCAAGCTACACAACCAGACGAGTATGGCCTTTGTCATTTTCTGAACTGCGAACGGGCATAAAGGTGAGAAAATGTCGGATTTTGACCAATTGTGCTCACCTTTGAATATCAACATACCTCTCTATAATGTTAGCCAGCTATGATGTCAGTGGTCGCATTGGTTTGATTTTTGGTTTGTTTTGTAGGGCGCTGGCACCCACATTTAGGGACGCAGAAAATTTGGCACTGCTGTGAATAGTGCAGTCGCAAAGTGAAGATTCACGGGTAAAAAGCCCCAAACTTGGAGCTAGGTTATTATTCAGCTTTCAGCAGCCCTGGGCGAGTTCTTTAGAGAAATGTGACTGTATATCTTGGTGCCCTTGTCTATGTCCAGCTACACAACGAAATGAGTATGGTCATTGTCATTTTCTGAGTTGCGAACGGGCCGAAAGGTGAGAAAATGTCGTATTTTCACCATTTGTGCTCACCTTTGAATTTCAATGTACTTCTCAATAACATGAGCCAGCTGTAATGTGAGCGGTCGCATTGGTTTGATTTTTGGTTTGCTTGTCGGGCGCTGGCACCCACATTCAGTGACCCAGAAAATTTGGCACTGCTGTGAATAGTTTAGTCGCAAAGTGAAGATTCACGGGTACAAAGCCCCAAACTTTGAGATAGGTTATTTTTCAGCTTTCAGCAGCCCTGCGCGAGTTCTTGAGAGAAATGTGGGTCTTTTTCTGGGTGCCCTTGTCTATTTCCAGCTAAACAACGAGATGAGGATGGTTTTTGTCAATTTCTGAGCTGTGAACGGGCATAAAGGTGAGAAAATGTCGGATTCCGACCATTTTTGCTCACCTTCCAATTTCGACGTACCTATCTATAACATAAGCCAGCTGTAATATCAGTGGTCGCATTGGTTAGATTTTTGGTTTGCTTGTAGGGCGCTGGCACCCACATTCAGTGACCCAGAAAATTTGGCACTGCTGTGAATAGTTTAGTCGCAAAGTGAAGATTCACGGGTACCAAGCCCTAAACTAGGATATAGGTTATTATTCAGCTTTCAGCAGCCATGGGCGAGTTGTTTAGAGAAATGTGGGTCTTTTTCTGGGTGCCCTTGTCTATGTCCAGCTACATAACAATATGAGGATGGTCATTGTCAATTTCTGAGCTGAAAACGGGCATAAAGGTAAGAAAATGTCGGATTTTGACCATTTGTGCTCACCCGTCAGGCGAAATTACTGGTCAGTCGGCGTCACGCATTTTTCACAAAAATTTGCGTTTCACCTGCTGGGAGAGTATGCGTGTACTCGAGTCTCATCCTGAGCACGTTTTTTTTCTTCTTTTTTCAGCTCCAGTATAGCTGAATTTTTCATTGCAAAGCCGTCCTCGATTGTTGTGTTCGTTGTTCAAACGAAGTGGACATTCAATCATGAAGGCAGAGGACATAGGAGCCTGATTGGAGTTTCTCGTGGCATAGGACGGCCACACAGAGACACTTTGGGATTTTCTGAATATAAAATACCGTACGCACGATGCTGAGATCAATTTGTGCGATATCAAATTGTTTGTGATCTACCACATCGAGCAGAACGGGATCCAAACACAAGCTTACCGACGGTTAGGCTGCCGACCTGACTGGACAAATGATCCCTGGCTTCACCAGACGCCAGACGTCGGACACCATCTCCTTTGCCGCGACGTCCATCTCCAAAAAGAACTCCATCTTCGTCGTGAAAAGGTTTGAAATACTCAATATTCAACCGAGATTCGCGGTCTCACCCTTTCTCAGATCGAATCATTTTTTGTTGTAGCAGTTGCAGGGCAGATCCCCGCCACTATTTCAACAGAAGATGGCTCCAAAGCATGCCTGGAACAAGCCATATCGAGGTTGCAAGCCACCCCTCTCAGCACTTTTTTTGAAGAAATTCGAAATTTCAATGGTGGAAGATATACTATGAAGAGAATTTCAAAAAGTATATTTCGCGGAGCGATCGCTCAACCTAAGTCATTCAAACTTTGCAGGATGGTTCAGACGTACATGCTAGGCATGGAACCACAGAAGATGATATCATAGCTGACACACAGAGTCATACACACAGCAGATTCGTGTGCACAGATACTAAATTAGTGGACGTCGTCATCTTCTTCCCGCTGATCTCAAATGTACGATGACGTGCTATTTCGCCTGACGTTCCAATTTCAACGTTCCTCTCTATAACATGACACAGCTGTAATGTCAGTGTTCGCATTGGTTTGATTTTTGGTTTGCTTGTAGGGCGCTGGCACCCACATTCAGTGACCCAGAAAATTTGGCACTGCTGTGAATAGTTTAGTCGCAAAGTGAAGATTCACGGGTACCAAGACCTAAATTTGGAGATAGGTTATTATTCAGCTTTCAGCAGCCCTGGGCGAGTTCTTTAGAGAAATGTGACTGTTTCTCTTTGTGCCCTTGTCTATGTCCAGCTACACAACCAGGTGAGTATGGTCATTGTCATTTTCTGAACTGCGAACGGGCATAAAGGTGAGAAAATGTCGGATTTTGACCAATTGTGCTCACCTTTGAATACCAACATACCTCTCTATAACATTAGCCCGCTATGATGTCAGTGGTCGCATTAGTTTGATTTTTGGTTTGCTTGTAGTGCGCTGGCACCCACATTCAGTGACGCAGAAAATTTGGCACTGCTGTGAATAGTGTAGTCGCAAAGTGAAGATTCACGGGTAAAAAGCCCCAAACTTGGAGATAGGTTATTATTCAGCTTTCAGCAGCCCTGGGCGAGTTCTTTAGAGAAATGTGACTGTTTCTCTTGGTGCCCTTGTCTATGTCCAGCTACACAACGAGATGAGTATGGTCATTGTCATTTTCTGAGTTGCGAACGGGCCGAAAGGTGAGAAAATGTCGTATTTTGACCATTTGTGCTCACCTTTGAATTTCAACGTACCTCTCTATAACATGAGCCAGCTGTAATGTCAGTGGTCGCATTGGTTTGATTTTTGGTTTGCTTGTAGGGCGCTGGCACCCACATTCAGTGATCCAGAAAATTTGGCACTGCTGTGAATAGTTTAGTCGCAAAGTGAAGATTCACGGGTACCAAGACCTAAACTAGGAGATAGGTTATTGTTCAGCTTTCAGCAGCCCTGGGCGAGTTCTTTAGAGAAATGGTACTGTTTCTCTTGGTGCCCTTGTCTATGTCCAGCTACACAACGAGATGAGTATGGTCATTGTCATTTTCTGAGCTGCGAACGGGCCGAAAGGTGAGAAAATGTCGGATTTTGACCATTTGTGCTCACCTTTGAATTTCAATGTACTTCTCTATAACATGAGCCAGCTGTAATGTCAGTGGTCGCATTGGTTTGATTTTTGGTTTGCTTGTCGGGCGCTGGCACCCACATTCAGTGACCGAGAAAATTTGGCACTGCTGTGAATAGTTTAGTCGCAAAGTGAAGATTCACGGATACAAAGCCCCAAACTTTGAGATAGGTTATTATTCAGCTTTCAGCAGCCCTGGGCGAGTTCTTGAGAGAAATGTGGGTCTTTTTCTGGGTGCCCTTGTCTATTTCCCCCAGCTACACAACGAGATGAGGATGGTTTTTGTCAATTTCTGAGCTGTGAACGGGCATAAAGTTGAGAAAATGTCGGAATCCGACCATTTTTGCTCACCTTCCAATTTCAACGTACCTATCTATAACATAAGCCAGCTGTAATGTCAGTGGTCGCATTGGTTTGATTTTTGGTTTGCTTGTAGAGCGCTGGCACCCACATTCAGTGACCCAGACAATTTGGCACTGCTGTGAATAGTTTAGTCGCAAAGTGAAGATTCACGGGTACCAAGCCCTAAACTAGGAGATAGGTTATTATTCAGCTTTCAGCAGCCATGGGCGAGTTGTGTAGAGAAATGTGGGTCTTTTTCTGGGTGCCCTTGTCTATGTCAAGCTACATAACAATATGAGGATGGTCATTGTCAATTTCTGAGCTGAAAACGGGCATAAAGGTAAGAAAATGTCGGATTTTGACCATTTGTGCTCACCTTCCAATTTCAACGTTCCTCTCTATAACATGACACAGCTGTAATGTCAGTGGTCGCATTGGTTAGATTTTTGGTTTGCTTGTAGGGCGCTGGATCCCACATTCAGTGACCCGGAAAATTTGGCACTGGTGTGAATAGTTTAGTCGCAAAGTGAAGATTCACGGGTGCCAACACCTAAACTTGGAGATAGGTTATTATACAGCTTTCAGCAGCCCTGGGTGAGTTGTTTAGAGACATGTGACTGTTTTTCTTTGTGCCCATGTCTATGTCCAGCTACACAACGAGATGAGTATGGTCATTGTCATTTTCTGAGCTGCGAACCGGCAGAAAGGTGAGAAAATGTCGGATTTTGACCATTTGTGCTGACCTTTCAATTTCAACGTACCTCTCTATAACATGACCCAGCTGTAATTTCAGTGGTCGCATTTGTTTCATTTTTGGTTTGCTTGTAGGGCGCTGGCACCCGCATTCAGTGACCCAGAAAATTTGGCACTGCTGTGAATAGTTTAGTCGCAAAGTGAAGATTCACGGGTAAAAAGCCCCACACTTCTAGATAGGTTCTTTTTCAGCTTTCAGCAGCCCTGGGTGAGTTCTTTAGAGAAATGTGGCTCTTTTTCATGGTGCTATTTTCTATGTCCAGCTACACAACGAGATGAGGATGGTCATCGTCATTTTCTGAGCTGCGAACGGGCAGAAAGGTGAGAAAATGTCGGATTTTGACCATTTGTGCTGACCTTTCAATTTCAACGTACCTCTCTATAACATGACCCAGCTGTAATTTCAGTGGTCGCATTGGTTTGATTTTTGGTTTGCTTGTAGGGCGCTGGCACCCGCATTCAGTGACCCAGAAAATTTGGCACTGCTGTGAATAGTTTAGTCGCAAAGTGAAGATTCACGGGTAAAAAGCCCCAAACTTCTAGATAGGTTCTTTTTCAGCTTTCAGCAGCCCTGGGTGAGTTCTTTAGAGAAATGTGGCTCTTTTTCATGGTGCTATTTTCTATGTCCAGCTACACAACGAGATGAGGATGGTCATTGTCATTTTCTGAGCTGCGAACGGGCAGAAAGGTGAGAAAATGTCGGATTTTGACCATTTGTGCTGACCTTTCAATTTCGACGTACCTCTCAATAACATGACCCAGCTGTAATTTCAGTGGTCGCATTGGTTTGATTTTTGGTTTACTTGTAGGGCGTTGGCACCCGCATTAAGTGACCCAGAAAATTTGGCACTGCTGTGAATAGTTTAGTCGCAAAGTGAAGATTCACGGGTAAAAAGCCCCAAACTTCTAGATAGGTTCTTTTTCAGCTTTCAGCAGCCCTGGGTGAGTTCTTTAGAGAAATGTGGCTCTTTTTCATGGTGCTCTTGTCTATGTCCAGCAACACAACGAGATGAGGATGGTCATTGTCATTTTCTGAGCTGCGAACGGGCAGAAAGGTGAGAAAATGTCGGATTTTGACCATTTGTGCTGACCTTTCAATTTCAACGTACCTCTCTATAACATGACCCAGCTGTAATTTCAGTGGTCGCATTGGTTTGATTTTTGGTTTCCATGTAGGGCGCTGGCACTCGCATTCAGTGACCTAGAAAATTTGGCACTGCTGTGAATAGTTTAGTCGCAAAGTGAAGATTCACGGGTAAAAAGCCCCAAACTTCTAGATAGGTTCTTTTTCAGCTTTCAGCAGCCCTGGGTGAGTTCTTTAGAGAAATGTGGCTCTTTTTCATGGTGCTATTTTCTATGTCCAGCTACACAACGAGATGAGGATGGTCATTGTCATTTTCTGAGCTGCGAACGGGCAGAAAGGTGAGAAAATGTCGGATTTTGACCATTTGTGCTGACCTTTCAATTTCGACGTACCTCTCAATAACATGACCCAGCTGTAATTTCAGTGGTCGCATTGGTTTGATTTTTGGTTTACTTGTAGGGCGTTGGCACCCGCATTAAGTGACCCAGAAAATTTGGCACTGCTGTGAATAGTTTAGTCGCAAAGTGAAGATTCACGGGTAAAAAGCCCCAAACTTCTAGATAGGTTCTTTTTCAGCTTTCAGCAGCCCTGGGTGAGTTCTTTAGAGAAATGTGGCTCTTTTTCATGGTGCTCTTGTCTATGTCCAGCAACACAACGAGATGAGGATGGTCATTGTCATTTTCTGAGCTGCGAACGGGCAGAAAGGTGAGAAAATGTCGGATTTTGACCATTTGTGCTGACCTTTCAATTTCAACGTACCTCTCTATAACATGACCCAGCTGTAATTTCAGTGGTCGCATTGGTTTGATTTTTGGTTTCCATGTAGGGCGCTGGCACTCGCATTCAGTGACCTAGAAAATTTGGCACTGCTGTGAATAGTTTAGTCGCAAAGTGAAGATTCACGGGTAAAAAGCCCCAAACTTCTAGATAGGTTCTTTTTCAGCTTTCAGCAGCCCTGGGTGAGTTCTTTAGAGAAATGTGGCTCTTTTTCATGGTGCTATTTTCTATGTCCAGCTACACAACGAGATGAGGATGGTCATTGTCATTTTCTGAGCTGCGAACGGGCAGAAAGGTGAGAAAATGTCGGATTTTGACCATTTGTGCTGACCTTTCAATTTCAACGTACCTCTCTATAACATGACCCAGCTGTAATTTTAGTAGTCGCATTTGTTTTATTTTTGGTTTGCTTGTAGGGCGTGGGCACCCGCATTCAGTGACCCAGAAAATTTGGCACTGCTGTGAATAGTTTAGTCGCAAAGTGAAGATTCACGGGTAAAAAGCCCCAAACTTCTAGATAACAGTTAGGTTCTTTTTCAGCTTTCAGAAGCCCTGGGTGAGTTCTTTAGAGAAATGTGGCTCTTTTTCATGGTGCTATTTTCTATGTCCAGCTACACAACGAGATGAGGATGGTCATTGTCATTTTCTGAGCTGCGAACGGGCAGAAAGGTGAGAAAATGTCGGATTTTGACCATTTGTGCTGACCTTTCAATTTCAATGTACCTCTCTATAACATGACCCAGCTGTAATTTCAGTGGTCGCATTGGTTTGATTTTTGGTTTGATTGTAGGGCGCTGGCACCCGCATTCAGTGACCCAGAAAATTTGGCACTGCTGTGAATAGTTTAGTCGCAAAGTGAAGATTCACGGGTAAAAAGCCCCAAACTTCTAGATAGGTTCTTTTTCAGCTTTCAGCAGCCCTGGGTGAGTTCTTTAGAGAAATGTGGCTCTTTTTCATGGTGCTATTTTCTATGTCCAGCTACACAACGAGATGAGGATGGTCAATGTCATTTTCTGAGCTGCGAACGGGCAGAAAGGTGAGAAAATGTCGGATTTTGACCATTTGTGCTGACCTTTCAATTTCAACGTAACTCTCTATAACATGACCCAGCTGTAATTTCAGTGGTCGCATTGGTTTGATTTTTGGTTTGCTTGTAGGGCGCTGGCACCCGCATTCAGTGACCCAGAAAATTTGGCACTGCTGTGAATAGTTTAGTCGCAAAGTGAAGATTCACGGGTAAATAGCCCCACACTTCTAGATAGGTTCTTTTTCAGCTTTCAGCAGCCCTGGGTGAGTTCTTTAGAGAAATGTGGCTCTTTTTCATGGTGCTATTTTCTATGTCCAGCTACACAACGAGATGAGGATGGTCATTGTCATTTTCTGAGCTGCAAACGGGCAGAAAGGTGAGAAAATGTCGGATTTTGACCATTTGTGCTGACCTTTCAATTTCAACGTACCTCTCTATAACATGACCCAGCTGTAATTTCAGTGGTCGCATTTGTTTCATTTTTGGTTTGCTTGTAGGGCGCTGGCACCCGCATTCAGTGACCCAGAAAATTTGGCACTGCTGTGAATAGTTTAGTCGCAAAGTGAAGATTCACGGGTAAAAAGCCCCAAACTTCTAGATAGGTTCTTTTTCAGCTTTCAGCAGCCCTGGGTGAGTTCTTTAGAGAAATGTGGCTCTTTTTCATGGTGCTCTTGTCTATGTCCTGCAACACAACGAGATGAGGATGGTCATTGTCATTTTCTGAGCTGCGAACGGGCAGAAAGGTGAGAAAATGTCGGATTTTGACCATTTGTGCTGACCTTTCAATTTCAACGTACCTCTCTATAACATGACCCAGCTGTAATTTCAGTGGTCGCATTGGTTTGATTTTTGGTTTCCTTGTAGGGCGCTGGCACTCGCATTCAGTGACCTAGAAAATTTGGCACTGCTGTGAATAGTTTAGTCGCAAAGTGAAGATTCACGGGTAAAAAGCCCCAAACTTCTAGATAGGTTCTTTTTCAGCTTTCAGCAGCCCTGGGTGAGTTCTTTAGAGAAATGTGGCTCTTTTTCATGGTGCTATTTTCTATGTCCAGCTACACAACGAGATGAGGATGGTCATTGTCATTTTCTGAGCTGCGAACGGGCAGAAAGGTGAGAAAATGTCGGATTTTGACCATTTGTGCTGACCTTTCAATTTCAACGTACCTCTCTATAACATGACCCAGCTGTAATTTTAGTAGTCGCATTTGTTTTATTTTTGGTTTGCTTGTAGGGCGTGGGCACCCGCATTCAGTGACCCAGAAAATTTGGCACTGCTGTGAATAGTTTAGTCGCAAAGTGAAGATTCACGGGTAAAAAGCCCCAAACTTCTAGACAGGTTCTTTTTCAGCTTTCAGAAGCCCTGGGTGAGTTCTTTAGAGAAATGTGGCTCTTTTTCATGGTGCTATTTTCTATGTCCAGCTACACAACGAGATGAGGATGGTCATTGTCATTTTCTGAGCTGCAAACGGGCAGAAAGGTTAGAAAATGTCGGATTTTGACCATTTGTGCTGACCTTTCAATTTCAACGTACCTCTCTATAACATGACCCAGCTGTAATTTCAGCGGTCGCATTTGTTTCATTTTTGGTTTGCTTGTAGGGCGCTGGCACCCGCATTCAGTGACCCAGAAAATTTGGCACTGCTGTGAATAGTTTAGTCGCAAAGTGAAGATTCACGGGTAAAAAGCCCCAAACTTCTAGATAGGTTCTTTTTCAGCTTTCAGCAGCCCTGGGTGAGTTCTTTAGAGAAATGTGGCTCTTTTTCATGGTGCTATTTTCTATGTCCAGCTACACAACGAGATGAGGATGGTCAATGTCATTTTCTGAGCTGCGAACGGGCAGAAAGGTGAGAAAATGTCGGATTTTGACCATTTGTGCTGACCTTTCAATTTCAACGTAACTGTCTATAACATGACCCAGCTGTAATTTCAGTGGTCGCATTGGTTTGATTTTTGGTTTGCTTGTAGGGCGCTGGCATTCGCATTCAGTGACCCAGAAAATTTGGCACTGCTGTGAATAGTTTAGTCGCAAAGTGAAGATTCACGGGTAAAAAGCTCCAAACTTCTAGATAGGTTCTTTTTCAGCTTTCAGCAGCCCTCGGTGAGTTCTTTAGAGAAATGTGGCTCTTTTTCATGGTGCTATTTTCTATGTCCAGCTACACAACGAGATGAGGATGGTCATTGTCATTTTCTGAGCTGCAAACGGGCAGAAAGGTTAGAAAATGTCGGATTTTGACCATTTGTGCTGACCTTTCAATTTCAACGTACCTCTCTATAACATGACCCAGCTGTAATTTCAGCGGTCGCATTTGTTTCATTTTTGGTTTGCTTGTAGGGCGCTGGCACCCGCATTCAGTGACCCAGAAAATTTGGCACTGCTGTGAATAGTTTAGTCGCAAAGTGAAGATTCACGGGTAAAAAGCCCCAAACTTCTAGATAGGTTCTTTTTCAGCTTTCAGCAGCCCTGGGTGAGTTCTTTAGAGAAATGTGGCTCTTTTTCATGGTGCTCTTGTCTATGTCCAGCAACACAACGAGATGAGGATGGTCATTGTCATTTTCTAAGCTGCGAACGGGCAGAAAGGTGAGAAAATGGCGGATTTTGACCATTTGTGCTGACCTTTCAATTTCAACGTACCTCTCTATAACATGACCCAGCTGTAATTTCAGTGGTCGCATTGGTTTGATTTTTGGTTTGCTTGTAGGGCGCTGGCACCCGCATTCAGTGACCCAGAAAATTTGGCACTGCTGTGAATAGTTTAGTCGCAAAGTGAAGATTCACGGGTAAAAAGCCCCAAACTTCTAGATAGGTTCTTTTTCAGCTTTCAGCAGCCCTGGGCGAGTTCTTTAGAGATATGTGAGTCTTTTTCATGGTGCTCTTGTCTATGTCCAGCTAACCAACGAGATGAGGATGGTCATTGTCATTTTCTAAGCTGCGAACGGGCAGAAAGGTGAGAATATGTCGGATTTTGACCATTTGTGCTGACCTTTCAATTTCAACGTACCTCTCTATAACATGACCCAGCTGTAATTTCAGTGGTCGCATTGGTTTCATTTTTGGTTTGCTTGTAGGGCGCTGGCACCCGCATTCAGTGACCCAGAAAATTTGGCACTGCTGTGAATAGTTTAGTCGCAAAGTGAATATTCACGGGTAAAAAGCCCCAAACTTCTAGATAGGTTCTTTTTCAGCTTTCAGCAGCCCTGGGTGAGTTCTTTAGAGACATATGGCTCTTTTTCATGGTGCTCTTGTCTATGTCCAGCAACACAACGAGATGAGGATGGTCATTGTCATTTTCTAAGCTGCGAACGGGCAGAAAGGTGAGAAAATGGCGGATTTTGACCATTTGTGCTGACCTTTCAATTTCAACGTACCTCTCTATAACATGACCCAGCTGTAATTTCAGTGGTCGCATTGGTTTGATTTTTGGTTTGCTTGTAGGGCGCTGGCACCCGCAATCAGTGACCCAGAAATTTGGCACTGCTGTGAATAGTTTAGTCGCAAAGTGAAGATTCACGGGTAAAAAGCCCCAAACTTCTAGATAGGTTCTTTTTCAGCTTTCAGCAGCCCTGGGTGAGTTCTTTATAGAAATGTGGCTCTTTTTCATGGTGCTATTTTCTATGTCCAGCTACACAACGAGATGAGGATGGTCAATGTCATTTTCTGAGCTGCGAACGGGCAGAAAGGTGAGAAAATGTCGGATTTTGACCATTTGTGCTGACCTTTCAATTTCAACGTACCTCTCTATAACATGACCCAGCTGTAATTTTAGTGGTCGCATTTGTTTTATTTTTGGTTTGCTTGTAGGGCGTGGGCACCCGCATTAAGTGACCCAGAAAATTTGGCACTGCTGTGAATAGTTTAGTCGCAAAGTGAAGATTCACTGGTAAAAAGCCCCAAACTTCTAGATAGGTTCTTTTTCAGCTTTCAGCAGCCCTGGGTGAGTTCTTTAGAGAAATGTGGCTCTTTTTCATGGTGCTATTTTCTATGTCCAGCTACACAACGAGATGAGGATGGTCATTGTCATTTTCTGAGCTGCGAACGGGCAGTAAGGTGAGAAAATGTCGGATTTTGACCATTTGTGCTGACCTTTCAATTTCAACGTACCTCTCTATAACATGACCCAGCTGTAATTTCAGTGGTCGCATTGGTTTGATTTTTGGTTTGCTTGTAGGGCGCTGGCACCCGCATTCAGTGACCCAGAAAATTTGGCACTGCTGTGAATAGTTTAGTCGCAAAGTGAAGATTCACGGGTAAAAAGCCCCAAACTTCTAGATAGGTTCTTTTTCAGCTTTCAGCAGCCCTGGGTGAGTTCTTTAGAGAAATGTGGCTCTTTTTCATGGTGCTATTTTCTATGTCCAGCTACACAACGAGATGAGGATGGTCATTGTCATTTTCTGAGCTGCGAACGGGCAGAAAGGTGAAAAATGTCGGATTTTGACCATTTGTGCTGACCTTTCAATTTCAACGTACCTCTCTATAACATGACCCAGCTGTAATTTCAGTGGTCGCATTGGTTTGATTTTTGGTTTGCTTGTAGGGCGCTGGCACCCGCATTCAGTGACCCAGAAAATTTGGCACTGCTGTGAATAGTTTAGTCGCAAAGTGAAGATTCACGGGTAAAAAGCCCCAAACTTCTAGATAGGTTCTTTTTCAGCTTTCAGCAGCCCTGGGTGAGTTCTTTAGAGAAATGTGGCTCTTTTTCATGGTGCTATTTTCTATGTCCAGCTACACAACGAGATGAGGATGGTCATTGTCATTTTCTGAGCTGCGAACGGGCAGAAAGGTGAAAAATGTCGGATTTTGACCATTTGTGCTGACCTTTCAATTTCAACGTACCTCTCTATAACATGACCCAGCTGTAATTTCAGTGGTCGCATTGGTTTGATTTTTGGTTTGCTTGTAGGGCGCTGGCACCCGCATTCTGTGACCCAGAAAATTTGGCACTGCTGTGAATAGTTTAGTCGCAAAGTGAAGATTCACGGGTAAAAAGCCCCAAACTTCTAGATAGGTTCTTTTTCAGCTTTCAGCAGCCCTGGGCGAGTTCTTTAGAGATATGTGAGTCTTTTTCATGGTGCTCTTGTCTATGTCCAGCTAACCAACGAGATGAGGATGGTCATTGTCATTTTCTGAGCTGCGAACGGGCAGAAAGGTGAGAAAATGTCGGATTTCGACCATTTGTGCTGACCTTTCAATTTCAACGTACCTCTCTATAACATGACCCAGCTGTAATTTCAGTGGTCGCATTTGTTTCATTTTTGGTTTGCTTGTAGGGCACTGGCACCCGCATTCAGTGACCCAGAAAATTTGGCACTGCTGTGAATAGTTTAGTCGCAAAGTGAAGATTCACGGGTAAAAAGCCCCAAACTTCTAGATAGGTTCTTTTTCAGCTTTCAGCAGCCCTGGGTGAGTTCTTTAGAGAAATGTGGCTCTTTTTCATGGTGCTCTTGTCTATGTCCAGCAACACAACGCAATGAGGATGGTCATTGTCATTTTCTGAGCTGCGAACGGGCAGAAAGGTGAGAAAATGTCGGATTTTGACCATTTGTGCTGACCTTTCAATTTCAACGTACCTCTCTATAACATGACCCAGCTGTAATTTCAGTGGTCGCATTGGTTTGATTTTTGGTTTGCTTGTATGGCGCTGGCACCCGCATTCAGTGACCCAGAAAATTTGGCACTGCTGTGAATAGTTTAGTCGCAAAGTGAAGATTCACGGGTAAAAAGCCCCAAACTTCTAGATAGGTTCTTTTTCAGCTTTCAGCAGCCCTGGGTGAGTTCTTTAGAGAAATGTGGCTCTTTTTCATGGTGCTCTTGTCTATGTCCAGCAACACAACGAGATGAGGATGGTCATTGTCATTTTCTGAGCTGCGAACGGGCAGAAAGGTGAGAAAATGTCGGATTTTGACCATTTGTGCTGACCTTTCAATTTCAACGTACCTCTCTATAACATGACCCAGCTGTAATTTCAATGGTCGCATTTGTTTCATTTTTGGTTTGCTTATAGGGCGCTGGCACCCGCATTCAGTGACCCAGAAAATTTGGCACTGCTGTGAATAGTTTAGTCGCAAAGTGAAGATTCACGGGTAAAAAGCCCCAAACTTCTAGATAGGTTCTTTTTCAGCTTTCAGCAGCCCTGGGTGAGTTCTTTAGAGAAATATGGCTCTTTTTCATGGTGCTCTTGTCTATGTCCAGCAACACAACGAGATTAGGATGGTCATTGTCATTTTCTAAGCTGCGAACGGGCAGAAAGGTGAGAAAATGGCGGATTTTGACCATTTGTGCTGACCTTTCAATTTCAACGTACCTCTCTATAACATGACCCAGCTGTAATTTCAGTGGTCGCATTGGTTTCATTTTTGGTTTGCTTGTAGGGCGCTGGCACCCGCATTCAGTGACCCAGAAAATTTGGCACTGCTGTGAATAGTTTAGTCGCAAAGTGAAGATTCACGGGTAAAAAGCCCCAAACTTCTAGATAGGTTCTTTTTCAGCTTTCAGCAGCCCTGGGCGAGTTCTTTAGAGATATGTGAGTCTTTTTCATGGTGCTCTTGTCTATGTCCAGCTAACCAACGAGATGAGGATGGTCATTGTCATTTTCTAAGCTGCGAACGGGCAGAAAGGTGAGAAAATGTCGGATTTTGACCATTTGTGCTGACCTTTCAATTTCAACGTACCTCTCTATAACATGACCCAGCTGTAATTTCAATGGTCGCATTGGGTTGATTTTTGGTTTGCTTGTAGGGCGCTGGCACCCGCATTCAGTGACCCAGAAAATTTGGCACTGCTGTGAATAGTTTAGTCGCAAAGTGAAGATTCACGGGTAAAAAGCCCCAAACTTCTAGATAGGTTCTTTTTCAGCTTTCAGCAGCCCTGGGCGAGTTCTTTAGAGATATGTGAGTCTTTTTCATGGTGCTCTTGTCTATGTCCAGCTAACCAACGAGATGAGGATGGTCATTGTCATTTTCTAAGCTGCGAACGGGCAGAAAGGTGAGAATATGTCGGATTTTGACCATTTGTGCTGACCTTTCAATTTCAACGTACCTCTCTATAACATGACCCAGCTGTAATTTCAGTGGTCGCATTGGTTTGATTTTTGGTTTGCTTGTAGGGCGCTGGCACCCGCATTCAGTGACCCAGAAAATTTGGCACTGCTGTGAATAGTTTAGTCGCAAAGTGAAGATTCACGGGTAAAAAGCCCCAAACTTCTAGATAGGTTCTTTTTCAGCTTTCAGCAGCCCTGGGTGAGTTCTTTAGAGAAATGTGGCTCTTTTTCATGATGCTATTTTCTATGTCCAGCTACACAACGAGATGAGGATGGTCATTGTGATTTTCTGAGCTGCGAACGGGCAGAAAGGTGAGAAAATGTCGGATTTTGACCATTTGTGCTGACCTTTCAATTTCAACGTACCTCTCTATAACATGACCCAGCTGTAATTTCAGTGGTCGCATTGGTTTGATTTTTAGTTTGCTTGTATGGCGCTGGCACCCGCATTCAGTGACCCAGAAAATTTGGCACTGCTGTGAATAGTTTAGTCGCAAAGTGAAGATTCACGGGTAAAAAGCCCCAAACTTCTAGATAGGTTCTTTTTCAGCTTTCAGCAGCCCTGGGTGAGTTCTTTAGAGAAATGTGGCTCTTTTTCATGGTGCTATTTTCTATGTCCAGCTACACAACGAGATGAGGATGGTCATTGTCATTTTCTAAGCTGCGAACGGGCAGAAAGGTGAGAATATGTCGGATTTTGACCATTTGTGCTGACCTTTCAATTTCAACGTACCTCTCTATAACATGACCCAGCTGTAATTTCAGTGGTCGCATTTCTTTCATTTTTGGTTTGCTTGTAGGGCGCTGGCACCCGCATTCAGTGACCCAGAAAATTTGGCACTGCTGTGAATAGTTTAGTCGCAAAGTGAAGATTCACGGGTAAAAAGCCCCAAACTTCTAGATAGGTTCTTCTTCAGCTTTCAGCAGCCCTGGGCGAGTTCTTTAGAGATATGTGAGTCTTTTTCATGGTGCTCTTGTCTATGTCCAGCTAACCAACGATATGAGGATGGTCATTGTCATTTTCTAAGCTGCGAACGGGCAGAAAGGTGAGAATATGTCGGATTTTGACCATTTGTGCTGACCTTTCAATTTCAACGTACCTCTCTATAACATGACCCAGCTGTAATTTCAGTCGTCGCATTTGTTTCATTTTTGGTTTGCTTGTAGGGCGCTGGCACCCGGATTCAGTGACCCAGAAAATTTGGCACTGCTGTGAATAGTTTAGTCGCAAAGTGAAGATTCACGGGTAAAAAGCCCCAAACTTCTAGATAGGTTCTTTTTCAGCTTTCAGCAGCCCTGGGTGAGTTCTTTAGAGAAATGTGGCTCTTTTTCATGGTGCTCTTGTCTATGTCCAGCAACACAACGAGATGAGGATGGTCATTGTCATTTTCTGAGCTGCGAACGGGCAGAAAGGTGAGAAAATGTCGGATTTTGACCATTTGTGCTGACCTTTCAATTTCAACGTACCTCTCTATAACATGACCCAGCTGTAATTTTAGTGGTCGCATTGGTTTGATTTTTGGTTTGCTTGTAGGGCGCTGGCACCCGCATTCAGTGACCCAGAAAATTTGGCACTGCTGTGAATAGTTTAGTCGCAAAGTGAAGATTCACGGGTAAAAAGCCCCAAACTTCTAGATAGGTTCTTTTTCATTTTTCAGCAGCCCTGGGCGAGTTCTTTAGAGATATGTGAGTCTTTTTCATGGTGCTCTTGTCTATGTCCAGCTAACCAACGAGATGAGGATGGTCATTGTTATTTTCTAAGCTGCGAACGGGCAGAAAGGTGAGAATATGTCGGATTTTGACCATTTGTGCTGACCTTTCAATTTCAACGTACCTCTCTATAACATGACCCAGCTGTAATTTCAGTGGTCGCATTGGATTGATTTTTGGTTTGCTTGTAGGGCGCTGGCACCCGCATTCAGTGACCCAGAAAATTTGGCACTGCTGTGAATAGTTTAGTCGCAAAGTGAAGATTCACGGGTAAAAAGCCCCAAACTTCTAGATAGGTTCTTTTTCAGCTTTCAGCAGCCCTGGGCGAGTTCTTTAGAGATATGTGAGTCTTTTTCATGGTGCTCTTGTCTATGTCCAGCTAACCAACGAGATGAGGATGGTCATTGTCATTTTCTAAGCTGCGAACGGGCAGAAAGGTGAGAATATGTCGGATTTTGACCATTTGTGCTGACCTTTCAATTTCAACGTACCTCTCTATAACATGACCCAGCTGTAATTTCAGTCGTCGCATTTGTTTCATTTTTGGTTTGCTTGTAGGGCGCTGGCACCCGCATTCAGTGACCCAGAAAATTTGGCACTGCTGTGAATAGTTTAGTCGCAAAGTGAAGATTCACGGGTAAAAAGCCCCAAACTTCTAGATAGGTTCTTTTTCAGCTTTCAGCAGCCCTGGGTGAGTTCTTTAGAGAAATGTGGCTCTTTTTCATGGTGCTCTTGTCTATGTCCAGCAACACAACGAGATGAGGATGGTCATTGTCATTTTCTGAGCTGCGAACGGGCAGAAAGGTGAGAAAATGTCGGATTTTGACCATTTGTGCTGACCTTTCAATTTCAACGTACCTCTCTATAACATGACCCAGCTGTAATTTCAGTGGTCGCATTGGTTTGATTTTTGGTTTGCTTGTAGGGCGCTGGCACCCGCATTCAGTGACCCAGAAAATTTGGCACTGCTGTGAATAGTTTAGTCGCAAAGTGAAGATTCACGGGTAAAAAGCCCCAAACTTCTAGATAGGTTCGTTTTCAGCTTTCAGCAGCCCTGGGTGAGTTCTTTAGAGAAATGTGGCTCTTTTTCATGGTGCTATTTTCTATGTCCAGCTACACAACGAGATGAGGATGGTCATTGTCATTTTCTGAGCTGCGAACGGGCAGAAAGGTGAGAAAATGTCGGATTTTGACCATTTGTGCTGACCTTTCAATTTCAACGTACCTCTCTATAACATGACCCAGCTGTAATTTCAGTGGTCGCATTTGTTTGATTTTTGGTTTGCTTGTAGGGCGCTGGCACCCGCATTCAGTGACCCAGAAAATTTGGCACTGCTGTGAATAGTTTAGTCGCAAAGTGAAGATTCACGGGTAAAAAGCCCCAAACTTCTAGATAGGTTCTTTTTCAGCTTTAAGCAGCCCTGGGTGAGTTCTTTAGAGAAATGTGGCTCTTTTTCATGGTGCTCTTGTCTATGTCCAGCAACACAACGAGATGAGGATGGTCATTGTCATTTTCTGAGCTGCGAACGGGCAGAAAGGTGAGAAAATGTCGGATTTTGACCATTTGTGCTGACCTTTCAATTTCAACGTACCTCTCTATAACATGACTCAACTGTAATTTCAGTGGTCGCATTGGTTTGATTTTTGGTTTGCTTGTAGGGCGCTGGCACCCGCATTCAGTGACCTAGAAAATTTGGCACTGCTGTGAATAGTTTAGTCGCAAAGTGAAGATTCACGGGTAAAAAGCCCCAAACTTCTAGATACGTTCTTTTTCAGCTTTCAGCAGCCCTGGGCGAGTTCTTTAGAGATATGTGAGTCTTTTTCATGGTGCTCTTGTCTATGTCCAGCTAACCAACGAGATGAGGATGGTCATAGTCATTTTCTAAGCTGCGAACGGGCAGAAAGGTGAGAAAATGTCGGATTTTGACCATTTGTGCTGACCTTTCAATTTCAACGTACCTCTCTATAACATGACCCAGCTGTAATTTCAGTGGTCGCATTTGTTTGATTTTTGGTTTGCTTGTAGGGCGCTGGCACCCGCATTCAGTGACCCAGAAAATTTGGCACTGCTGTGAATAGTTTAGTCGCAAAGTGAAGATTCACGGGTAAAAAGCCCCAAACTTCTAGATAGGTTCTTTTTCAGCTTTCAGCAGCCCTGGGTGAGTTCTTTAGAGAAATGTGGCTCTTTTTCATGGTGCTCTTGTCTATGTCCAGCAACACAACGAGATGAGGATGGTCATTGTCATTTTCTGAGCTGCGAACGGGCAGAAAGGTGAGAAAATGTCGGATTTTGACCATTTGTGCTGACCTTTCAATTTCAACGTACCTATCTATAACATGACCCAGCTGTAATTTCAGTGGTCGCATTGGTTTGATTTTTGGTTTGCTTGTAGGGCACTGGCACCCGCATTCAGTGACCTAGAAAATTTGGCACTGCTGTGAATAGTTTAGTCGCAAAGTGAAGATTCACGGGTAAAAAGCCCCAAACTTCTAGATAGGTTCTTTTTCAGCTTTCAGCAGCCCTGGGTGAGTTCTTTAGAGAAATGTGGCTCTTTTTCATGGTGCTATTTTCTATGTCCAGCTACACAACGAGATGAGGATGGTCATTGTCATTTTCTAAGCTGCGAACGGGCAGAAAGGTGAGAAAATGTCGGATTTTGACCATTTGTGCTGACCTTTCAATTTCAACGTACCTCTCTATAACATGACCCAGCTGTAATTTCAGTGGTCGCATTGGTTTGATTTTTGGTTTGCTTGTAGGGCGCTGGCACCCGCATTCAGTGACCCAGAAAATTTGGCACTGCTGTGAATAGTTTAGTCGCAAAGTGAAGATTCACGGGTAAAAAGCCCCAAACTTCTAGATAGGTTCTTTTTCAGCTTTCAGCAGCCCTGGGCGAGTTCTTTAGAGAAATGTGAGTCTTTTTCATGGTGCTCTTGTCTATGTCCAGCAACACAACGAGATGAGGATGGTCATTGTCATTTTCTGAGCTGCGAACGGGCAGAAAGGTGAGAAAATGTCGGATTTTGACCATTTGTGCTGACCTTTCAATTTCAACGTACCTCTCTATAACATGACCCAGCTGTAATTTCAGTGGTCGCATTTGTTTCATTTTTGGTTTGCTTGTAGGGCGCTGGCACCCGCATTCAGTGACCCAGAAAATTTGGCACTGCTGTGAATAGTTTAGTCGCAAAGTGAAGATTCACGGGTAAAAAGCCCCAAACTTCTAGATAGGTTCTTTTTCAGCTTTCAGCAGCCCTGGGTGAGTTCTTTATAGAAATGTGGCTCTTTTTTATGGTGCTCTTGTCTATGTCCAGCAACACAACAAGATGAGGATGGTCATTGTCATTTTCTGAGCTGCGAACGGGCAGAAAGGTGAGAAAATGTCGGATTTTGACCATTTGTGCTGACCTTTCAATTTCAACGTACCTCTCTATAACATGACCCAGCTGTAATTTCAGTGGTCGCATTGGTTTGGTTTTTGGTTTGCTTGTAGGGCGCTGGCACCCGCATTCAGTGACCCAGAAAATTTGGCACTGCTGTGAATAGTTTAGTCGCAAAGTGAAGATTCACGGGTAAAAAGCCCCAAACTTCTAGATAGGTTCTTTTTCAGCTTTCAGCAGCCCTGGGTGAGTTCTTTATCATAGCCAGCAATCGCATGTCATCTCGTACATTGAAAATCAACATAATTTTGCGAATCGACCTTTTTTTCAGGATCACTTTTCAACGAGGACGAAGCAAAGTCGGCCGAACGAAGCCTAGAGGAAGAAAATCACCCTCTCCACTTCACCATCACGACACTGACATAGATACGAGATGAAACAACTAAAAAATTCACAAGAAAACTGTACGACCTTTGGTCTGACTTTGGTCTGAGAATTTCTATCACGATCAAAAATGTACGAGGAGCACTCAAAAATCAGCCACAGACGTACCTTTATCGCTCTCTACTCCTTTTTCAAGGCACAAAAGTCGACTCTCCACTTTCAAACCAGGAACCAGACATACCAGTGGTCCTTTTCAGCTGCTCCACGAGCGCAGGAAATGTTCACCAAGGGGCGCAGAGCAGCATCCATTCCAGAAAAATAGCTAAAATACGAGTGAGACTGCATGCCTGAGTACATGAGTACATGTATGAGTACATGCAGAAAATAGTAAATTTCAGCGTTTCTGCTCCAAACAGCAACCAGCTTCGACTAGAAACAAAGATTACACCAAAGGATCAAACAACAACGATTTTCTGCAGTTTTTTTGCAGTTGGCTTCCTTGTGCTTGGCCCAGCACGCCAAAAATCACACCTCGGAGGAGTACGAAAATTACAACTCTCAGATGTCCTTGATTGCTGGCCATGACAAATGTGGCTCTTTTTTATGGTGCTCTTGTCTATGTCCAGCAACACAACAAGATGAGGATGGTCATTGTCATTTTCTGAGCTGCGAACGGGCAGAAAGGTGAGAAAATGTCGGATTTTGACCATTTGTGCTGACCTTTCAATTTCAACGTACCTCTCTATAACATGACCCAGCTGTAATTTCAGTGGTCGAATTGGTTTGATTTTTGGTTTGCTTGTAGGGCGCTGGCACCCGCATTCAGTGACCCAGAAAATTTGGCACTGCTGTGAATAGTTTAGTCGCAAAGTGAAGATTCACGGGTAAAAAGCCCCAAACTTCTAGATAGGTTCTTTTTCAGATTTCAGCAGCCCTGGGTGAGTTCTTTAGAGAAATGTGGCTCTTTTTCATGGTGCTATTTTCTATGTCCAGCTACACAACGAGATGAGGATGGTCATTGTCATTTTCAGAGCTGCGAACGGGCAGAAAGGTGAGAAAATGTCGGATTTTGACCATTTGTGCTGACCTTTCAATTTCAACGTACCTATCTATAACATGACCCAGCTGTAATTTCAGTGGTCGCATTGGTTTGATTTTTGGTTTGCTTGTAGGGCACTGGCACCCGCATTCAGTGACCTAGAAAATTTGGCACTGCTGTGAATAGTTTAGTCGCAAAGTGAAGATGCACGGGTAAAAAGCCCCAAACTTCTAGATAGGTTCTTTTTCAGCTTTCAGCAGCCCTGGGTGAGTTCTTTAGAGAAATGTGGCTCTTTTTCATGGTGCTATTTTCTATGTCCAGCTACACAACGAGATGAGGATGGTCATTGTCATTTTCTAAGCTGCGAACGGGCAGAAAGGTGAGAAAATGTCGGATTTTGACCATTTGTGCTGACCTTTCAATTTCAACGTACCTCTCTATAACATGACCCAGCTGTAATTTCAGTGGTCGCATTGGTTTGATTTTTGGTTTGCTTGTAGGGCGCTGGCACCCGCATTCAGTGACCCAGAAAATTTGGCACTGCTGTGAATAGTTTAGTCGCAAAGTGAAGATTCACGGGTAAAAAGCCCCAAACTTCTAGATAGGTTCTTTTTCAGCTTTCAGCAGCCCTGGGTGAGTTCTTTCGAGAAATGTGGCTCTTTCTCATGGTGCTATTTTCTATGTCCAGCTACACAACGAGATGAGGATGGTCAATGTCATTTTCTGAGCTGCGAACGGGTAGAAAGGTGAGAAAATGTCGGATTTTGACCATTTGTGCTGACCTTTCAATTTCAACGTACCTCTCTATAACATGACCCAGCTGTAATTTCAGTGGTCGCATTTGTTTCATTTTTGGTTTGCTTGTAGGGCGCTGGCACCCGCATTCAGTGACCCAGAAAATTTGGCACTGCTGTGAATAGTTTAGTCGCAAAGTGAAGATTCACGGGTAAAAAGCCCCAAACTTCTAGATAGGTTCTTTTTCAGCTATTAGCAACCCTGGGTGAGTTCTTTAGAGAAATGTGGCTCTTTTTCATGGTGCTCTTGTCTATGTCCAGCAACACAACGAGATGAGGATGGTCATTGTCATTTTCTGAGCTGCGAACGGGCAGAAAGGTGAGAAAATGTCGGATTTTGACCATTTGTGCTGACCTTTCAATTTCAACGTACCTCTCTATAACATGACCCAGCTGTAATTTCAGTGGTCGCATTGGTTTGATTTTTGGTTTGCTTGTAGGGCGCTGGCACCCGCATTCAGTGACCCAGAAAATTTGGCACTGCTGTGAATAGTTTAGTCGCAAAGTGAAGATTCACGGGTAAAAAGCCCCAAACTTCTAGATAGGTTCTTTTTCAGCTTTCAGCAGCCCTGGGCGAGTTCTTTAGAGAAATGTGAGTCTTTTTCATGGTGCTCTTGTCTATGTCCAGCAACACAACGAGATGAGGATGGTCATTGTCATTTTCTGAGCTGCGAACGGGCAGAAAGGTGAGAAAATGTCGGATTTTGACCATTTGTGCTGACCTTTCAATTTCAACGTACCTCTCTATAACATGACCCAGCTGTAATTTCAGTGGTCGCATTTGTTTCATTTTTGGTTTGCTTGTAGGGCGCTGGCACCCGCATTCAGTGACCCAGAAAATTTGGCACTGCTGTGAATAGTTTAGTCGCAAAGTGAAGATTCACGGGTAAAAAGCCCCAAACTTCTAGATAGGTTCTTTTTCAGCTTTCAGCAGCCCTGGGTGAGTTCTTTATAGAAATGTGGCTCTTTTTTATGGTGCTCTTGTCTATGTCCAGCAACACAACAAGATGAGGATGGTCATTGTCATTTTCTGAGCTGCGAACGGGCAGAAAGGTGAGAAAATGTCGGATTTTGACCATTTGTGCTGACCTTTCAATTTCAACGTACCTCTCTATAACATGACCCAGCTGTAATTTCAGTGGTCGCATTGGTTTGATTTTTGGTTTGCTTGTAGGGCGCTGGCACCCGCATTCAGTGACCCAGAAAATTTGGCACTGCTGTGAATAGTTTAGTCGCAAAGTGAAGATTCACGGGTAAAAAGCAACAAACTTCTAGATAGGTTCTTTTTCAGCTTTCAGCAGCCCTGGGCGAGTTCTTTAGAGAAATGTGAGTCTTTTTCATGGTGCTCTTGTCTATGTCCAGCAACACAACGAGATGAGGATGGTCATTGTCATTTTCTGAGCTGCGAACGGGCAGAAAGGTGAGAAAATGTCGGATTTTGACCATTTGTGCTGACCTTTCAATTTCAACGTACCTCTCTATAACATGACCCAGCTGTAATTTCAGTGGTCGCATTTGTTTCATTTTTGGTTTGCTTGCAGGGCGCTGGCACCCGCATTCAGTGACCCAGAAAATTTGGCACTGCTGTGAATAGTTTAGTCGCAAAGTGAAGATTCACGGGTAAAAAGCCCCAAACTTCTAGATAGGTTCTTTTTCAGCTTTCAGCAGCCCAGGGTGAGTTCTTTAGAGAAATGTGGCTCTTTTTCATGGTGCTCTTGTCTATGTCCAGCAACACAACGAGATGAGGATGGTCATTGTCATTTTCTGAGCTGCGAACGGGCAGAAAGGTGAGAAAATGTCGGATTTTGACCATTTGTGCTGACCTTTCAATTTCAACGTACCTCTCTATAACATGACTCAGCTGTAATTTCAGTGGTCGCATTGGTTTGATTTTTGGTTTGCTTGTAGGGCGCTGGCACCCGCATTCAGTGACCCAGAAAATTTGGCACTGCTGTGAATAGTTTAGTCGCAAAGTGAAGATTCACGGGTAAAAAGCCCCAAACTTCTAGATACGTTCTTTTTCAGCTTTCAGCAGCCCTGGGCGAGTTCTTTACAGAAATGTGAGTCTTTTTCATGTTGCTCTTGTCTATGTCCAGCTAACCAACGAGATGAGGATGGTCATTGTCATTTTCTAAGCTGCGAACGGGCAGAAAGGTGAGAAAATGTCGGATTTTGACCATTTGTGCTGACCTTTCAATTTCAACGTATCTCTCTATAACATGACCCAGCTGTAATTTCAGTGGTCGCATTGGTTTGATTTTTGGTTTGCTTGTAGGGCGCTGGCACCCGCATTCAGTGACCCAGAAAATTTGGCACTGCTGTGAATAGTTTAGTCGCAAAGTGAAGATTCACGGGTAAAAAGCCCCAAACTTCTAGATAGGTTCTTTTTCAGCTTTCAGCAGCCCTGGGTGAGTTCTTTAGAGAAATGTGGCTCTTTTTCATGGCGCTATTTTCTATGTCCAGCAACACAACGAAATGAGGATGGTCATTGTCATTTTCTGAGATGCGAACGGGCAGAAAGGTGAGAAAATGTCGGATTTTGACCATTTGTGCTGACCTTTCAATTTCAACGTACCTCTATAACATGACCCAGCTGTAATTTCAGTGGTCGCATTTGTTTCATTTTTGGTATGCATGTAGGGCGCTGGCACCCGCATTCAGTGACCCAGAAAATTTGGCACTGCTGTGAATAGTTTAGTCGCAAAGTGAAGATTCACGGGTAAAAAGCCCCAAACTTCTAGATAGGTTCTTTTTCAGCTTTCAGCAGCCCTGGGTGAGTTCTTTAGAGAAATGTGGCTCTTTTTCATGGTGCTCTTGTCTATGTCCAGCAACACAACGAGATGAGGATGGTCATTGTCATTTTCTGAGCTGCGAACGGGCAGAAAGGTGAGAAAATGTCGGATTTTGACCATTTGTGCTGACCTTTCAATTTCAACATACCTCTCTATAACATGACCCAGCTGTAATTTCAGTGGTCGCATTGGTTTGATTTTTGGTTTGCTTGTAGGGCGCTGGCACCCGCATTCAGTGACCTAGAAAATTTGGCACTGCTAAGAATAGTTTAGTTGCAAAGTGAAGATTCACGGGTAAAAAGCCCCAAACTTCAAGATAGGTTCTTTTTCAGCTTTCAGCAGCCCTGTGCGAGTTCTTTAGAGATATGTGAGTCTTTTTCATGGTGCTCTTGTCTATGTCCAGCTAACCAACGAGATGAGGATGGTCATTGTCATTTTCTGAGCTGCGAACGGGCAGAAAGGTGAGAAAATGGCGGATTTTGACCATTTGTGCTGACCTTTCAATTTCAACGTACCTCTCTATAACATGACCCAGCTGTAATTTCAGTGGTCGCATTTGTTTCATTTTTGGTTTGCTTGTAGGGCGCTGGCACCCGCATTCAGTGACCCAGAAAATTTGGCACTGCTGTGAATAGTTTAGTCGCAAAGTGAAGATTCACGGGTAAAAAGCCCCAAACTTCTAGATAGGTTCTTTTTCAGCTTTCAGCAGCCCTGGGTGAGTTCTTTAGAGAAATGTGGCTCTTTTTCATGGTGCTCTTGTCTATGTCCAGCAACACAACGAGATGAGGATGGTCATTGTCATTTTCTGAGCTGCGAACGGGCAGAAAGGTGAGAAAATGTCGGATTTTGACCATTTCTGCTGACCTTTCAATTTCAACGTACCTCTCTATAACATGACCCAGCTGTAATTTCAGTGGTCGCATTGGTTTGATTTTTGGTTTGCTTGTAGGGCGCTGGCACCCGCATTCAGTGACCCAGAAAATTTGGCACTGCTGTGAATAGTTTAGTCGCAAAGTGAAGATTCACGGGTAAAAAGCCCCAAACTTCTAGATACGTTCTTTTTCAGCTTTCAGCAGCCCTGGGCGAGTTCTTTAGAGATATGTGAGTCTTTTTCATGGTGCTCTTGTCTATGTCCAGCTAACCAACGAGATGAGGATGGTCATTGTCATTTTCTAAGCTGCGAACGGGCAGAAAGGTGAGAAAATGTCGGATTTTGACCATTTGTGCTGACCTTTCAATTTCAACGTACCTCTCTATAACATTACCCAGCTGTAATTTCAGTGGTCGCATTGGTTTGATTTTTGGTTTGCTTGTAGGGCGCTGGCACCTGCATTCAGTGACCCAGAAAATTTGGCACTGCTGTGAATAGTTTAGTCGCAAAGTGAAGATTCACGGGTAAAAAGCCCCAAACTTCTAGATAGGTTCTTTTTCAGCTTTCAGCAGCCCTGGGCGAGTTCTTTACAGAAATGTGAGTCTTTTTCATGTTGCTCTTGTCTATGTCCAGCAACACAACGAGATGAGGATGGTCATTGTCATTTTCTGAGATGCGAACGGGCAGAAAGGTGAGAAAATGTCGGATTTTGACCATTTGTGCTGACCTTTCAATTTCAACGTACCTCTCTATAACATGACCCAGCTGTAATTTCAGTGGTCGCATTTGTTTGATTTTTGGTTTGTTTGTAGGGTGCTGGCACCCGCATTCAGTGACCCAGAAAATTTGGCACTGCTGTGAATAGTTTAGTCACAAAGTGAAGATTCACGGGTAAAAAGCCCCAAACTTCTAGATAGGTTCTTTTTCAGCTTTCAGCAGCCCAGGGTGAGTTCTTTAGAGAAATGTGGCTCTTTTTCATGGAGCTCTCGTCTATTTCCAGCAACACAACGAGATGAGGATGGTCATTGTCATTTTCTGAGCTGCGAACGGGCAGAAAGGTGAGAAAATGTCGGATTTTGACCATTTCTGCTGACCTTTCAATTTCAACGTACCTCTCTATAACATGACCCAGCTGTAATTTCAGTGGTCGCATTGTTTTGATTTTTGGTTTGCTTGTAGGGCGCTGGCACCCGCATTCAGTGACCCAGAAAATTTGGCACTGCTGTGAATAGTTTAGTCGCAAAGTGAAGATTCACGGGTAAAAAGCCCCAAACTTCTAGATACGTTCTTTTTCAGCTTTCAGCAGCCCTGGGCGAGTTCTTTAGAGATATGTGAGTCTTTTTCATGGTGCTCTTGTCTATGTCCAGCTAACCAACGAGATGAGGATGGTCATTGTCATTTTCTAAGCTGCGAACGGGCAGAAAGGTGAGAAAATGTCGGATTTTGACCATTTGTGCTGACCTTTCAATTTCAACGTACCTCTCTATAACATTACCCAGCTGTAATTTCAGTGGTCGCATTGGTTTGATTTTTGGTTTGCTTGTAGGGCGCTGGCACCCGCATTCAGTGACCCAGAAAATTTGGCACTGCTGTGAATAGTTTAGTCGCAAAGTGAAGATTCACTGGTAAAAAGCCCCAAACTTCTAGATAGGTTCTTTTTCAGCTTTCAGCAGCCCTGGGTGAGTTCTTTAGAGAAATGTGGCTCTTTTTCATGGTGCTATTTTCTATGTCCAGCTACACAACGAGATGAGGATGGTCATTGTCATTTTCTGAGCTGCGAAAGGGCAGAAAGGTGAGAAAATGTCGGATTTTGACCATTTGTGCTGACCATTCAATTTCAACGTACCTCTCTATAACATGACCCAGCTGTAATTTTAATGGTCGCATTGGTTTGATTTTTGGTTTGCTTGTAGGGCGCTGGCACCCGCATGCAGTGACCCAGAAAATTTGGCACTGCTGTGAATAGTTTAGTCGCAAAGTGAAGATTCACGGGTAAAAAGCCCCAAACTTCTAGATAGGTTCTTTTTCAGCTTTCAGCAGCCCTGGGTGAGTTCTTTCGAGAAATGTGGCTCTTTCTCATGGTGCTATTTTCTATGTCCAGCTACACAACGAGATGAGGATGGTCAATGTCATTTTCTGAGCTGCGAACGGGTAGAAAGGTGAGAAAATGTCGGATTTTGACCATTTGTGCTGACCTTTCAATTTCAACGTACCTCTCTATAACATGACCCAGCTGTAATTTCAGTGGTCGCATTTGTTTCATTTTTGGTTTGCTTGTAGGGCGCTGGCACCCGCATTCAGTGACCCAGAAAATTTGGCACTGCTGTGAATAGTTTAGTCGCAAAGTGAAGATTCACGGGTAAAAAGCCCCAAACTTCTAGATAGGTTCTTTTTCAGCTTTCAGCAGCCCTGGGTGAGTTCTTTCGAGAAATGTGGCTCTTTCTCATGGTGCTATTTTCTATGTCCAGCTACACAACGAGATGAGGATGGTCAATGTCATTTTCTGAGCTGCGAACGGGTAGAAAGGTGAGAAAATGTCGGATTTTGACCATTTGTGCTGACCTTTCAATTTCAACGTACCTCTCTATAACATGACCCAGCTGTAATTTCAGTGGTCGCATTTGTTTCATTTTTGGTTTGCTTGTAGGGCGCTGGCACCCGCATTCAGTGACCCAGAAAATTTGGCACTGCTGTGAATAGTTTAGTCGCAAAGTGAAGATTCACGGGTAAAAAGCCCCAAACTTCTAGATAGGTTCTTTTTCAGCTATTAGCAACCCTGGGTGAGTTCTTTAGAGAAATGTGGCTCTTTTTCATGGTGCTCTTGTCTATGTCCAGCAACACAACGAGATGAGGATGGTCATTGTCATTTTCTGAGCTGCGAACGGGCAGAAAGGTGAGAAAATGTCGGATTTTGACCATTTGTGCTGACCTTTCAATTTCAACGTACCTCTCTATAACATGACCCAGCTGTAATTTCAGTGGTCGCATTGGTTTGATTTTTGGTTTGCTTGTAGGGCGCTGGCACCCGCATTCAGTGACCCAGAAAATTTGGCACTGCTGTGAATAGTTTAGTCGCAAAGTGAAGATTCACGGGTAAAAAGCCCCAAACTTCTAGATAGGTTCTTTTTCAGCTTTCAGCAGCCCTGGGCGAGTTCTTTAGAGAAATGTGAGTCTTTTTCATGGTGCTCTTGTCTATGTCCAGCAACACAACGAGATGAGGATGGTCATTGTCATTTTCTGAGCTGCGAACGGGCAGAAAGGTGAGAAAATGTCGGATTTTGACCATTTGTGCTGACCTTTCAATTTCAACGTACCTCTCTATAACATGACCCAGCTGTAATTTCAGTGGTCGCATTTGTTTCATTTTTGGTTTTCTTGTAGGGCGCTGGCACCCGCATTCAGTGACCCAGAAAATTTGGCACTGCTGTGAATAGTTTAGTCGCAAAGTGAAGATTCACGGGTAAAAAGCCCCAAACTTCTAGATAGGTTCTTTTTCAGCTTTCAGCAGCCCTGGGTGAGTTCTTTATAGAAATGTGGCTCTTTTTTATGGTGCTCTTGTCTATGTCCAGCAACACAACAAGATGAGGATGGTCATTGTCATTTTCTGAGCTGCGAACGGGCAGAAAGGTGAGAAAATGTCGGATTTTGACCATTTGTGCTGACCTTTCAATTTCAACGTACCTCTCTATAACATGACCCAGCTGTAATTTCAGTGGTCGCATTGGTTTGATTTTTGGTTTGCTTGTAGGGCGCTGGCACCCGCATTCAGTGACCCAGAAAATTTGGCACTGCTGTGAATAGTTTAGTCGCAAAGTGAAGATTCACGGGTAAAAAGCAACAAACTTCTAGATAGGTTCTTTTTCAGCTTTCAGCAGCCCTGGGCGAGTTCTTTAGAGAAATGTGAGTCTTTTTCATGGTGCTCTTGTCTATGTCCAGCAACACAACGAGATGAGGATGGTCATTGTCATTTTCTGAGCTGCGAACGGGCAGAAAGGTGAGAAAATGTCGGATTTTGACCATTTGTGCTGACCTTTCAATTTCAACGTACCTCTCTATAACATGACCCAGCTGTAATTTCAGTGGTCGCATTTGTTTCATTTTTGGTTTGCTTGCAGGGCGCTGGCACCCGCATTCAGTGACCCAGAAAATTTGGCACTGCTGTGAATAGTTTAGTCGCAAAGTGAAGATTCACGGGTAAAAAGCCCCAAACTTCTAGATAGGTTCTTTTTCAGCTTTCAGCAGCCCAGGGTGAGTTCTTTAGAGAAATGTGGCTCTTTTTCATGGTGCTCTTGTCTATGTCCAGCAACACAACGAGATGAGGATGGTCATTGTCATTTTCTGAGCTGCGAACGGGCAGAAAGGTGAGAAAATGTCGGATTTTGACCATTTGTGCTGACCTTTCAATTTCAACGTACCTCTCTATAACATGACTCAGCTGTAATTTCAGTGGTCGCATTGGTTTGATTTTTGGTTTGCTTGTAGGGCGCTGGCACCCGCATTCAGTGACCCAGAAAATTTGGCACTGCTGTGAATAGTTTAGTCGCAAAGTGAAGATTCACGGGTAAAAAGCCCCAAACTTCTAGATACGTTCTTTTTCAGCTTTCAGCAGCCCTGGGCGAGTTCTTTACAGAAATGTGAGTCTTTTTCATGTTGCTCTTGTCTATGTCCAGCTAACCAACGAGATGAGGATGGTCATTGTCATTTTCTAAGCTGCGAACGGGCAGAAAGGTGAGAAAATGTCGGATTTTGACCATTTGTGCTGACCTTTCAATTTCAACGTATCTCTCTATAACATGACCCAGCTGTAATTTCAGTGGTCGCATTGGTTTGATTTTTGGTTTGCTTGTAGGGCGCTGGCACCCGCATTCAGTGACCCAGAAAATTTGGCACTGCTGTGAATAGTTTAGTCGCAAAGTGAAGATTCACGGGTAAAAAGCCCCAAACTTCTAGATAGGTTCTTTTTCAGCTTTCAGCAGCCCTGGGTGAGTTCTTTAGAGAAATGTGGCTCTTTTTCATGGCGCTATTTTCTATGTCCAGCAACACAACGAAATGAGGATGGTCATTGTCATTTTCTGAGATGCGAACGGGCAGAAAGGTGAGAAAATGTCGGATTTTGACCATTTGTGCTGACCTTTCAATTTCAACGTACCTCTATAACATGACCCAGCTGTAATTTCAGTGGTCGCATTTGTTTCATTTTTGGTATGCATGTAGGGCGCTGGCACCCGCATTCAGTGACCCAGAAAATTTGGCACTGCTGTGAATAGTTTAGTCGCAAAGTGAAGATTCACGGGTAAAAAGCCCCAAACTTCTAGATAGGTTCTTTTTCAGCTTTCAGCAGCCCTGTGCGAGTTCTTTAGAGATATGTGAGTCTTTTTCATGGTGCTCTTGTCTATGTCCAGCTAACCAACGAGATGAGGATGGTCATTGTCATTTTCTGAGCTGCGAACGGGCAGAAAGGTGAGAAAATGTCGGATTTTGACCATTTGTGCTGACCTTTCAATTTCAACGTACCTCTCTATAACATGACCCAGCTGTAATTTCAGTGGTCGCATTTGTTTGATTTTTGGTTTGCTTGTAGGGCGCTGGCACCCGCATTCAGTGACCCAGAAAATTTGGCACTGCTGTGAATAGTTTAGTCGCAAAGTGAAGATTCACGGGTAAAAAGCCCCAAACTTCTAGATAGGTTCTTTTTCAGCTTTCAGCAGCCCTGGGTGAGTTCTTTAGAGAAATGTGGCTCTTTTTCATGGTGCTCTTGTCTATGTCCAGCAACACAACGAGATGAGGATGGTCATTGTCATTTTCTGAGCTGCGAACGGGCAGAAAGGTGAGAAAATGTCGGATTTTGACCATTTCTGCTGACCTTTCAATTTCAACGTACCTCTCTATAACATGACCCAGCTGTAATTTCAGTGGTCGCATTGGTTTGATTTTTGGTTTGCTTGTAGGGCGCTGGCACCCGCATTCAGTGACCCAGAAAATTTGGCACTGCTGTGAATAGTTTAGTCGCAAAGTGAAGATTCACGGGTAAAAAGCCCCAAACTTCTAGATACGTTCTTTTTCAGCTTTCAGCAGCCCTGGGCGAGTTCTTTAGAGATATGTGTGTCTTTTTCATGGTGCTCTTGTCTATGTCCAGCTAACCAACGAGATGAGGATGGTCATTGTCATTTTCTAAGCTGCGAACGGGCAGAAAGGTGAGAAAATGTCGGATTTTGACCATTTGTGCTGACCTTTCAATTTCAACGTACCTCTCTATAACATTACCCAGCTGTAATTTCAGTGGTCGCATTGGTTTGATTTTTGGTTTGCTTGTAGGGCGCTGGCACCTGCATTCAGTGACCCAGAAAATTTGGCACTGCTGTGAATAGTTTAGTCGCAAAGTGAAGATTCACGGGTAAAAAGCCCCAAACTTCTAGATAGGTTCTTTTTCAGCTTTCAGCAGCCCTGGGCGAGTTCTTTACAGAAATGTGAGTCTTTTTCATGTTGCTCTTGTCTATGTCCAGCAACACAACGAGATGAGGATGGTCATTGTCATTTTCTGAGATGCGAACGGGCAGAAAGGTGAGAAAATGTCGGATTTTGACCATTTGTGCTGACCTTTCAATTTCAACGTACCTCTCTATAACATGACCCAGCTGTAATTTCAGTGGTCGCATTTGTTTGATTTTTGGTTTGTTTGTAGGGTGCTGGCACCCGCATTCAGTGACCCAGAAAATTTGGCACTGCTGTGAATAGTTTAGTCACAGAGTGAAGATTCACGGGTAAAAAGCCCCAAACTTCTAGATAGGTTCTTTTTCAGCTTTCAGCAGCCCAGGGTGAGTTCTTTAGAGAAATGTGGCTCTTTTTCATGGAGCTCTCGTCTATTTCCAGCAACACAACGAGATGAGGATGGTCATTGTCATTTTCTGAGCTGCGAACGGGCAGAAAGGTGAGAAAATGTCGGATTTTGACCATTTCTGCTGACCTTTCAATTTCAACGTACCTCTCTATAACATGACCCAGCTGTAATTTCAGTGGTCGCATTGTTTTGATTTTTGGTTTGCTTGTAGGGCGCTGGCACCCGCATTCAGTGACCCAGAAAATTTGGCACTGCTGTGAATAGTTTAGTCGCAAAGTGAAGATTCACGGGTAAAAAGCCCCAAACTTCTAGATACGTTCTTTTTCAGCTTTCAGCAGCCCTGGGCGAGTTCTTTAGAGATATGTGAGTCTTTTTCATGGTGCTCTTGTCTATGTCCAGCTAACCAACGAGATGAGGATGGTCATTGTCATTTTCTAAGCTGCGAACGGGCAGAAAGGTGAGAAAATGTCGGATTTTGACCATTTGTGCTGACCTTTCAATTTCAACGTACCTCTCTATAACATTACCCAGCTGTAATTTCAGTGGTCGCATTGGTTTGATTTTTGGTTTGCTTGTAGGGCGCTGGCACCCGCATTCAGTGACCCAGAAAATTTGGCACTGCTGTGAATAGTTTAGTCGCAAAGTGAAGATTCACTGGTAAAAAGCCCCAAACTTCTAGATAGGTTCTTTTTCAGCTTTCAGCAGCCCTGGGTGAGTTCTTTAGAGAAATGTGGCTCTTTTTCATGGTGCTATTTTCTATGTCCAGCTACACAACGAGATGAGGATGGTCATTGTCATTTTCTGAGCTGCGAAAGGGCAGAAAGGTGAGAAAATGTCGGATTTTGACCATTTGTGCTGACCTTTCAATTTCAACGTACCTCTCTATAACATGACCCAGCTGTAATTTTAATGGTCGCATTGGTTTGATTTTTGGTTTGCTTGTAGGGCGCTGGCACCCGCATTCAGTGACCCAGAAAATTTGGCACTGCTGTGAATAGTTTAGTCGCAAAGTGAAGATTCACGGGTAAAAAGCCCCAAACTTCTAGATAGGTTCTTTTTCAGCTTTCAGCAGCCCTGGGCGAGTTCTTTAGAGATATGTGAGTCTTTTTCATGTTGCTCTTGTCTATGTCCAGCTAACCAACGAGATGAGGATGGTCATTGTCATTTTCTAAGCTGCGAACGGGCAGAAAGGTGAGAAAATGTCGGATTTTGACCATTTGTGCTGACCTTTCAATTTCAACGTACCTCTCTATAACATGACCCAGCTGTAATTTCAGTGGTCGCATTTGTTTCATTTTTGGTTTGCTTGTAGGGCGCAGGCACCCGCATTCAGTGACCCAGAAAATTTGGCACTGTCGTGAATAGTTTAGTCGCAAAGTGAAGATTCACGGGTAAAAAGCCCCAAACTTCTAGATAGGTTCTTTTTCAGCTTTCAGCAGCCCTGGGTGAGTTCTTTAGAGAAATGTGGCTCTTTTTCATGGTGCTCTTGTCTATGTCCAGCAACACAACGAGATGAGGATGGTCATTGTTATTTTCTGAGCTGCGAACGGGCAGAAAGGTGAGAAAATGTCGGATTTTGACCATTTGTGCTGACCTTTCAATTTCAACGTACCTCTCTATAACATGACCCAGCTGTAATTTCAGTGGTCGCATTGGTTTGATTTTTGGTTTGCTTGTAGGGCGCTGGCACCCGCATTCAGTGACCCAGAAAATTTGGCAATGCTGTGAATAGTTTAGTCGCAAAGTGAAGATTCACGGGTAAAAAGCCCCAAACTTCTAGATACGTTCTTTTTCAGCTTTCAGCAGCCCTGGGCGAGTTCTTTAGAGAAATGTGAGTCTTTTTCATGGTGCTCTTGTCTATGTCCAGCAACACAACGAGATGAGGATGGTCATTGTCATTTTCTGAGCTGTGAACGGGCAGAAAGGTGAGAAAATGTCGGATTTTGACCATTTGTGCTGACCTTTCAATTTCCACGTACCTCTCTATAACATGACCCAGCTGTTAATTCAGTGGTCGCATTTGTTTCATTTTTGGTTTGCTTGTAGGGCGCTGGCACCCGCATTCAGTGACCCAGAAAATTTGGCACTGCTGTGAATAGTTTAGTCGCAAAGTGAAGATTCACGGGTAAAAAGCCCCAAACCTCTAGATAGGTTCTTTTTCAGCTTTCAGCAGCCCTGGGTGAGTTCTTTAGAGAAATGTGGCTCTTTTTCATGGTGCTCTTGTCTATGTCCAGCAACACAACGAGATGAGGATGGTCATTGTCATTTTCTGAGCTGCGAACGGGCAGAAAGGTGAGAAAATGTCGGATTTTGACCATTTGTGCTGACCTTTCAATTTCAACGTACCTCTCTATAACATGACCCAGCTGTAATTTCAGTGGTCGCATTGGTTTGATTTTTGGTTTGCTTGTAGGGCGCTGGCACCTGCATTCAGTGACCCAGAAAATTTGGCACTGCTGTGAATAGTTTAGTCGCAAAGTGAAGATTCACGGGTAAAAAGCCCCAAACTTCTAGATAGGTTCTTTTTCAGCTTTCAGCAGCCCTGGGCGAGTTCTTTACAGAAATGTGAGTCTTTTTCATGTTGCTCTTGTCTATGTCCAGCTAACCAACGAGATGAGGATGGTCATTGTCATTTTCTAAACTGCGAACGGGCAGAAAGGTGAGAAAATGTCGGATTTTGACCATTTGTGCTGACCTTTCAATTTCAACGTACCTCTCTATAACATGACCCAGCTGTAATTTCAGTGGTCGCATTGGTTTGATTTTTGGTTTGCTTGTAGGGCGCTGGCACCCGCATTCAGTGACCCAGAAAATTTGGCACTGCTGTGAATAGTTTAGTCGCAAAGTGAAGATTCACGGGTAAAAAGCCCCAAACTTCTAGATAGGTTCTTTTTCAGCTTTCAGCAGCCCTGGGTGAGTTCTTTAGAGAAATGTGGCTCTTTTTCATGGTGCTATTTTCTATGTCCAGCAACACAACGAGATGAGGATGGTCATTGTCATTTTCTGAGATGCGAAAGGGCAGAAAGGTGAGAATATGTCGGATTTTGACCATTTGTGCTGACCTTTCAATTTCAACGTACCTCTCTATAACATGACCCAGCTGTAATTTCAGTGGTCGCATTTGTTTCATTTTTGGTATGCGTGTAGGGCGCTGGCACCCGCATTCAGTGACCCAGAAAATTTGGCACTGCTGTGAATAGTTTAGTCGCAAAGTGAAGATTCACGGGTAAAAAGCCCCAAACTTCTAGATAGGTTCTTTTTCAGCTTTCAGCAGCCCTGGGTGAGTTCTTTAGAGAAATGTGGCTCTTTTTCATGGTGCTCTTGTCTATGTCCAGCAACACAACGAGATGAGGATGGTCATTGTCATTTTCTGAGCTGCGAACGGGCAGAAAGGTGAGAAAATGTCGGATTTTGACCATTTGTGCTGACCTTTCAATTTCAACATATCTCTCTATAACATGACCCAGCTGTAATTTCAGTGGTCGCATTGGTTTCATTTTTGGTTTGCTTGTAGGGCGCTGGCACCCGCATTCAGTGACCCAGAAAATTTGGCACTGCTGTGAATAGTTTAGTTGCAAAGTGAAGATTCACGGGTAAAAAGCCCCAAACTTCTAGATAGGTTCTTTTTCAGCTTTCAGCAGCCCTGGGTGAGTTCTTTAGAGAAATGTGGCTCTTTTTCATGGTGCTCTTGTCTATGTCCAGCAACACAACGAGATGAGGTTGGTCATTGTCATTTTCTGAGCTGCGAACGGGCAGAAAGGTGAGAAAATGTCGGATTTTGACCATTTGTGCTGACCTTTCAATTTCAACATACCTCTCTATAACATGACCCAGCTGTAATTTCAGTGGTCGCATTGGTTTGATTTTTGGTTTGCTTGTAGGGCGCTGGCACCCGCATTCAGTGACCCAGAAAATTTGGCACTGCTGTGAATAGTTTAGTCGTAAAGTGAAGATTCACGGGTAAAAAGCCCCAAACTTCAAGATAGGTTCTTTTTCAGCTTTCAGCAGCCCTGGGCGAGTTCTTTAGAGATATGTGAGTCTTTTTCATGGTGCTCTTGTCTATGTCCAGCTAACCAACGAGATGAGGATGGTCATTGTCATTTTCTAAGCTGCGAACGGGCAGAAAGGTGAGAAAATGTCGGATTTTGACCATTTGTGCTGACCTTTCAATTTCAACGTACCTCTCTATAACATGACCCAGCTGTAATTTCAGTGGTCGCATTTGTTTCATTTTTGGTTTGCTTGTAGGGCGCTGGCACCCGCATTCAGTGACCCAGAAAATTTGGCACTGCTGTGAATAGTTTAGTCGCAAAGTGAAGATTCACGGGTAAAAAGCCCCAAACTTCTAGATAGGTTCTTTTTCAGCTTTCAGCAGCCCAGGGTGAGTTCTTTAGAGAAATGTGGCTCTTTTTCATGGTGCTCTTGTCTATGTCCAGCAACACAACGAGATGAGGATGGTCATTGTCATTTTCTGAGCTGCGAACGGGCAGAAAGGTGAGAAAATGTCGGATTTTGACCATTTGTGCTGACCTTTCAATTTCAACGCACCTCTCTATAACATGACCCAGCTGTAATTTCAGTGGTCGCATTGGTTTGATTTTTAGGTTGCTTGTAGGGCGCTGGCACCCGCATTCAGTGACCCAGAAAATTTGGCACTGCTGTGAATAGTTTACTCGCAAAGTGAAGATTCACGGGTAAAAAGCCCCAAACTTCTAGATAGGTTCTTTTTCAGCTTTCAGCAGCCCTGGGCGAGTTCTTTACAGAAATGTGAGTCTTTTTCATGGTGCTCTTGTCTATGTCCAGCTAACTAAAGAGATGAGGATGGTCATTGTCATTTTCTAAGCTGCGAACGGGCAGAAAGGTGAGAAAATGTCGGATTTTGACCATTTGTGCGGACCTTTCAATTTCAACGTACCTCTCTATAACATGACCCAGCTGTAATTTCAGTGGTCGCATTGGTTTGATTTTTGGTTTGCTTGTAGGGTGCTGGCACCCGCATTCAGTGACCCAGAAAATTTGGCACTGCTGTGAATAGTTTAGTCGCAAAGTGAAGATTCACGGGTAAAAAGCCCCAAACTTCTAGATAGGTTCTTTTTCAGCTTTCAGCAGCCCTGGGTGAGTTCTTTAGAGAAATGTGGCTCTTTTTCATGGTGCTATTTTCTATGTCCAGCAACACAACGAGATGAGGATGGTCATTGTCATTTTCTGAGATGCGAAAGGGCAGAAAGGTGAGAAAATGTCGGATTTTGACCATTTGTGCTGACCTTTCAATTTCAACGTACCTCTCTATAACATGACCCAGCTGTAATTTCAGTGGTCGCATTTGTTTCATTTTTGGTATGCATGTAGGGCGCTGGCACCCGCATTCAGTGACCCAGAAAATTTGGCACTGCTGTGAATAGTTTAGTCGCAAAGTGAAGATTCACGGGTAAAAAGCCCCAAACTTGTAGATAGGTTCTTTTTCAGCTTTCAGCAGCCCTGGGTGAGTTCTTTCGAGAAATGTGGCTCTTTTTCATGGTGCTATTTTCTATGTCCAGCTACACAACGAGATGAGGATGGTCAATGTCATTTTCTGAGCTGCGAACGGGCAGAAAGGTGAGAAAATGTCGGATTTTGACCATTTGTGCTGACCTTTCAATTTCAACGTACCTCTCTATAACATGACCCAGCTGTAATTTCAGTGGTCGCATTTGTGTCATTTTTAGTTTGCTTGTAGGGCGCTGGCACCCGCATTCAGTGACCCAGAAATTTTGGCACTGCTGTGAATAGTTTAGTCGCAAAGTGAAGATTCACGGGTAAAAAGCCCCAAACGTCTAGATAGGTTCTTTTTCAGCTTTCAGCAGCCCTGGGTGAGTTCTTTAGAGAAATGTGGCTCTTTTTCATGGTGCTCTTGTCTATGTCCAGCAACACAACGAGATGAGGATGGTCATTGTCATTTTCTGAGCTGCGAACGGGCAGAAAGGTGAGAAAATGTCGGATTTTGACCATTTGTGCTGATCTTTCAATTTCAACGTACCTCTCTATAACATGACCCAGCTGTAATTTCAGTGGTCGCATTGGTTCGATTTTTGGTTTGCTCGTAGGGCGCTGGCACCCGCATTCAGTGACCCAGAAAATTTGGCACTGCTGTGAATAGTTTAGTCGCAAAGTGAAGATTCACGGGTAAAAAGCCCCAAACTTCTAGATAGGTTCTTTTTCAGCTTTCAGCAGCCCTGGGCGAGTTCTTTAGAGATATGTGAGTCTTTTTCATGGTGCTCTTGTCTATGTCCAGCTAACCAACGAGATGAGGATGGTCATTGTCATTTTCTAAGCTGCGAACGGGCAGAAATGTGAGAAAATGTCGGATTTTGACCATTTGTGCTGACCTTTCAATTTCAACGTACCTCTCTATAACATGACCCAGCTGTAATTTCAGTGGTCGCATTGGTTTGATTTTTGGTTTGCTTGTAGGGCGCTGACACCCGCATTCAGTGACCCAGAAAATTTGGCACTGCTGTGAATAGTTTAGTCGCAAAGTGAAGATTCAAGGGTAAAAAGCCCCAAACTTCTAGATAGGTTCTTTTTCAGCTTTCAGCAGCCCTGGGTGAGTTCTTTACAGAAATGTGGCTCTTTTTCATGGTGCTATTTTCTATGTCCAGCTACACAACGAGATGAGGATGGTCATTGTCATTTTCTGAGCTGCGAACGGGCAGAAAGGTGAGAAAATGTCGGATTTTGACCATTTGTGCTGACCTTTCAATTTCAACGTACCTCTCTATAACATGACCCAGCTGTAATTTCAGTGGTCGCATTGGTTTGATTTTTGGTTTGCTTGTAGGGCGCTGGCACCTGCATTCAGTGACCCAGAAAATTTGGCACTGCTGTGAATAGTTTAGTCGCAAAGTGAAGATTCACGGGTAAAAAGCCCCAAACTTCTAGATAGGTTCTTTTTCAGCTTTCAGCAGCCCTGGGTGAGTTCTTTAGAGAAATGTGGCTCTTTTTCATGGTGCTATTTTCTATGTCCGGCAACACAACGAGATGAGGATGGTCATTGTTATTTTCTGAGATGCGAAAGGGCAGAAAGGTGAGAAAATGTCGGATTTTGACCATTTCTGCTGACCTTTCAATTTCAACGTACCTCTCTATAACATGACCCAGCTGTAATTTTAGTGGTCGCATTTGATTCATTTTTGGTATGCATGTAGGGCGCTGGCACCCGCATTCATTGACCCAGAAAATTTGGCACTGCTGTGAATAGTTTAGTCGCAAAGTGAAGATTCACGGGTAAAAAGCCCCAAACTTCTAGATAGGTTCTTTTTCAGCTTTCAGCAGCCCTGGGTGAGTTCTTTAGAGAAATGTGGCTCTTTTTCATGGTGCTCTTGTCTATGTCCAGCAACACAACGAGATGAGGATGGTCATTGTCATTTTCTGAGCTGCGAACGGGCAGAAAGGTGAGAAAATGTCGGATTTTGACCATTTGTGCTGACCTTTCAATTTCAACATACCTCTCTATAACATGACCCAGCTGTAATTTCAGTGGTCGCATTGGTTTGATTTTTGGTTTGCTTGTAGGGCGCTGGCACCCGCATTCAGTGATCCAGAAAATTTGGCACTGCTGTGAATAGTTTAGTCGTAAAGTGAAGATTCACGGGTAAAAAGCCCCAAACTTCAAGATAGGTTCTTTTTCAGCTTTCAGCAGCCCTGGGCGAGTTCTTTAGAGATATGTGAGTCTTTTTCATGGTGCTCTTGTCTATGTCCAGCTAACCAACGAGATGAGGATGGTCATTGTCATTTTCTAAGCTGCGAACGGGCAGAAAGGTGAGAAAATGTCGGATTTTGACCATTTGTGCTGACCTTTCAATTTCAACGTACCTATCTATAACATGACCCAGCTGTAATTTCAGTGGTCGCATTTGTTTCATTTTTGGTTTGCTTGTAGGGCGCTGGCACCCGCATTCAGTGACCCAGAAAATTTGGCACTGCTGTGAATAGTTTAGTCGCAAAGTGAAGATTCACGGGTAAAAAGCCCCAAACTTCTAGATAGGTTCTTTTTCAGCTTTCAGCAGCCCAGGGTGAGTTCTTTAGAGAAATGTGGCTCTTTTTCATGGTGCTCTTGTCTATGGCCAGCAACACAACGAGATGAGGATGGTCATTGTCATTTTCTGAGCTGCGAACGGGCAGAAAGGTGAGAAAATGTCGGATTTTGACCATTTGTGCTGACCTTTCAATTTCAACGCACCTCTCTATAACATCACCCAGCTGTAATTTCAGTGGTCGCATTGGTTTGATTTTTAGGTTGCTTGTAGGGCGCTGGCACCCGCATTCAGTGACCCAGAAAATTTGGCACTGCTGTGAATAGTTTAGTCGCAAAGTGAAGATTCACGGGTAAAAAGCCCCAAACTTCTAGATAGGTTCTTTTTCAGCTTTCAGCAGCCCTGGGCGAGTTCTTTACAGAAATGTGAGTCTTTTTCATGGTGCTCTTGTCTATGTCCAGCTTACTAACGAGATAAGGATGGTCATTGTCATTTTCTAAGCTGCGAACGGGCAGTAAGGTGAGAAAATGTCGGATTTTGACCATTTGTGCTGACCTTTCAATTTCAACGTACCTCTCTATAACATGACCCAGCTGTAATTTCAGTGGTCGCATTTGTTTCATTTTTGGTATGCATGTAGGGCGCTGGCACCCGCATTCAGTGACCCAGAAAATTTGGCACTGCTGTGAATAGTTTAGTCGCAAAGTGAAGATTCACGGGTAAAAAGCCCCAAACTTCTAGATAGGTTCTTTTTCAGCTTTCAGCAGCCCTGGGTGAGTTCTTTAGAGAAATGTGGCTCTTTTTCATGGTGCTATTTTCTATGTCCAGCTACACAACGAGATGAGGATGATCAATGTCATTTTCTGAGCTGCGAACGGGCAGAAAGGTGAGAAAATGTTGGATTTTGACCATTTGTGCTGACCTTTCAATTTCAACGTACCTCTCTATAACATGACCCAGCTGTAATTTCAGTGGTCGCATTTGTGTCATTTTTAGTTTGCTTGTAGGGCGCTGGCACCCGCATTCAGTGACCCAGAAATTTTGGCACTGCTGTGAATAGTTTAGTCGCAAAGTGAAGATTCACGGGTAAAAAGCCCCAAACTTCTAGATAGGTTCTTTTTCAGCTTTCAGCAGCCCTGGGTGAGTTCTTTAGAGAAATGTGGCTCTTTTTCATGGTGCTCTTGTCTATGTCCAGCAACACAACGAGATGAGGATGGTCATTGTCATTTTCTGAGCTGCGAACGGGCAGAAAGGTGAGAAAATGTCGGATTTTGACCATTTGTGCTGACCTTTCAATTTCAACGCACCTCTCTATAACATGACCCAGCTGTAATTTCAGTGGTCGCATTGGTTTGATTTTTAGGTTGCTTGTAGGGCGCTGGCACCCGCATTCAGTGACCCAGAAAATTTGGCACTGCTGTGAATAGTTTAGTCGTAAAGTGAAGATTCACGGGTAAAAAGCCCCAAACTTCAAGATAGGTTCTTTTTCAGCTTTCAGCAGCCCTGGGCGAGTTCTTTAGAGATATGTGAGTCTTTTTCATGGTTCTCTTGTCTATGTCCAGCTAACCAACGAGATGAGGATGGTCATTGTCATTTTCTAAGCTGCGAACGGGCAGAAAGGTGAGAAAATGTCGGATTTTGACCATTTGTGCTGACCTTTCAATTTCAACGTACCTCTCTATAACATGACCCAGCTGTAATTTCAGTGGTCGCATTGGTTTGATTTTTGGTTTGCTTGTAGGGCGCTGGCACCCGCATTTAGTGACCCAGAAAATTTGGCACTGCTGTGAATAGTTTAGTCGCAAAGTGAAGATTCACGGGTAAAAAGCCCCAAACTTCTAGATAGGTTCTTTTTCAGCTTTCAGCAGCCCTGGGTAAGTTCTTTAGAGAAATGTGGCTCTTTTTCATGGTGCTATTTTCTATGTCCAGCTACACAACGAGATGAGGATGGTTAATGTCATTTTCTGAGCTGCGAACGGGCAGAAAGGTGAGAAAATGTCGGATTTTGACCATTTGTGCTGACCTTTCAATTTCAACGTACCTCTCTATAACATGACCCAGCTGTAATTTCAGTGGTCGCATTTGTTTCATTTTTGGTTTGCTTGTAGGGCGCTGGCACCCGCATTCAGTGACCCAGAAAATTTGGCACTGCTGTGAATAGTTTAGTCGCAAAGTGAAGATTCACGGGTAAAAAGCCCCAAACTTCTAGATAGGTTCTTTTTCAGCTTTCAGCAGCCCTGGGTGAGTTCTTTAGAGAAATGTGGCTCTTTTTCATGGTGCTCTTGTCTATGTCCAGCAACACAACGAGATGAGGATGGTCATTGTCATTTTCTGAGCTGCGGACGGGCAGAAAGGTGAGAAAATGTCGGATTTTGACCATTTGTGCTGACCTTTCAATTTCAACGTACCTCTCTATAACATGACCCAGCTGTATATTCAGTGGTCGCATTGGTTTGATTTTTCGTTTGCTTGTAGGGCGCTGGCACCCGCATTCAGTGACCCAGAAAATTTGGCACTGCTGTGAATAGTTTATTCGCAAAGTGAAGATTCACGGGTAAAAAGCCCCAAACTTCTAGATAGGTTCTTTTTCAGCTTTCAGCAGCCCTGGGTGAGTTCTTTAGAGAAATGTGGCTCTTTTTTATGGTGCTATTTTCTATGTCCAGCTACAGAACGAGATGAGGATGGTCATTGTCATTTTCTGAGCTGCGAACGGGCAGAAAGGAGAGAAAATGTCGGATTTTGACCATTTGTGCTGACCTTTCAATTTCAACGTACCTCTCTATAACATGACCCAGCTGTAATTTCAGTGGTCGCATTTGTTTGATTTTTGGTATGCATGTAGGGCGCTGGCACCCGCATTCAGTGACCCAGAAAATTTGGCACTGCTGTGAATAGTTTAGTCGCAAAGTGAAGATTCACGGGTAAAAAGCCCCAAACTTCTAGATAGGTTCTTTTTCAGCTTTCAGCAGCCCTGGGTGAGTTCTTTAGAGAAATGTGGCTCTTTTTCATGGTGCTCTTGTCTATGTCCAGCAACACAACGAGATGAGGATGGTCATTGTCATTTTCTGAGCTGCGAACGGGCAGAAAGGTGAGAAAATGTCGGATTTTGACCATTTGTGCTGACCTTTCAATTTCAACATACCTCTCTATAACATGACCCAGCTGTAATTTCAGTGGTCGCATTGGTTTGATTTTTGGTTTGCTTGTAGGGCGCTGGCACCCGCATTCAGTGACCCAGAAAATTTGGCACTGCTGTGAATAGTTTAGTCGTAAAGTGAAGATTCACGGGTAAAGAGCCCCAAACTTCAAGATAGGTTCTTTTTCAGCTTTCAGCAGCCCTGGGCGAGTTCTTTACAGATATGTGAGTCTTTTTCATGGTGCTCTTGTCTATGTCCAGCTAACCAACGAGATGAGGATGGTCATTGTCATTTTCTAAGCTGCGAACGGGCAGAAAGGTGAGAAAATGTCGGATTTTGACCATTTCTGCTGACCTTTCAATTTCAACGTACCTCTCTATAACATGACCCAGCTGTAATTTCAGTGGTCGCATTGGTTTGATTTTTGGTTTGCTTGTAGGGCGCTGGCACCCGCATTCAGTGACCCAGAAAATTTGGCACTGCTGTGAATAGTTTAGTCGCAAAGTGAAGATTCACGGGTAAAAAGCCCCAAACTTCTAGATAGGTTCTTTTTCAGCTTTCAGCAGCCCTGGGTGAGTTCTTTAGAGAAATGTGGCTCTTTTTCATGGTGCTCTTGTCTATGTCCAGCAACACAACGAGATGAGGATGGTCATTGTCATTTTCTGAGCTGCGGACGGGCAGAAAGGTGAGAAAATGTCGGATTTTGACCATTTGTGCTGACCTTTCAATTTCAACGTACCTCTCTATAACATGACCCAGCTGTATATTCAGTGGTCGCATTGGTTTGATTTTTCGTTTGCTTGTAGGGCGCTGGCACCCGCATTCAGTGACCCAGAAAATTTGGCACTGCTGTGAATAGTTTATTCGCAAAGTGAAGATTCACGGGTAAAAAGCCCCAAACTTCTAGATAGGTTCTTTTTCAGCTTTCAGCAGCCCTGGGTGAGTTCTTTAGAGAAATGTGGCTCTTTTTTATGGTGCTATTTTCTATGTCCAGCTACAGAACGAGATGAGGATGGTCATTGTCATTTTCTGAGCTGCGAACGGGCAGAAAGGAGAGAAAATGTCGGATTTTGACCATTTGTGCTGACCTTTCAATTTCAACGTACCTCTCTATAACATGACCCAGCTGTAATTTCAGTGGTCGCATTTGTTTGATTTTTGGTATGCATGTAGGGCGCTGGCACCCGCATTCAGTGACCCAGAAAATTTGGCACTGCTGTGAATAGTTTAGTCGCAAAGTGAAGATTCACGGGTAAAAAGCCCCAAACTTCTAGATAGGTTCTTTTTCAGCTTTCAGCAGCCCTGGGTGAGTTCTTTAGAGAAATGTGGCTCTTTTTCATGGTGCTCTTGTCTATGTCCAGCAACACAACGAGATGAGGATGGTCATTGTCATTTTCTGAGCTGCGAACGGGCAGAAAGGTGAGAAAATGTCGGATTTTGACCATTTGTGCTGACCTTTCAATTTCAACATACCTCTCTATAACATGACCCAGCTGTAATTTCAGTGGTCGCATTGGTTTGATTTTTGGTTTGCTTGTAGGGCGCTGGCACCCGCATTCAGTGACCCAGAAAATTTGGCACTGCTGTGAATAGTTTAGTCGTAAAGTGAAGATTCACGGGTAAAGAGCCCCAAACTTCAAGATAGGTTCTTTTTCAGCTTTCAGCAGCCCTGGGCGAGTTCTTTACAGATATGTGAGTCTTTTTCATGGTGCTCTTGTCTATGTCCAGCTAACCAACGAGATGAGGATGGTCATTGTCATTTTCTAAGCTGCGAACGGGCAGAAAGGTGAGAAAATGTCGGATTTTGACCATTTCTGCTGACCTTTCAATTTCAACGTACCTCTCTATAACATGACCCAGCTGTAATTTCAGTGGTCGCATTGGTTTGATTTTTGGTTTGCTTGTAGGGCGCTGGCACCCGCATTTAGTGACCCAGAAAATTTGGCACTGCTGTGAATAGTTTAGTCGCAAAGTGAAGATTCACGGGTAAAAAGCCCCAAACTTCTAGATAGGTTCTTTTTCAGCTTTCAGCAGCCCTGGGTAAGTTCTTTAGAGAAATGTGGCTCTTTTTCATGGTGCTATTTTCTATGTCCAGCTACACAACGAGATGAGGATGGTTAATGTCATTTTCTGAGCTGCGAACGGGCAGAAAGGTGAGAAAATGTCGGATTTTGACCATTTGTGCTGACCTTTCAATTTCAACGTACCTCTCTATAACATGACCCAGCTGTAATTTCAGTGGTCGCATTTGTTTCATTTTTGGTTTGCTTGTAGGGCGCTGGCACCCGCATTCAGTGACCCAGAAAATTTGGCACTGCTGTGAATAGTTTAGTCGCAAAGTGAAGATTCACGGGTAAAAAGCCCCAAACTTCTAGATAGGTTCTTTTTGAGCTTTCAGCAGCCCTGGGTGAGTTCTTTAGAGAAATGTGGCTCTTTTTCATGCTGCTCTTGTCTATGTCCAGCAACACAACGAGATGAGGATGGTCATTGTCATTTTCTGAGCTGCGAACGGGCAGAAAGGTGAGAATATGTCGGATTTTGACCATTTGTGCTGACCTTTCAATTTCAACGTACCTCTCTATAACATGACCCAGCTGTAATTTCAGTGGTCGCATTAGTTTGATTTTTGGTTTGCTTGTAGGGCGCTGGCACCCGCATTCAGTGACCCAGAAAATTTGGCACTGCTGTGAATAGTTTAGTCGCAAAGTGAAGATTCACGGGTAAAAAGCCCCAAACTTCTAGATAGGTTCTTTTTCAGCTTTCAGCAGCCCTGGGCGAGTTCTTTAGAGAAATGTGAGTCTTTTTCATGGTGCTCTTGTCTATGTCCAGCTAACCAACGAGATAAGGATGGTCATTGTCATTTTCTAAGTTGCGAACGGGCAGAAAGGTGAGAAAATGTCGGATTTTGACCATTTGTGCTGACCTTTCAATTTCAACGTACCTCTCTATAACATGACCCAGCTGTAATTTCAGTGGTCGCATTGGTTTGATTTTTGGTTTGCTTGTAGGGCGCTGGCACCCGCATTCAGTGACCCAGAAAATTTGGCACTGCTGTGAATAGTTTAGTCGCAAAGTGAAGATTCACGGGTAAAAAGCCCCAAACTTCTAGATAGGCTCTTTTTCAGCTTTCAGCAGCCCTGGGTGAGTTCTTTAGAGAAATGTGGCTCTTTTTCATGGTGCTATTTTCTATGTCCAGCAACACAACGAGATGAGGATGGTCATTGTCATTTTCTGAGATGCGAAAGGGCAGAAAGGTGAGAAAATGTCGGATTTTGACCATTTGTGCTGACCTTTCAATTTCAACGTACCTCTCTATAACATGACCCAGCTGTAATTTCAGTGGTCGCATTTGTTTCATTTTTGGTATGCATGTAGGGCGCTGGCACCCGCATTCAGTGACCCAGAAAATTTGGCACTGCTGTGAATAGTTTAGTCGCAAAGTGAAGATTCACGGGTAAAAAGCCCCAAACTTCTAGATAGGTTCTTTTTCAGCTTTCAGCAGCCCTGGGCGAGTTCTTTAGAGATATGTGAGTCTTTTTCATGGTGCTCTTGTCTATGTCCACCTAACCAACGAGATGAGGATGGTCATTGTCATTTTCTAAGCTGCGAACGGGCAGAAAGGTGAGAAAATGTCGGATTTTGACCATTTGTGCTGACCTTTCAATTTCAACGTACCTCTCTATAACATGACCCAGCTGTAATTTCAGTGGTCGCATTTGTTTCATTTTTGGTTTGCTTGTAGGGCGCTGGCACCCGCATTCAGTGACCCAGAAAATTTGGCACTGCTGTGAATAGTTTAGTCGCAAAGTGAAGATTCACGGGTAAAAAGCCCCAAACTTCTAGATAGGTTCTTTTTCAGCTTTCAGCAGCCCTGGGTGAGTTCTTTAGAGAAATGTGGCTCTTTTTCATGGTGCTCTTGTCTATGTCCAGCAACACAACGAGATGAGGATGGTCATTGTCATTTTCTGAGCTGCGAACGGGCAGAAAGGTGAGAAAATGTCGGATTTTGACCTTTCAATTTCAACGCACCTCTCTATAACATGACCCAGCTGTAATTTGAGTGGTCGCATTGGTTTGATTTTTGGTTTGCTTGTAGGGCGCTGGCACCCGCATTCAGTGACCCAGAAAATTTGGCACTGCTGTGAATAGTTTACTCGCAAAGTGAAGATTCACGGGTAAAAAGCCCCAAACTTCTAGATAGGTTCTTTTTCAGCTTTCAGCAGCCCTGGGCGAGTTCTTTACAGAAATGTGAGTCTTTTTCATGGTGCTCTTGTCTATGTCCAGCTAACCAACGAGATGAGGATGGTCATTGTCATTTTCTAAGCTGCGAACGGGCAGAAAGGTGAGAAAATGTCGGATTTTGACCATTTGTGCTGACCTTTCAATTTCAACGTACCTCTCTATAACATGACCCAGCTGTAATTTCAGTGGTCGCATTGGTTTGATTTTTGGTTTGCTTGTAGGGTGCTGGCACCCGCATTCAGTGACCCAGAAAATTTGGCACTGCTGTGAATAGTTTAGTCGCAAAGTGAAGATTCACGGGTAAAAAGCCCCAAACTTCTAGATAGGTTCTTTTTCAGCTTTCAGCAGCCCTGGGTGAGTTCTTTAGAGAAATGTGGCTCTTTTTCATGGTGCTATTTTCTATGTCCAGCAACACAACGAGATGAGGATGGTCATTGTCATTTTCTGAGATGCGAAAGGGCAGAAAGGTGAGAAAATGTCGGATTTTGACCATTTGTGCTGACCTTTCAATTTCAACATACCTCTCTATAACATGACCCAGCTGTAATTTCAGTGGTCGCATTTGTTTCATTTTTGGTATGCATGTAGGGCGCTGGCACCCGCATTCAGTGACCCAGAAAATTTGGCACTGCTGTGAATAGTTTAGTCGCAAAGTGAAGATTCACGGGTAAAAAGCCCCAAACTTCTAGATAGGTTCTTTTTCAGCTTTCAGCAGCCCTGGGTGAGTTCTTTAGAGAAATGTGGCTCTTTTTCATGGTGCTCTTGTCTATGTCCAGCAACACAACGAGATGAGGATGGTCATTGTCATTTTCTGAGCTGCGAACGGGCAGAAAGGTGAGAAAATGTCGGATTTTGACCATTTGTGCTGACCTTTCAATTTCAACATACCTCTCTATAACATGACCCAGCTGTAATTTCAGTGGTCGCATTGGTTTGATTTTTGGTTTGCTTGTAGGGTGCTGGCACCCGCATTCAGTGACCCAGACAATTTGGCACTGCTGTGAATAGTTTAGTCGCAAAGTGAAGATTCACGGGTAAAAAGCCCCAAACTTCTAGATAGGTTCTTTTTCAGCTTTCAGCAGCCCTGGGTGAGTTCTTTAGAGAAATGTGGCTCTTTTTCATGGTGCTCTTGTCTATGTCCAGCAACACAACGAGATGAGGATGGTCATTGTCATTTTCTGACCTGCGAACGGGCAGAAAGGTGAGAAAATGTCGGATTTTGACCATTTGTGCTGACCTTTCAATTTCAACGCACCTCTCTATAACATGACCCAGCTGTAATTTCAGTGGTCGCATTGGTTTGATTTTTGGTTTGCTTGTAGGGCGCTGGCACCCGCATTCAGTGACCCAGAAAATTTGGCACTGCTGTGAATAGTTTAGTCGCAAAGTGAAGATTCACGGGTAAAAAGCCCCAAACTTCTAGATAGGTTCTTTTTCAGCTTTCAGCAGCCCTGGGCGAGTTCTTTACAGAAATGTGAGTCTTTTTCATGGTGCTCTTGTCTATGTCCAGCTAACCAACGAGATGAGGATGGTCATTGTCATTTTCTAAGCTGCGAACGGGCAGAAAGGCGAGAAAATGTCGGATTTTGACCATTTGTGCTGACCTTTCAATTTCAACGTACCTCTCTATAACATGACCCAGCTGTAATTTCAGTGGTCACATTGGTTTGATTTTTGGTTTGCTTGTAGGGTGATGGCACCCGCATTCAGTGACCCAGAAAATTTGGCACTGCTGTGAATAGTTTAGTCGCAAAGTGAAGATTCACGGGTAAAAAGCCCCAAACTTCTAGATAGGTTCTTTTTCAGCTTTCAGCAGCCCTGGGAGAGTTCTTTAGAGAAATGTGGCTCTTTTTCATGGTGCTATTTTCTATGTCCAGCAATACAACGAGATGAGGATGGTCATTGTCATTTTCTGAGATTCGAAAGGGCAGAAAGGTGAGAAAATGTCGGATTTTGACCATTTGTGCTGACCTTTCAATTTCAACGTACCTCTCTATAACATGACCCAGCTGTAATTTCAGTGGTCGCATTTGTTTCATTTTTGGTATGCATGTAGGGCGCTGGCACCCGCATTCAGTGACCCAGAAAATTTGGCACTGCTGTAAATAGTTTAGTCGCAAAGTGAAGATTCACGGGTAAAAAGCCCCAAACTTCTAGATAGGTTCTTTTTCAGCTTTCAGCAGCCCTGGGTGAGTTCTTTAGAGAAATGTGGCTCTTTTTCATGGTGCTATTTTCTATGTCCAGCAACACAACGAGATGAGGATGGTCATTGTCATTTTCTGAGATGCGAAAGGGCAGAAAGGTGAGAAAATGTCGGATTTTGACCATTTGTGCTGACCTTTCAATTTCAACGTACCTCTCTATAACATGACCCAGCTGTAATTTCAGTGGTCGCATTTGTTTCATTTTTGGTATGCATGTAGGGCGCTGGCACCCGCATTCAGTGACCCAGAAAATTTGGCACTGCTGTGAATAGTTTAGTCGCAAAGTGAAGATTCACGGGTAAAAAGCACCAAACTTCAAGATAGGTTCTTTTTCAGCTTTCAGCAGCCCTGGGCGAGTTCTTTAGAGATATGTGAGTCTTTTTCATGGTGCTCTTGTCTATGTCCAGCTAAGCAATGAGGTGAGGATGGTCATTGTCATTTTCTAAGCTGCGAACGGGCAGAAAGGTGACAAAATGTCGGATTTTGACCATTTGTGCTGACCTTTCAATTTCAACGTACCTCTCTATAACATGACCCAGCTGTAATTTCAGTGGTCGCATTTGTTTCATTTTTGGTTTGCTTGTAGGGCGCTGGCACCCGCATTCAGTGACCCAGAAAATTTGGCACTGCTGTGAATAGTTTAGTCGCAAAGTGAAGATTCACGGGTAAAAAGCCCCAAACTTCTAGATAGGTTCTTTTTCAGCTTTCAGCAGCCCTGGGCGAGTTCTTTAGAGATATGTGAGTCTTTTTCATGGTGCTCTTGTCTATGTCCAGCTAACCAACGAGATGAGGATGGTCATTGTCATTTTCTAAGCTGCGAACGGGCAGAAAGGTGAGAAAATGTCGGATTTTGACCATTTGTGCTGACCTTTCAATTTCAACGTACCTCTCTATAACATGACCCAGCTGTAATTTCAGTGGTCGCATTGGTTTGATTATTGGTTTGCTTGTAGGGCGCTGGCACCCGCATTCAGTGACCCAGAAAATTTGGCACTGCTGTGAATAGTTTAGTCGCAAAGTGAAGATTCACGGGTAAAAAGCCCCAAACTTCTAGATAGGTTCTTTTTCAGCTTTCAGCAGCCCTGGGTGAGTTCTTTAGAGAAATGTGGCTCTTTTTCATGGTGCTCTTGTCTATGTCCAGCAACACAACGAGATGAGGATGGTCATTGTCATTTTCTGAGCTGCGAACGGGCAGAAAGGTGAGAAAATGTCGGATTTTGACCATTTGTGCTGACCTTTCAATTTCAACGTACCTCTCTATAACATGACCCAGCTGTAATTTCAGTGGTCGCATATGTTTCATTTTTGGTATGCTTGTGGGGCGCTGGCACCCGCATTCAGTGACCCAGAAAATTTGGCACTGCTGTGAATAGTTTAGTCGCAAAGTGAAGATTCACGGGTAAAAAGCCCCAAACTTCTAGATAGGTTCTTTTTCAGCTTTCAGCAGCCCTGGGTGAGTTCTTTAGAGAAATGTGGCTCTTTTTCATGGTGCTCTTGTCTATGTCCAGCAACACAACGAGATGAGGATGGTCATTGTCATTTTCTGAGCTGCGAACGGGCAGAAAGGTGAGAAAATGTCGGATTTTGACCATTTGTGCTGAACTTTCAATTTCAACGTACCTCTCTATAACATGACCCAGCTGTAATTTCAGTGGTCGCATTGGTTTGATTTTTGGTTTGCTTGTAGGGCGCTGGCACCCGCATTCAGAGACCCAGAAAATTTGGCACTGCTGTAAATAGTTTAGTCGCAAAGTGAAGATTCACGGATAAAAAGCCCCAAACTTCTAGATAGGTTCTTTTTCAGCTTTCAGCAGCCCTGGGCGAGTTCTTTAGAGATATGTGAGTCTTTTTCATGGTGCTCTTGTCTATGTCCAGCTAACCAACGAGATGAGGATGGTCATTGTCATTTTCTAAGCTGCGAACGGGCAGAAAGGTGAGAAAATGTCGGATTTTGACCATTTGTGCTGACCTTTCAATTTCAACGTACCTCTCTATAACATGACCCAGCTGTAATTTCAGTGGTCACATTTGTTTCATTTTTGGTTTGCTTGTAGGGCGCTGGCACCCGCATTTAGTGACCCAGAAAATTTGGCACTGCTGTGAATAGTTTAGTCGCAAAGTGAAGATTCACGGGTAAAAAGCCCCAAACTTCTAGATAGGTTCTTTTTCAGCTTTCAGCAGCCCTGGGTGAGTTCTTTAGAGAAATGTGGCTCTTTTTCATGGTGCTCTTGTCTATGTCCAGCAACACAACGAGATGAGGATGGTCATTGTCATTTTCTGAGCTGCGAACGGGCAGAAAGGTGAGAAAATGTCGGATTTTGACCATTTGTGCTGACCTTTCAATTTAAACGTACCTCTCTATAACATGACCCAGCTGTAATTTCAGTGGTCGCATTGGTTTGATTTTTGGTTTGCTTGTAGGGCCCTGGCACCCGCATTCAGTGACCCAGGAAATTTGGCACTGCTGTGAATAGTTTAGTTGCAAAGTGAAGACTCACGGGTAAAAAGCCCCAAACTTCTAGATAGGTTCTTTTTCAGCTTTCAGCAGCCCTGGGCGAGTTCTTTAGAGATATGTGAGTCTCTTTCATGGTGCTCTTGTCTATGTCCAGCTAACCAACGAGATGAGGATGGTCGTTGTCATTTTCTAAGCTGCGAACGGGCAGAAAGGTGAGAAAATGTCGGATTTTGACCATTTGTGCTGACCTTTCAATTTCAACGTACCTCTCTATAACATGACCCAGCTGTAATTTCAGTGGTCGCATTGGTTTGATTTTTGGTTTGCTTGTAGGGCACTGGCACCCGCATTCAGTGACCCAGAAAATTTGGCACTGCTGTGAATAGTTTAGTCGCAAAGTGAAGATTCACGGGTAAAAAGCCCCAAACTTCTAGATAGGTTCTTTTTCAGCTTTCAGCAGCCCTGGGTGAGTTCTTTAGAGAAATGTGGCTCTTTTTCATGGTGCTATTTTCTATGTCCAGCTACACAACGAGATGAGGATGGTCATTGTCATTTTCTGAGCTGCGAACGGGCAGAAAGGTGAGAAAATGTCGGATTTTGACCATTTGTGCTGACCTTTCAATTTCAACGTACCTCTCTATAACATGACCCAGCTGTAATTTCAGTGGTCGCATTGGTTTGATTTTTGGTTTGCTTGTAGGGCGCTGGCACCCGCATTCAGTGACCCAGAAAATTTGGCACTGCTGTGAATAGTTTAGTCGCAAAGTGAAGATTCACGGGTAAAAAGCCCCAAACTTCTAGATAGGTTCTTTTTCAGCTTTCAGCAGCCCTGGGTGAGTTCTTTAGAGAAATGTGGCTCTTTTTCATGGTGCTCTTGTCTATGTCCAGCAACACAACGAGATGAGGATGGTCATTGTCATTTTCTGAGCTGCGAACGGGCAGAAAGGTGAGAAAATGTCGGATTTTGACCATTTGTGCTGACCTTTCAATTTCAACGTACCTCTCTATAACATGACCCAGCTGTAATTTCAGTGGTCGCATTGGTTTGATTTTTGGTTTGATGGTAGGGCGCTGGCACCCGCATTCAGTGACCCAGAAAATGTGGCACTGCTGTGAATAGTTTAGTTGCAAAGTGAAGATTCACGGGTAAAAAGCCCCAAACTTCTAGATAGGTTCTTTTTCAGCTTTCAGCAGCCCTGGGCGAGTTCTTTAGAGATATGTGAGTCTTTTTCATGGTGCTCTTGTCTATGTCCTGCTAACCAACGAGATGAGGATGGTCATTGTCATTTTCTAAGCTGCGAACGGGCAGAAAGGTGAGAAAATGTCGGATTTTGACCATTTGTGCTGACCTTTCAATTTCAACGTACCTCTCTATAACATGACCCAGCTGTAATTTCAGTGGTCGCATTGGTTTGATTTTTGGTTTGCTTGTAGGGCGCTGGCACCCGCATTCAGTGACCCAGAAAATTTGGCACTGCTGTGAATAGTTTAGTCGCAAAGTGAAGATTCACGGGTAAAAAGCCCCAAACTTCTAGATAGGTTCTTTTTCAGCTTTCAGCAGCCCTGGGTGAGTTCTTTAGAGAAATGTGGCTCTTTTTCATGGTGCTCTTGTCTATGTCCAGCAACACAACGAGATGAGGATGGTCATTGTCATTTTCTGAGCTGCGAACGGGCAGAAAGGTGAGAAAATGTCGGATTTTGACCATTTGTGCTGAACTTTCAATTTCAACGTACCTCTCTATAACATGACCCAGCTGTAATTTCAGTGGTCGCATTGGTTTGATTTTTGGTTTGCTTGTAGGGCGCTGGCACCCGCATTCAGTGACCCAGAAAATTTGGCACTGCTGTAAATAGTTTAGTCGCAAAGTGAAGATTCACGGATAAAAAGCCCCAAACTTCTAGATAGGTTCTTTTTCAGCTTTCAGCAGCCCTGGGCGAGTTCTTTAGAGATATGTGAGTCTTTTTCATGGTGCTCTTGTCTATGTCCAGCTAACCAACGAGATGAGGATGGTCATTGTCATTTTCTAAGCTGCGAACGGGCAGAAAGGTGAGAAAATGTCGGATTTTGACCATTTGTGCTGACCTTTCAATTTCAACGTACCTCTCTATAACATGACCCAGCTGTAATTTCAGTGGTCACATTTGTTTCATTTTTGGTTTGCTTGTAGGGCGCTGGCACCCGCATTTAGTGACCCAGAAAATTTGGCACTGCTGTGAATAGTTTAGTCGCAAAGTGAAGATTCACGGGTAAAAAGCCCCAAACTTCTAGATAGGTTCTTTTTCAGCTTTCAGCAGCCCTGGGTGAGTTCTTTAGAGAAATGTGGCTCTTTTTCATGGTGCTCTTGTCTATGTCCAGCAACACAACGAGATGAGGATGGTCATTGTCATTTTCTGAGCTGCGAACGGGCAGAAAGGTGAGAAAATGTCGGATTTTGACCATTTGTGCTGACCTTTCAATTTAAACGTACCTCTCTATAACATGACCCAGCAGTAATTTCAGTGGTCGCATTGGTTTGATTTTTGGTTTGCTTGTAGGGCCCTGGCACCCGCATTCAGTGACCCAGGAAATTTGGCACTGCTGTGAATAGTTTAGTTGCAAAGTGAAGACTCACGGGTAAAAAGCCCCAAACTTCTAGATAGGTTCTTTTTCAGCTTTCAGCAGCCCTGGGCGAGTTCTTTAGAGATATGTGAGTCTCTTTCATGGTGCTCTTGTCTATGTCCAGCTAACCAACGAGATGAGGATGGTCGTTGTCATTTTCTAAGCTGCGAACGGGCAGAAAGGTGAGAAAATGTCGGATTTTGACCATTTGTGCTGACCTTTCAATTTCAACGTACCTCTCTATAACATGACCCAGCTGTAATTTCAGTGGTCGCATTGGTTTGATTTTTGGTTTGCTTGTAGGGCACTGGCACCCGCATTCAGTGACCCAGAAAATTTGGCACTGCTGTGAATAGTTTAGTCGCAAAGTGAAGATTCACGGGTAAAAAGCCCCAAACTTCTAGATAGGTTCTTTTTCAGCTTTCAGCAGCCCTGGGTGAGTTCTTTAGAGAAATGTGGCTCTTTTTCATGGTGCTATTTTCTATGTCCAGCTACACAACGAGATGAGGATGGTCATTGTCATTTTCTGAGCTGCGAACGGGCAGAAAGGTGAGAAAATGTCGGATTTTGACCATTTGTGCTGACCTTTCAATTTCAACGTACCTCTCTATAACATGACCCAGCTGTAATTTCAGTGGTCGCATTGGTTTGATTTTTGGTTTGCTTGTAGGGCGCTGGCACCCGCATTCAGTGACCCAGAAAATTTGGCACTGCTGTGAATAGTTTAGTCGCAAAGTGAAGATTCACGGGTAAAAAGCCCCAAACTTCTAGATAGGTTCTTTTTCAGCTTTCAGCAGCCCTGGGTGAGTTCTTTAGAGAAATGTGGCTCTTTTTCATGGTGCTCTTGTCTATGTCCAGCAACACAACGAGATGAGGATGGTCATTGTCATTTTCTGAGCTGCGAACGGGCAGAAAGGTGAGAAAATGTCGGATTTTGACCATTTGTGCTGAACTTTCAATTTCAACGTACCTCTCTATAACATGACCCAGCTGTAATTTCAGTGGTCGCATTGGTTTGATTTTTGGTTTGCTTGTAGGGCGCTGGCACCCGCATTCAGTGACCCAGAAAATTTGGCACTGCTGTAAATAGTTTAGTCGCAAAGTGAAGATTCACGGATAAAAAGCCCCAAACTTCTAGATAGGTTCTTTTTCAGCTTTCAGCAGCCCTGGGCGAGTTCTTTAGAGATATGTGAGTCTTTTTCATGGTGCTCTTGTCTATGTCCAGCTAACCAACGAGATGAGGATGGTCATTGTCATTTTCTAAGCTGCGAACGGGCAGAAAGGTGAGAAAATGTCGGATTTTGACCATTTGTGCTGACCTTTCAATTTCAACGTACCTCTCTATAACATGACCCAGCTGTAATTTCAGTGGTCACATTTGTTTCATTTTTGGTTTGCTTGTAGGGCGCTGGCACCCGCATTTAGTGACCCAGAAAATTTGGCACTGCTGTGAATAGTTTAGTCGCAAAGTGAAGATTCACGGGTAAAAAGCCCCAAACTTCTAGATAGGTTCTTTTTCAGCTTTCAGCAGCCCTGGGTGAGTTCTTTAGAGAAATGTGGCTCTTTTTCATGGTGCTCTTGTCTATGTCCAGCAACACAACGAGATGAGGATGGTCATTGTCATTTTCTGAGCTGCGAACGGGCAGAAAGGTGAGAAAATGTCGGATTTTGACCATTTGTGCTGACCTTTCAATTTAAACGTACCTCTCTATAACATGACCCAGCTGTAATTTCAGTGGTCGCATTGGTTTGATTTTTGGTTTGCTTGTAGGGCCCTGGCACCCGCATTCAGTGACCCAGGAAATTTGGCACTGCTGTGAATAGTTTAGTTGCAAAGTGAAGACTCACGGGTAAAAAGCCCCAAACTTCTAGATAGGTTCTTTTTCAGCTTTCAGCAGCCCTGGGCGAGTTCTTTAGAGATATGTGAGTCTCTTTCATGGTGCTCTTGTCTATGTCCAGCTAACCAACGAGATGAGGATGGTCGTTGTCATTTTCTAAGCTGCGAACGGGCAGAAAGGTGAGAAAATGTCGGATTTTGACCATTTGTGCTGACCTTTCAATTTCAACGTACCTCTCTATAACATGACCCAGCTGTAATTTCAGTGGTCGCATTGGTTTGATTTTTGGTTTGCTTGTAGGGCACTGGCACCCGCATTCAGTGACCCAGAAAATTTGGCACTGCTGTGAATAGTTTAGTCGCAAAGTGAAGATTCACGGGTAAAAAGCCCCAAACTTCTAGATAGGTTCTTTTTCAGCTTTCAGCAGCCCTGGGTGAGTTCTTTAGAGAAATGTGGCTCTTTTTCATGGTGCTATTTTCTATGTCCAGCTACACAACGAGATGAGGATGGTCATTGTCATTTTCTGAGCTGCGAACGGGCAGAAAGGTGAGAAAATGTCGGATTTTGACCATTTGTGCTGACCTTTCAATTTCAACGTACCTCTCTATAACATGACCCAGCTGTAATTTCAGTGGTCGCATTGGTTTGATTTTTGGTTTGCTTGTAGGGCGCTGGCACCCGCATTCAGTGACCCAGAAAATTTGGCACTGCTGTGAATAGTTTAGTCGCAAAGTGAAGATTCACGGGTAAAAAGCCCCAAACTTCTAGATAGGTTCTTTTTCAGCTTTCAGCAGCCCTGGTAGAGTTCTTTAGAGAAATGTGGCTCTTTTTCATGGTGCTCTTGTCTATGTCCAGCAACACAACGAGATGAGGATGGTCATTGTCATTTTCTGAGCTGCGAACGGGCAGAAAGGTGAGAAAATGTCGGATTTTGACCATTTGTGCTGACCTTTCAATTTCAACGTACCTCTCTATAACATGACCCAGCTGTAATTTCAGTGGTCGCATTGGTTTGATTTTTGGTTTGATGGTAGGGCGCTGGCACCCGCATTCAGTGACCCAGAAAATGTGGCACTGCTGTGAATAGTTTAGTTGCAAAGTGAAGATTCACGGGTAAAAAGCCCCAAACTTCTAGATAGGTTCTTTTTCAGCTTTCAGCAGCCCTGGGCGAGTTCTTTAGAGATATGTGAGTCTTTTTCATGGTGCTCTTGTCTATGTCCAGCTAACCAACGAGATGAGGATGGTCATTGTCATTTTCTAAGCTGCGAACGGGCAGAAAGGTGAGAAAATGTCGGATTTTGACCATTTGTGCTGACCTTTCAATTTCAACGTACCTCTCTATAACATGACCCAGCTGTAATTTCAGTGGTCGCATTGGTTTGATTTTTGGTTTGCTTGTAGGGCGCTGGCACCCGCATTCAGTGACCCAGAAAATTTGGCACTGCTGTGAATAGTTTAGTCGCAAAGTGAAGATTCACGGGTAAAAAGCCCCAAACTTCTAGATAGGTTCTTTTTCAGCTTTCAGCAGCCCTGGGTGAGTTCTTTAGAGAAATGTGGCTCTTTTTCATGGTGCTCTTGTCTATGTCCAGCAACACAACGAGATGAGGATGGTCATTGTCATTTTCTGAGCTGCGAACGGGCAGAAAGGTGAGAAAATGTCGGATTTTGACCATTTGTGCTGAACTTTCAATTTCAACGTACCTCTCTATAACATGACCCAGCTGTAATTTCAGTGGTCGCATTGGTTTGATTTTTGGTTTGCTTGTAGGGCGCTGGCACCCGCATTCAGTGACCCAGAAAATTTGGCACTGCTGTAAATAGTTTAGTCGCAAAGTGAAGATTCACGGATAAAAAGCCCCAAACTTCTAGATAGGTTCTTTTTCAGCTTTCAGCAGCCCTGGGCGAGTTCTTTAGAGATATGTGAGTCTTTTTCATGGTGCTCTTGTCTATGTCCAGCTAACCAACGAGATGAGGATGGTCATTGTCATTTTCTAAGCTGCGAACGGGCAGAAAGGTGAGAAAATGTCGGATTTTGACCATTTGTGCTGACCTTTCAATTTCAACGTACCTCTCTATAACATGACCCAGCTGTAATTTCAGTGGTCACATTTGTTTCATTTTTGGTTTGCTTGTAGGGCGCTGGCACCCGCATTTAGTGACCCAGAAAATTTGGCACTGCTGTGAATAGTTTAGTCGCAAAGTGAAGATTCACGGGTAAAAAGCCCCAAACTTCTAGATAGGTTCTTTTTCAGCTTTCAGCAGCCCTGGGTGAGTTCTTTAGAGAAATGTGGCTCTTTTTCATGGTGCTCTTGTCTATGTCCAGCAACACAACGAGATGAGGATGGTCATTGTCATTTTCTGAGCTGCGAACGGGCAGAAAGGTGAGAAAATGTCGGATTTTGACCATTTGTGCTGACCTTTCAATTTAAACGTACCTCTCTATAACATGACCCAGCAGTAATTTCAGTGGTCGCATTGGTTTGATTTTTGGTTTGCTTGTAGGGCCCTGGCACCCGCATTCAGTGACCCAGGAAATTTGGCACTGCTGTGAATAGTTTAGTTGCAAAGTGAAGACTCACGGGTAAAAAGCCCCAAACTTCTAGATAGGTTCTTTTTCAGCTTTCAGCAGCCCTGGGCGAGTTCTTTAGAGATATGTGAGTCTCTTTCATGGTGCTCTTGTCTATGTCCAGCTAACCAACGAGATGAGGATGGTCGTTGTCATTTTCTAAGCTGCGAACGGGCAGAAAGGTGAGAAAATGTCGGATTTTGACCATTTGTGCTGACCTTTCAATTTCAACGTACCTCTCTATAACATGACCCAGCTGTAATTTCAGTGGTCGCATTGGTTTGATTTTTGGTTTGCTTGTAGGGCACTGGCACCCGCATTCAGTGACCCAGAAAATTTGGCACTGCTGTGAATAGTTTAGTCGCAAAGTGAAGATTCACGGGTAAAAAGCCCCAAACTTCTAGATAGGTTCTTTTTCAGCTTTCAGCAGCCCTGGGTGAGTTCTTTAGAGAAATGTGGCTCTTTTTCATGGTGCTATTTTCTATGTCCAGCTACACAACGAGATGAGGATGGTCATTGTCATTTTCTGAGCTGCGAACGGGCAGAAAGGTGAGAAAATGTCGGATTTTGACCATTTGTGCTGACCTTTCAATTTCAACGTACCTCTCTATAACATGACCCAGCTGTAATTTCAGTGGTCGCATTGGTTTGATTTTTGGTTTGCTTGTAGGGCGCTGGCACCCGCATTCAGTGACCCAGAAAATTTGGCACTGCTGTGAATAGTTTAGTCGCAAAGTGAAGATTCACGGGTAAAAAGCCCCAAACTTCTAGATAGGTTCTTTTTCAGCTTTCAGCAGCCCTGGGTGAGTTCTTTAGAGAAATGTGGCTCTTTTTCATGGTGCTCTTGTCTATGTCCAGCAACACAACGAGATGAGGATGGTCATTGTCATTTTCTGAGCTGCGAACGGGCAGAAAGGTGAGAAAATGTCGGATTTTGACCATTTGTGCTGACCTTTCAATTTCAACGTACCTCTCTATAACATGACCCAGCTGTAATTTCAGTGGTCGCATTGGTTTGATTTTTGGTTTGATGGTAGGGCGCTGGCACCCGCATTCAGTGACCCAGAAAATGTGGCACTGCTGTGAATAGTTTAGTTGCAAAGTGAAGATTCACGGGTAAAAAGCCCCAAACTTCTAGATAGGTTCTTTTTCAGCTTTCAGCAGCCCTGGGCGAGTTCTTTAGAGATATGTGAGTCTTTTTCATGGTGCTCTTGTCTATGTCCAGCTAACCAACGAGATGAGGATGGTCATTGTCATTTTCTAAGCTGCGAACGGGCAGAAAGGTGAGAAAATGTCGGATTTTGACCATTTGTGCTGACCTTTCAATTTCAACGTACCTCTCTATAACATGACCCAGCTGTAATTTCAGTGGTCGCATTGGTTTGATTTTTGGTTTGCTTGTAGGGCGCTGGCACCCGCATTCAGTGACCCAGAAAATTTGGCACTGCTGTGAATAGTTTAGTCGCAAAGTGAAGATTCACGGGTAAAAAGCCCCAAACTTCTAGATAGGTTCTTTTTCAGCTTTCAGCAGCCCTGGGTGAGTTCTTTAGAGAAATGTGGCTCTTTTTCATGGTGCTATTTTCTATGTCCAGCTACACAACAAGATGAGGATGGTCATTTTCATTTTCTCAGCTGCGAACGGGCAGAAAGGTGAGAAAATGTCGGATTTTGACCATTTGTGCTGACCTTTCAATTTCAACGTACCTCTCTATAACATGACCCAGCTGTAATTTCAGTGGTCGCATTGGTTTGATTTTTGGTTTGCTTGTAGGGCGCTGGCACCCGCATTCAGTGACCCAGAAAATTTGGCACTGCTGTGAAGATTTTATTCGCAAAGTGAAGATTCACGGGTAAAAAGCCCCAAACTTCTAGATAGGTTCTTTTTCAGCTTTCAGCAGCCCTGGGTGAGTTCTTTAGAGATATGTGAGTCTTTTTCATGGTGCTATTTTCTATGTCCAGCTAACCAACAAGATGAGGATGGTCATTGTCATTTTCTAAGCTGCGAACGGGCAGAAAGGTGAGAAAATGTCGGATTTTGACCATTTGTGCTGACATTTCAATTTCAACGTACCTCTCTATAACATGACCCAGCTGTAATTTCAGTGGTCGCATTGGTTTGATTATTGGTTTGCTTGTGGGGCGCTGGCACCCGCATTCAGTGACCCAGAAAATTTGGCACTGCTGTGAATAGTTTAGTCGCAAAGTGAAGATTCACAGGTAAAAAGCCCCAAACTTCTAGATAGGTTCTTTTTCAGCTTTCAGCAGCCCTGGGTGAGTTCTTTAGAGAAATGTGGCTCTTTTTCATGGTGCTCTTGTCTATGTCCAGCAACACAACGAGATGAGGATAGTCATTGTCATTTTCTGAGCTGCGAACGGGCAGAAAGGTGAGAAAATGTCGGATTTTGACCATTTGTGCTGACCTTTCAATTTCAACGTACCTCTCTATAACATGACCCAGCTGTAATTTCAGTGGTCGCATTTGTTTCATTTTTGGTATGCTTGTAGGGCGCTGGCACCCGCATTCAGTGACCCAGAAAATTTGGCACTGCTGTGAATAGTTTAGTCGCAAAGTGAAGATTCACGGGTAAAAAGCCCCAAACTTCTAGATAGGTTCTTTTTCAGCTTTCAGCAGCCCTGGGTGAGTTCTTTAGAGAAATGTGGCTCTTTTTCATGGTGCTATTTTCTATGTCCAGCTACACAACCAGATGAGGATGGTCAATGTCATTTTCTGAGCTGCGAACGGGCAGAAAGGTGAGAAAATGTCGGATTTTGACCATTTGTGCTGGCCTTTCAATTTCAACGTACCTCTCTATAACATGACCCAGCTGTAATGTCAGCGGTCGCAGTGGTTCGATTTTTTGTTTGCTTTTAGGGCGCTGCCACCCGCATTCATTGACCCAGGAAATTTGGCACTGCTGTGAATAGATTAGTCGCAAAGTGAAGATTCACGGGTAAAAAGCCCCAAACTTCTAGATAGGTTCTTTTTCAGCTTTCAGCTGCCCTGGGCGAGTTCTTTAGAGAAATGTGGCTCTTTTTCATGGTTCTATTTTCTATGTCCAGCTACACAACGAGATGAGGATGGTCATTGTCATTTTCTGAGCTGGGAACGGGCAGAAAGGTGAGAAAATGTCGGATTTTGACCATTTGTGCTGACCTTTCAATTTCAACGTACCTCTCTATAACACGACCCAGCTGTAATTTCAGTGGTCGCATTGGTTTGATTTTTGGTTTGCTTGTAGGGCGCTGGCACCCGCATTCAGTGACCCAGAAAATTTGGCACTGCTGTGAATAGTTTAGTCGCAAAGTGAAGATTCACGGGTAAAAAGCCCCAAGCTTCTGGATAGGTTCTTTTTCAGCTTTCAGCAGCCCTGGGTGAGTTCTTTAGAGAAATGTGGCTCTTTTTTATGGTGCTATTTTCTATGTCCAGCTACACAACGAGATGAGGATTGTCATTGTCCTTTTCTGAGCTGCGAACGGGCAGAAAGGAGAGAAAATGTCGGATTTTGACCATTTGTGCTGACCTTTCAATTTCAACGTACCTCTCTATAACATGACCGAGCTGTAATTTCAGTGGTCGCATTGGTTTCATTTTTGGTTTGCTTGTAGGGCGCTGGCACCCGCATTCAGTGACCCAGAAAATTTGGCACTGCTGTGAATAGTTTAGTCGCAAAGTGAAGATTCACGGGTAAAAAGCCCCAAACTTCTAGATAGGTTCTTTTTCAGCTTTCAGCAGCCCTGGGTGAGTTCTTTGGAGAAATGTGGCTCTTTTTCATGGTGCTATTTTCTATGTCCAGCTACACAACGAGATGAGGATGGTCATTGTCATTTTCTGAGCTTCGAACGGGCAGAAAGGTGAGAAAATGTCGGATTTTGACCATTTGTGCTGACCTTTCAATTTCAACGTACCTCTCTATAACATGACCCAGCTGTAATTTCAGTGGTCGCATTGGTTTCATTTTTGGTTTGCTTGTAGGGCGCTGGCACCCGCATTCAGTGACCCAGAAAATTTGGCACTGCTGTGAATAGTTTAGTCGCAAAGTGAAGATTCACGGGTAAAAAGCCCCAAACTTCTAGATAGGTTCTTTTTCAGCTTTCAGCAGCCCTGGGTGAGTTCTTTAGAGAAATGTGGCTCTTTTTTATGGTGCTATTTTCTATGTCCAGCTACACAACGAGATGAGGATGGTCATTGTCCTTTTCTGAGCTGCGAACGGGCAGAAAGGTGAGAAAATGTCGGATTTTGACCATTTGTGCTGACCTTTCAATTTCAACGTACCTCTCTATAACATGACCCAGCTGTAATTTCAGTGGTCGCATTGGTTTCATTTTTGGTTTGCTTGTAGGGCGCTGGCACCCGCATTCAGTGACCCAGAAAATTTGGCACTGCTGTGAATAGTTTAGTCGCAAAGTGAAGATTCACGGGTAAAAAGCCCCAAACTTCTAGATAGGTTCTTTTTCAGCTTTCAGCAGCCCTGGGTGAGTTCTTTGGAGAAATGTGTCTCTTTTTCATGGTGCTATTTTCTATGTCCAGCTACACAACGAGATGAGGATGGTCAATGTCATTTTCTGAGCTGCGAACGGGCAGAAAGGTGAGAAAATGTCGGATTTTTACCATTTGTGCTGACCTTTCAATTTCAACGTACCTCTCTATAACATGACCCAGCTGTCATGTCAGCGGTCGCAGTGGTTTGATTTTTGGTTTGCTTTTAGGGCGCTGGCACCCGCATTCAGTGACCCAGAAAATTTGGCACTGCTGTGAATAGTTTAGTCGCAAAGCGAAGATTCACGGGTGAAAAGCCCCAAACTTCTAGATAGGTTCTTTTTCAGCTTTCAGCTGCCCCGGGCGAGTTCTTTAGAGAAATGTGGCTCTTTTTCATGGTTCTATTTTCTATGTCCAGCTACACAACGAGATGAGGATGGTCATTGTCATTTTCTGAGCTTCGAACGGGCAGAAAGGTGAGAAAATGTCGGATTTTGACCATTTGTGCTGACCTTTCAATTTCAACGTACCTCTCTATAAAATGACCCAGCTGTAATTTCAGTGGTCGCATTGGTTTGATTTTTGGTTTGCTTGTAGAGCGCTGGCACCCGCATTCAGTGACCCAGAAAATTTGGCACTGCTGTGAATAGTTTAGTCGCAAAGTGAAGATTCACGGGTAAAAAGCCCCAAACTTCTAGATAGGTTCTTTTTCAGCTTTCAGCAGCCCTGGGTGAGTTCTTTAGAGAAATGTGGCTCTTTTTCATGGTGCTATTTTCTATGTCCAGCTACACAACGAGATGAGGATGGTCATTATCATTTTCTGAGCTGCGAACGGGCAGAAAGGTGAGAAAATGTCGGATTTTGACCATTTGTGCTGACCTTTCAATTTCAACGTACCTCTCTATAACATGACCCAGCTGTAATGTCAGCGGTCGCATTGGTTTCATTTTTGGTTTGCTTGTAGGGCGCTGGCGCCCACAATCAGTGACCCTAAAAATTTGGCACTGCTGTGAATAGTTTAGTCGCAAAGTGAAGATTCACGGGTAAAAAGCCCCAAACTTCTAGATAGGTTCTTTTTCAGCTTTCAGCAGCCCTGGGCGAGTTCTTTAGAGAAATGTGGGTCTTTTTCTTGGTGCTCTTGTCTATGTCCAGCTACACAACGAGATGAGGATGGTCATTGTCATTTTCTGAGCTGCGAACGGGCAGAAAGGTGACAAAATGTCGGATTTTGACCATTTGTGCTGACCTTTCAATTTCAACGTACCTCTCTATAACATGACCCAGCTGTAATTTCAGTGGTTGCATTTGTTTCATTTTTGGTATGCATGTAGGGCGCTGGCACCCGCATTCAGTGACCCAGAAAATTGTGCACTGCTGTGAATAGTTTAGTCGCAAAGTGAAGATTCACGGGTAAAAAGCCCCAAACTTCTAGATAGGTTCTTTTTCAGCTTTCAGCAGCCCTGGGTGAGTTCTTTAGAGAAATGTGGCTCTTTTTCATGTTGCTCTTGTCTATGTCCAGCTACACAATGAGATGAGGATGGTCATTGTCATTTTGTGAGCTGCGAACGGGCAGAAAGGTGAGAAAATGTCGGATTTTGACCATTTGTGCTGACCTTTCAATTTCAACGTACCTCTCTATAACATGACCCAGCTGTAATGTCAGCGGTCACATTGGTTTCATTTTTGGTTTGCTTGTAGGGCGCTGGCACCCACAATCAGTGACTCTAACAATTTGGCACTGCTGTGAATAGTTTATTCGCAAAGTGAAGATTCACGGGTAAAAAGCCCCAAACTTCTAGATAGGTTCTTTTTCAGCTTTCAGCAGCCCTGGGCGAGTTCTTTAGAGAAATGTGGGTCTTTTTCTTGGTGCTCTTGTCTATGTCCAGCTACACAACGAGATGAGGATGGTCATTGTCATTTTCTGAGCTGCGAACGGGCAGAAAGGTGAGAAAATGTCGGATTTTGACAATTTGTGCTGACCTTTCAATTTCAATGTACCTCTCTATAACATGACCCAGCTGTAACTTCAGTGGTCGCATTGGTTTGATTTTTGGTATGCATGTAGGGCGCTGGCACCCGCATTCAGTGACCCAGAAAATTTGGCACTGCTGTGAATAGTTTAGTCGCAAAGTGAAGATTCACGGGTAGAAAGCCCCAAACTTCTAGATAGGTTCTTTTTCAGCTTTCAGCAGCCCTGGGTGAGTTCTTTAGAGAAATGTGGCTCTTTTTCATGGTGCTATTTTCTATGTCCAGCTACACAACGAGATGAGGATGGTCAATGTCATTTTCTGAGCTGCGAACGGGCAGAAAGGTGAGAAAATGTCGGATTTTGACCATTTGTGCTGACCTTTCAATTTCAACGTACCTCTCTATAACATGACCCAGCTGTAATTTCAGTGGTCGCATTGGTTTCATTTTTGGTTTGCTTGTAGGGCGCTGGCACCCGCATTCAGTGACCCAGAAAATTTGGCACTGCTGTGAATAGTTTAGTGGCAAAGTGAAAATTCACGGGTAAAAAGCCCCAAACTTCTAGATAGGTTCTTTTTCAGCTTTCAGCAGCCCTGGGTGGGTTCTTTAGAGAAATGTGGCTCTTTTTTATGGTGCTATTTTCTATGTCGAGCTACACAACGAGATGAGGATGGTCATTGTCCTTTTCTGAGCTGCGAACGGGCAGAAAGGAGAGAAAATGTCGGATTTTGACCATTTGTGCTGACCTTTCAATTTCAACGTACCTCTCTATAACATGACCCAGCTGTAATTTCAGTGGTCGCATTGGTTTCATTTTTGGTTTGCTTGTAGGGCGCTGGCACCCGCATTCAGTGACCCAGAAAATTTGGCACTGCTGTGAATAGTTTAGTCGCAAAGTGAAGATTCACGGGTAAAAAGCCCCAAACTTCTAGATAGGTTCTTTTTCAGCTTTCAGCAGCCCTGGGTGAGTTCTTTAGAGAAATGTGGCTCTTTTTCATGGTGCTGTTTTCTATGTCCAGCTACACAACGAGATGAGGATGGTCAATGTCATTTTCTGAGCTGCGAACGGGCAGAAAGGTGAGAAAATGTCGGATTTTGACCATTTGTGCTGGCCTTTCAATTTCAACGTACCTCTCTATAACATGACCCAGCTGTAATGTCAGCGGTCGCAGTGGTTTTATTTTTGGTTTGCTTTTAGGGCGCTGCCACTCGCATTCATTGACCTAGAAAATTTGGCACTGCTGTGAATAGTTTAGTCGCAAAGCGAAGATTCACGGGTAAAAAGCCCCAAACTTCTAGATAGGTTCTTTTTCAGCTTTCAGCTGCCCTGGGCGAGTTCTTTAGAGAAATGTGGCTCTTTTTCATGGTTCTATTTTCTATGTCCAGCTACACAACGAGATGAGGATGGTCATTGTCATTTTCTGAGCTTCGAACGGGCAGAAAGGTGAGAAAATGTCGGATTTTGACCATTTGTGCTGACCTTTCAATTTCAACGTACGTCTCTATAACATGACCCAGCTGTAATTTCAGTGGTCGCATTGGTTTGATTTTTGGTTTGCTTGTAGGGCGCTGGCACCCGCATTCAGTGACCCAGAAAATTTGGCACTGCTGTGAATAGTTTAGTCGCAAAGTGAAGATTCACGGGTAAAAAGCCCCAAACTTCTAAATAGATTCTTTTTCAGCTTTCAGCAGCCCTGGGTGAGTTCTTTAGAGAAATGTGGCTCTTTTTCATGGTGCTATTTTCTATGTCCAGCTACAAAACGAGATGAGGATGGTCATTATCATTTTCTGAGCTGCGAACGGGCAGAAAGGTGAGAAAATGTCGGATTTTGACCATTTGTGCTGACCTTTCAATTTCAACGTACCTCTCTAAAACATGACCCAGCTGTAATGTCAGCGGTCGCATTGGTTTCATTTTTGGTTTGCTTGTAGGGCGCTGGCGCCCACAATCAGTGACCCTAAAAATTTGGCACTGCTGTGAATAGTTTAGTCGCAAAGTGAAGATTCACGGGTAAAAAGCCCCAAACTTCTAGATAGGTTCTTTTTCAGCTTTCAGCAGCCCTGGGCGAGTTCTTTAGAGAAATGTGGGTCTTTTTCTTGGTGCTCTTGTCTATGTCCAGCTACACAACGACATGAGGATGGTCATTGTCATTTTCTGAGCTGCGAACGGGCAGAAAGGTGAGAAAATGTCGAATTTTGACCATTTGTGCTGACCTTTCAATTTCAACGTACCTCTCTATAACATGACCCAGCTGTAATTTCAGTGGTCGCATTTGTTTCATTTTTGGTATGCATGTAGGGCGCTGCCACCCGCATTCAGTGACCCAGAAAATTGTGCACTGCTGTGAATAGTTTAGTCGCAAAGTGAAGATTCACGGGTAAAAAGCCCCAAACTTCTAGATAGGTTCTTTTTCAGCTTTCAGCTGCCCTGGGCGAGTTCTTTAGAGAAATGTGGCTCTTTTTCATGGTTCTATTTTCTATGTCCAGCTACACAACGAGATGAGGATGGTCATTGTCATTTTCTGAGCTTCGAACGGGCAGAAAGGTGAGAAAATGTCGGATTTTGACCATTTGTGCTGACCTTTCAATTTCAACGTACCTCTCTATAACATGACCCAGCTGTAATTTCAGTGGTCGCATTGGTTTCATTTTTGGTTTGCTTGTAGGGCGCTGGCACTCGCATTTAGTGACCCAGAAAATTTGGCACTGCTGTGAATAGTTTAGTCGCAAAGTGAAGATTCACGGGTAAAAAGCCCCAAACTTCTAGATAGGTTCTTTTTCAGCTTTCAGCAGCCCTGGTTGAGTTCTTTAGAGAAATGTGGCTCTTTTTCATGGTGCTATTTTCTATGTCCAGCTACACAACGAGATGAGGATGGTCAATGTCATTTTCTGAGCTGCGAACGGGCAGAAAGGTGAGAAAATGTCGGATTTTGACCATTTGTGCTGACCTTTCAATTTCAACGTACCTCTCTATAACATGACCCAGCTGTAATTTCAGGGGTCGCATTGGTTTCATTTTTGGTTTGCTTGTAGGGCGCTGGCACTCGCATTCAGTGACCCAGAAAATTTGGCACTGCTGTGAATAGTTTAGTGGCAAAGTGAAGATTCACGGGTAAAAAGCCCCAAACTTCTAGATAGGTTCTTTTTCAGCTTTCAGCAGCCCTGGGTGAGTTCTTTAGAGAAATGTGGCTCTTTTTTATGGTGCTATTTTCTATGTCCAGCTACACAACGAGATGAGGATGGTCATTGTCCTTTTCTGAGCTGCGAACGGGCAGAAAGGAGAGAAAATGTCGGATTTTGACCATTTGTGCTGACCTTTCAATTTCAACGTACCTCTCTATAACATGACCCAGCTGTAATTTCAGTGGTCGCATTGGTTTGATTTTTGGTTTGCTTGTAGGGCGCTGGCACCCGCATTCAGTGACCCAGAAAATTTGGCACTGCTGTGAATAGTTTAGTCGCAAAGTGAAGATTCACGGGTAAAAAGCCCCAAACTTCTAGATAGGTTCTTTTTCAGCTTTCAGCAGCCCTGGGCGAGTTCTTTAGAGAAATGTGGGTCTTTTTCTTGGTGCTCTTGTCTATGTCCAGCTACACAACGAGATGAGGATGGTCATTGTCATTTTCTGAGCTGCGAACGGGCAGAAAGGTGAGAAAATGTCGGATTTTGACCATTTGTGTTGACCTTTCAATTTCAACGTACCTCTCTATAACATGACCCAGCTGTAATTTCAGTGGTCGCATTTGTTTCATTTTTGGTATGCATGTAGGGCGCTGGCACCCGCATTTAGTGACCCAGAAAATTGTGCACTGCTGTGAATAGTTTAGTCGCAAAGTGAAGATTCACGGGTAAAAAGCCCCAAACTTCTAGATAGGTTCTTTTTCAGCTTTCAGCAGCCCTGGGTGAGTTCTTTAGAGAAATGTGGCTCTTTTTCATGTTGCTCTTGTCTATGTACAGCTACACAATGAGATGAGGATGGTCATTGTCATTTTGTGAGCAGCGAACGGGCAGAAAGGTGAGAAAATGTCGGATTTTGACCATTTGTGCTGACCTTTCAATTTCAACGTACCTCTCTATAACATGACCCAGCTGTAATTTCAGTGGTCGCATTGGTTTGATTTTTGGTTTGCTTGTAGGGCGCTGGCACCCGCATTCAGTGACCCAGAAAATTTGGCACTGCTGTGAATAGTTTACTCGCAAAGTGAAGATTCACGGGTAAAAAGCCCCAAACTTCTAGATAGGTTCTTTTTCAGCTTTCAGCAGCCCTGGGCGAGTTCTTTAGAGATATGTGAGTCTTTTTCATCGTGCTCTTGTCTATGTCCAGCTAACCAACGAGATGAGGATGGTCATTGTCCTTTTCTGAGCTGCGAACGGGCAGAAAGGAGAGAAAATGTCGGATTTTGACCATTTGTGCTGACCTTTCAATTTCAACGTACCTCTCTATAACATGACCCAGCTGTAATTTCAGTGGTCGCATTGGTTTCATTTTTGGTTTGCTTGTAGGGCGCTGGCACCCGCATTCAGTGACCCAGAAAATTTGGCACTGCTGTGAATAGTTTAGTCGCAAAGTGAAGATTCACGGGTAAAAAGCCCCAAACTTCTAGATAGGTTCTTTTTCAGCTTTCAGCAGCCCTGGGTGAGTTCTTTAGAGAAATGTGGCTCTTTTTCATGGTGCTATTTTCTATGTCCAGCTACACAACGAGATGAGGATGGTCAATGTCATTTTCTGAGCTGCGACCGGGCAGAAAGGTGAGAAAATGTCGGATTTTGACCATTTGTGCTGGCCTTTCAATTTCAACGTACCTCTCTATAACATGACCCAGCTGTAATGTCAGCGGTCGCAGTGGTTTGATTTTTGGTTTGCTTTTAGGGCGCTGCCACCCGCATTCATTGACCCAGGAAATTTGGCACTGCTGTGAATAGTTTAGTCGCAAAGTGAAGATTCACGGGTAAAAAGCCCCAAACTTCTAGATAGGTTCTTTTTCAGCTTTCAGCTGCCCTGGGCGAGTTCTTTAGAGAAATGTGGCTCTTTTTCATGGTTCTATTTTCTATGTCCAGCTACACAACGAGATGAGGATGGTCATTGTCATTTTCTGAGCTTCGAACGGGCAGAAAGGTGAGAAAATGTCGGATTTTGACCATTTGTGCTGACCTTTCAATTTCAACGTACCTCTCTATAACATGACCCAGCTGTAATTTCAGTGGTCGCATTGGTTTCATTTTTGGTTTGCTTGTAGGGCGCTGGCACCCGCATTCAGTGACCCAGAAAATTTGGCACTGCTGTGAATAGTTTAGTCGCAAAGTGAAGATTCACGGGTAAAAAGCCCCAAACTTCTAGATAGGTTCTTTTTCAGCTTTCAGCAGCCCTGGTTGAGTTCTTTAGAGAAATGTGGCTCTTTTTCATGGTGCTATTTTCTATGTCCAGCTACACAACGAGATGAGGATGGTCAATGTCATTTTCTGAGCTGCGAACGGGCAGAAAGGTGAGAAAATGTCGGATTTTGACCATTTGTGCTGACCTTTCAATTTCAACGTACCTCTCTATAACATGACCCAGCTGTAATTTCAGTGGTCGCATTGGTTTCATTTTTGGTTTGCTTGTAGGGCGCTGGCACCCGCATTCAGTGACCCAGAAAATTTGGCACTGCTGTGAATAGTTTAGTCGCAAAGTGAAGATTCACGGGTAAAAAGCCCCAAACTTCTAGATAGGTTCTTTTTCAGCTTTCAGCAGCCCTGGGTGAGTTCTTTAGAGAAATGTGGCTCTTTTTCATAGTGCTCTTGTCTATGTCCAGCAACACAACGTGATGAGGATGGTCATTGTCATTTTCTGAGCTGCGAACGGGCAGAAAGGTGAGAAAATGTCGGATTTTTACCATTTGTGCTGACCTTTCAATTTCAACGTACCTCTCTATAACATGACCCAGCTGTCATGTCAGCGGTCGCAGTGGTTTGATTTTTGGTTTGCTTTTAGGGCGCTGGCACCCGCATTCAGTGACCCAGAAAATTGTGCACTGCTGTGAATAGTTTAGTCGCAAAGCGAAGATTCACGGGTAAAAAGCCCCAAACTTCTAGATAGGTTCTTTTTCAGCTTTCAGCTGCCCCGGGCGAGTTCTTTCGAGAAATGTGGCTCTTTTTCATGGTTCTATTTTCTATGTCCAGCTACACAACGAGATGAGGATGGCCATTGTCATTTTCTGAGCTTCGAACGGGCAGAAAGGTGAGAAAATGTCGGATTTTGATCATTGTTGCTGACCTTTCAATTTCAACGTACCTCTCTATAACATGACCCAGCTGTAATTTCAGTGGTCGCATTGGTTTAATTTTTGGTTTGCTTGTAGAGCGCTGGCACCCGCATTCAGTGACCCAGAAAATTTGGCACTGCTGTGAATAGTTTAGTCGCAAAGTGAAGATTCACGGGTAAAAAGCCCCAAACTTCTAGATAGATTCTTTTTCAGCTTTCAGCAGCCCTGGGTGAGTTCTTTAGAGAAATGTGGCTCTTTTTCATGGTGCTATTTTCTATGTCCAGCTACACAACGAGATGAGGATGGTCATTATCATTTTCTGAGCTGCGAACGGGCAGAAAGGTGAGAAAATGTCGGATTTTGACCATTTGTGCTGACCTTTCAATTTCAACGTACCTCTCTATAACATGACCCAGCTGTAATTTCAGTGGTCGCATTTGTTTCATTTTTGGTATGCATGTAGGGCGCTGGCACCCGCATTCAGTGACCCAGAAAATTGGGCACTGCTGTGAATAGTTTAGTCGCAAAGTGAAGATTCACGGGTAAAAAGCCCCAAACTTCTAGATAGGTTCTTTTTCAGCTTTCAGCAGCCCTGGGTGAGTTCTTTAGAGAAATGTGGGTCTTTTTCTTGGTGCTCTTGTCTATGTCCAGCTACACAATGAGATGAGGATGGTCATTGTCATTTTGTGAGCTGCGAACGGGCAGAAAGGTGAGAAAATGTCGGATTTTGACCATTTGTGCTGACCTTTCAATTTCAACGTACCTCTATAACATGACCGAGCTGTAATGTCAGCGGTCACATTGGTTTGATTTTTGGTTTGCTTGTAGGGCGCTGGCACCCACAATCAGTGACCCTAACAATTTGGCACTGCTGTGAAAATTTTATTCGCAAAGTGAAGATTCACGGGTAAAAAGCCCCAAACTTCTAGATAGGTTCTTTTTCAGCTTTCAGCAGCCCTGGGCGAGTTCTTTAGAGAAATGTGGGTCTTTTTCTTGGTGCTCTTGTCTATGTCCAGCTACACAACGAGATGAGGATGGTCATTGTCATTTTCTAAGCTGCGAACGGGCAGAAAGGTGAGAAAATGTCGGATTTTGACCATTTGTGCTGACCTTTCAATTTCAACGTACCTCTCTATAACATGACCCAGCTGTAATTTCAGTGGTCGCATTGGTTTCGTTTTTGGTTCGCTTGTAGGGCGCTGGCACCCGCATTTAGTGAACCAGAAAATTTGGCACTGCTGTGAATAGTTTAGTCGCAAAGTGAAGATTCACGGGTAAAAAGCCCCAAACTTCTAGATAGGTTCTTTTTCAGCTTACAGCAGCCCTGGGCGAGTTCTTTAGAGAAATGTTAGTGTTTTTCATGGTGCTCTTGTCTATGTCCAGCTAACCAACGAGATGAGGATGGTCATTGTCATTTTCTAAGCTGCGAACGGGCAGAAAGGTGAGAAAATGTCGGATTTTGTGGTAGGATGTAAGGTCCTCCGACACAGCACACACACACACAGCAAGGTCAAGTCTTTATATGGCCCTATATCTGAGACTTTTGACCTTCGGGGCTACGCGGGTTTTTTGAGAAAACACTAAAAACAAATTTGTTCGCAAAAAAATCGATTCCGTCAAAGCAAAGTGCAGAGACGACAATGGCGGAAGAAAATTGAAGGCGATACTTGTGTCAGTTGGTTATTGGGCTCACGGAGCACAGCAGCCGCGATCCCATGGACGGTGATGCATCGTTCTTTGTGGATATCCTGTCAAGCGGCGACAGCGCTTCTAGTTCTGAGAGCGCATGTCAGGCGTATCGATCGCAAGTGACACGCGGTACTTACCTGTCGGGGCCGACGATGATGAGGACTTGGCCTGGATGAGTATGATCAAGGCCAACCACAGTCTGCCTCAGCGATAGCTGCTACAGCTCCAGGCAAGGACAACCAGGTGGATTCCTGAGGGTACGCCGCTTGCAAGGTCGCTGGGCGCCCTTGCGCGAGTGGCAGAACTGTTTCCTGAGTGTCACGCCAGACCTGCTAAAACAGCACGAAATGATGCGAGTTTTCTTTGCGACGATGATCCTAAAATGTTTGGGATGGCAAGCTTGATACTCGAGCTAATAATGGCGAATCAGACCATCACGGAGCACATGAGGCTGGGCAATCTCGAGTAACATTCTGTTACTTTTGAGTTGGTGGTGTGAAACGCTTGTCAGGCTGGTTTACTGATGTTTGGAAATGGTCAGTCTCCACAAAGTGCAACAAGGCGAATCTGGACGCATTTGCTCTGTTTGACTCCTTCACAATGAGTATGTGAATGCTGTCACATGTATCATGGTGTTCCGTCAAAATCTGTTGCAGACTATCCTGTCAAGCATGTCTATCACCAGGAGAACAGATAAATCACCTCTCCTTCTAATGCTGCTATTGCTGCTGTTGCAACTACACAACCTCAATAAAGTCATGGAATGCTGGAAATGAACGTGTGACCTGAACAGTCAAAACACTTTACTATATTAGTTGGCTATTGATATCACATAGAAACAATTTTTGGTGGCTCCAAACACACTGATATTTCAAAATTGTAAAAAAAGAACAATTCATTAACATGACTCCTGACTGTAGAATGCATTTCTACATGGTCAATATTGGTCTGATGGCCGTGAAACGAAGTCACAATACTCTACAAAGGCAAGACATCAATTTGCAATAAAAAAATCAATTTCACCAAAACAGCCCCGAAGGTCGATTTTCTCAGATATTGGGCCATATATAGTTATGATCCATTAATCTTACGCGTTTCTGCCTGTAAGGCTTCGTCAGAGACAAGGATGAAATAATATGAATAAAGACTAGTAGTTATATAGGGCTTGATTCTATGTGCCAGATGGGTGCTTGGGCGGTAAATGCGCTATCAAGCAAGTTTAAAGGCGCAATAACTTGAGTTGCAGACAAGTGTAACAAATGTCAAAAAAGTTGTACAAGTTGAACTAATGTACTAAACCGTAAGAATGGGGGTCAAAATATGCGGTCATAGTACCAGAATGTTTGTACAGAGTCAAGATCATGCAGAATCAAAAGAGAGCGGGAAAAAATGGGCGGGAAAGTTTAGGTGGGAACCAGAAATTTCTGGTTCCCACCTAAACGCAGAGCGCTGTGCTCTGCCAGTGTCAGTGATTTGTACAATAGAATGTAAGCTTAGTACTACATGTAGTAGAGGAATCTAAATTGTACAAGATTAATAGAACAATTGCTTAGTTCTCCTGAAAAAGATTTTCCCGTCTTTCATAAAGGATTGTTTAATGAGAGCTTTGTAATCATTAGTAATGAAATGCGGATGGTACTGAGTAGTAAATACAATAGTATCAGATTTAGGCTTGGGAGTTTTACTTTCTATAGCATGATTCATTACAGTAGGCAAAACATCAGTGAATGAGCTAGCCAGAAATTGCGGAGGATAACCTCTTCTGCGTAAACGTTTCCAGAACAAAGATCTTACATGTTGAATGTCAGCAAGTCTTGAGTTTGTTCTGTTGTAACGCAGCAGCTCAGCTTTGATGAAAGCACGCAGATTAGCTCTTGGGTGATCGGAGATAAATGGTATGTAAAGGTATGCGTTGCGAGGTTTCTGGAATGTACGAAACTCAAACACACAGTGATCATTGTTAGATGTTTTGAAAATGTCCAGATCCAGGAAGATGCAAGAGTCCGAAGGCAATGTCCAATTTAATTTGATACTTGGAAGCTCACTGTAGAGAGACGCTTGCAAAGCTGCTAAATTAGCAGATTCTTCGATCACTAAGATAAGATCATCAATGAATCTATTGAATAAATGCATGGATGACTTGAATGTGGTAATAGACTTCATTTCATGTACGAAAAGGAAAGCGTTGGCCACATTTACGGCCATTGGGGTACCCATGGCCATTCCGAACTCTTGGTGGTATAGAATGTTAACAAAAATGAAGTAGTTGTTTTCTAGAACAAACTTTAACAGATCTAACAAGAGATTTCGAAGTGGGTGGTTGACTAACAGGGAATCGACTGCAGCTATAGTGTCATGCCAGTTCATGTTAGTGTAAAGTGATTCCACATCTGCCGTGAGAATACGGACATTGTTTGGAAAGCTAGAGGTTTTCAAACGATTTGTAAGCATTGTTGTATCTTTAAGAATTGTTGTGTCTGCTAGGGAGAGCAAAACTATTCGTAAATGGTGGTCAACAAAACGGGAGGCAGGAGATGTGCAGTAATTAATACACGACACAATAGGCCGTCCCTTTAACCCACACGGACCTAGAGGCTTGTGTAGCTTAGGCAAAAGGTAAAACTTAGCGGGTTTAAACGGAAAAGCAGCAAACATACAAGAGCGGTCCTTAACATTGAGCAAGTCATCATGATCATTGCAAATGTCTAGAAGTTCGTCTTCCAGGAAATTAACTTCTGGTACAAAACGAGTAAAGGGTTCGTTTATACCTACTGGTACGTGGGTGACTAGACGGTAGAACTTAGTGTCATTCAGCTGACGGTGGCCTTCTGAAAGGTAATCAGACTTATTAAGAACAACAGTTCCCAGATTCTTATCTGCATCACAGATGATAATATCGTTATACTGGTTGAGTTGGATGATAGCATTACGTTCTGATGAGGAAACATTTGGCTTTCGTTTCAACCATCTGCTTTGTGAAACGTTGTTAAGGAGCTCAGTTTTAAATTCCGCTAATGCCGATTCAGACGCAGAGGATGCTTTGGGTGGCTGGATATTTGACGGCTGGTGGAATTTTGGGATGAATAGTTTAGATGAGAGTGGCTGTTCTGGTCGATTCATGAAGAAGTCGGACCAACGAATTCTCCTCTCAAAAATGGTGATGTCATTTAATAAAGTGTCAGTAGAAGGCAGTGATGAGGTAGGTCTAAACTTAGAACCGTAACCTAGTACTTGCTTCTCAACTGCAGTGAATGAGTGGTCAGAAAAGTTATGAAATCCAGAGTTGGTAACTAAAACGGCATGGTCAGAAAGTCTAAGGTGCCAAATATAGCGATATCTCAAGTCGGCTAATGTTTTCTGGCTCTTCGGCGGGCATTGGCGTTGCCTTTCCCCCCTGGCTTCGTCTTCCGAGCACCGTTCTTGTTTTTTGATTTCTTAACCTTCTTCACTGGATTCGTCTTTTTCTGTTTCACTTCCAGTTGTTTCACTTGTTTCACTTCCATTTTCACTTGTGTTCTCACTTCTTTCTTGATGAGGCTGCCAATTTCTTCTGTTGAAGGTGGTGCAGTTGACACATCAGTTGGAATAGCGGCAGCTGCACTGGCCTTCTTTTGCTTCTCAGCCAACATAGCTTTTGCTGTACTCCCAGCTAGTCTGGATGCGAGTAATGTTCTGAATGCTTCTTTAACTGGCTCGACTGCTGGTCTAGTGTCGGCATTTTTGGACAAAGCTTTCAGTAGATCATCAAAGTCAGAGTAGGCAGTTTTCATAGTAGCTTCGGCTTTGGCTAGTTTCACATTGCAAGCGTTGATAGCAGTGTTGGTGAAGTGTTTACACTGGATGTTCATAGCTTCTGGGCACAGGTTCTTGTACTTATTCCTAACCCAAGTCGGAAATTCACAGGAAATGAGCTGTGCTTCTAATGAGGCTAATTTTGCAGATTGCTCACCGATAATCTTCTTGGATGTGAAGATACGTCCGACGCACCAGGAGTAGTATTTGGACGTGTCATTGTCGACAAGATTCAGTGGAGCAGAGGTGGCTGATGATGTAGCGGCGAACGAGGTAGCAGTGGCGGTTGGCGACGTCTGCATGGATCGTCGGCGCTTGGTGCTGGCTGGAGTGCTGAGGGAGGCCATGGTAGCGGTCAGAGTGGTAGGATGTAAGGTCCTCCGACACAGCACACACACACACAGCAAGGTCAAGTCTTTATATATAGTTATGATCCATTAATCTTACGCATTTCTGCCTGTAAGGCTTCGTCAGAGACAAGGATGAAATAATATGAATAAAGACTAGTAGTTATATAGGGCTTGATTCTATGTGCCAGATGGGTGCTTGGGCGGTAAATGCGCTATCAAGCAAGTTTAAAGGCGCAATAACTTGAGTTGCAGACAAGTGTAACAAATGTCAAAAAAGTTGTACAAGTTGAACTAATGTACTAAACCGTAAGACTGGGGGTCAAAATATGCGGTCATAGTACCAGAATGTTTGTACAGAGTCAAGATCATGCAGAATCAAAAGAGAGCGGGAAAAAATGGGCGGGAAAGTTTAGGTGGGAACCAGAAATTTCTGGTTCCCACCTAAACTCCGATCTCCGATCACCCAAGAGCTAATCTGCGTGCTTTCATCAAAGCTGAGCTGCTGCGTTACAACAGAACAAACTCAAGACTTGCTGACATTCAACATGTAAGATCTTTGTTCTGGAAACGTTTACGCAGAAGAGGTTATCCTCCGCAATTTCTGGCTAGCTCATTCACTGATGTTTTGCCTACTGTAATGAATCATGCTATAGAAAGTAAAACTCCCAAGCCTAAATCTGATACTATTGTATTTACTACTCAGTACCATCCGCATTTCATTACTAATGATTACAAAGCTCTCATTAAACAATCCTTTATGAAAGACGGGAAAATCTTTTTCAGGAGAACTAAGCAATTGTTCTATTAATCTTGTACAATTTAGATTCCTCTACTACATGTAGTACTAAGCTTACATTCTATTGTACAAATCACTGACACTGGCAGAGCACAGCGCTCTGCGTTTAGGTGGGAACCAGAAATTTCTGGTTCCCACCTAAACTTTCCCGCCCATTTTTTCCCGCTCTCTTTTGATTCTGCATGATCTTGACTCTGTACAAACATTCTGGTACTATGACCGCATATTTTGACCCCCAGTCTTACGGTTTAGTACATTAGTTCAACTTGTACAACTTTTTTGACATTTGTTACACTTGTCTGCAACTCAAGTTATTGCGCCTTTAAACTTGCTTGATAGCGCATTTACCGCCCAAGCACCCATCTGGCACATAGAATCAAGCCCTATATAACTACTAGTCTTTATTCATATTATTTCATCCTTGTCTCTGACGAAGCCTTACAGGCAGAAACGCGTAAGATTAATGGATCATAACTATATATAAAGACTTGACCTTGCTGTGTGTGTGTGTGCTGTGTCGAAGGACCTTACATCCTACCAAGATTCACGGGTAAAAAGCCCCAAACTTCTAGATAGGTTCTTTTTCAGCTTTCAGCAGCCCTCGGCGAGTTCTTTAGAAAAATGTGGGTCTTTTTCATGGTGCTCTTGTCTATGTCCAGCAACACAACGAGATGAGGATGGTCATTGTCATTTTCTGAGCTGCGAACGGGCAGAAAGGTGAGAAAATGTCGGATTTTGACCATTTGTGCTGACCTTTCAATTTCAACGTACCTCTCTATAACATGACCCAGCTGTAATTTCAGTGGTCGCATTGGTTTGATTTTTGGTTTGCTTGTAGGGCGCTGGCACCCGCATTTAGTGACCCAGAAAATTTGGCACTGCTGTGAATAGTTTAGTCGCAAAGTGAAGATTCACGGGTAAAAAGCCCCAAACTTCTAGATAGGTTCTTTTTCAGCTTTCAGCAGCCCTGGGTAAGTTCTTTAGAGAAATGTGGCTCTTTTTCATGGTGCTATTTTCTATGTCCAGCTACACAACGAGATGAGGATGGTTAATGTCATTTTCTGAGCTGCGAACGGGCAGAAAGGTGAGAAAATGTCGGATTTTGACCATTTGTGCTGACCTTTCAATTTCAACGTACCTCTCTATAACATGACCCAGCTGTAATTTCAGTGGTCGCATTTGTTTCATTTTTGGTTTGCTTGTAGGGCGCTGGCACCCGCATTCAGTGACCCAGAAAATTTGGCACTGCTGTGAATAGTTTAGTCGCAAAGTGAAGATTCACGGGTAAAAAGCCCCAAACTTCTAGATAGGTTCTTTTTCAGCTTTCAGCAGCCCTGGGTGAGTTCTTTAGAGAAATGTGGCTCTTTTTCATGGTGCTCTTGTCTATGTCCAGCAACACAACGAGATGAGGATGGTCATTGTCATTTTCTGAGCTGCGAACGGGCAGAAAGGTGAGAATATGTCGGATTTTGACCATTTGTGCTGACCTTTCAATTTCAACGTACCTCTCTATAACATGACCCAGCTGTAATTTCAGTGGTCGCATTAGTTTGATTTTTGGTTTGCTTGTAGGGCGCTGGCACCCGCATTCAGTGACCCAGAAAATTTGGCACTGCTGTGAATAGTTTAGTCGCAAAGTGAAGATTCACGGGTAAAAAGCCCCAAACTTCTAGATAGGTTCTTTTTCAGCTTTCAGCAGCCCTTGGCGAGTTCTTTACAGAAATGTGAGTCTTTTTCATGGTGCTCTTGTCTATGTCCAGCTAACCAACGAGATGAGGATGGTCATTGTCATTTTCTAAGCTGCGAACGGGCAGAAAGGTGAGAAAATGTCGGATTTTGACCATTTGTGCTGACCTTTCAATTTCAACGTACCTCTCTATAACATGACCCAGCTGTAATTTCAGTGGTCGCATTGGTTTGATTTTTGGTTTGCTTGTAGGGTGCTGGCACCCGCATTCAGTGACCCAGAAAATTTGGCACTGCTGTGAATAGTTTAGTCGCAAAGTGAAGATTCACGGGTAAAAAGCCCCAAACTTCTAGATAGGTTCTTTTTCAGCTTTCAGCAGCCCTCGGCGAGTTCTTTAGAAAAATGTGGGTCTTTTTCATGGTGCTCTTGTCTATGTCCAGCAACACAACGAGATGAGGATGGTCATTGTCATTTTCTGAGATGCGAAAGGGCAGAAAGGTGAGAAAATGTCGGATTTTGACCATTTGTGCTGACCTTTCAATTTCAACGTACCTCTCTATAACATGACCCAGCTGAAATTTCAGTGGTCGCATTTGTTTCATTTTTGGTATGCATGTAGGGCGCTGGCACCCGCATTCAGTGACCCAGAAAATTTGGCACTGCTGTGAATAGTTTAGTCGCAAAGTGAAGATTCACGGGTAAAAAGCCCCAAACTTCTAGATAGGTTCTTTTTCAGCTTTCAGCAGCCCTGGGTGAGTTCTTTAGAGAAATGTGGCTCTTTTTCATGGTGCTCTTGTCTATGTCCAGCAACACAACGAGATGAGGATGGTCATTGTCATTTTCTGAGCTGCGAACGGGCAGAAAGGTGAGAAAATGTTCGATTTTGACCATTTGTGCTGACCTTTCAATTTCAACATACCTCTCTATAACATGACCCAGCTGTAATTTCAGTGCTCGCATTGGTTTGATTTTTTGTTTGCTTGTAGGGTGCTGGCACCCGCATTCAGTGACCCAGACAATTTGGCACTGCTGTGAATAGTTTAGTCGCAAAGTGAAGATTCACGGGTAAAAAGCCCCAAACTTCTAGATAGGTTCTTTTTCAGCTTTCAGCAGCCCTGGGTGAGTTCTTTAGAGAAATGTGGCTCTTTTTCATGGTGCTCTTGTCTATGTCCAGCAACACAACGAGATGAGGATGGTCATTGTCATTTTCTGAGCTGCGAACGGGCAGAAAGGTGAGAAAATGTCGGATTTTGACCATTTGTGCTGACCTTTCAATTTCAACGCACCTCTCTATAACATGACCCAGCTGTAATTTCAGTGGTCGCATTGGTTTGATTTTTGGTTTGCTTGTAGGGCGCTGGCACCCGCATTCAGTGACCCAGAAAATTTGGCACTGCTGTGAATAGTTTACTCGCAAAGTGAAGATTCACGGGTAAAAAGCCCCAAACTTCTAGATAGGTTCTTTTTCAGCTTTCAGCAGCCCTGGGCGAGTTCTTTACAGAAATGTGAGTCTTTTTCATGGTGCTCTTGTCTATGTCCAGCTAACCAATGAGATGAGGATGGTCATTGTCATTTTCTAAGCTGCGAACGGGCAGAAAGGCGAGAAAATGTCGGATTTTGACCATTTGTGCTGACCTTTCAATTTCAACGTACCTCTCTATAACATGACCCAGCTGTAATTTCAGTGCTCGCATTGGTTTGATTTTTGGTTTGCTTGTAGGGTGCTGGCACCCGCATTCAGTGACCCAGAAAATTTGGCACTGCTGTGAATAGTTTAGTCGCAAAGTGAAGATTCACGGGTAAAAAGCCCCAAACTTCTAGATAGGTTCTTTTTCAGCTTTCAGCAGCCCTGGGTGAGTTCTTTAGAGAAATGTGGCTCTTTTTCATGGTGCTCTTGTCTATGTCCAGCAACACAACGAGATGAGGATGGTCATTGTCATTTTCTGAGCTGCGAATGGGCAGAAAGGTGAGAAAATGTTCGATTTTGACCATTTGTGCTGACCTTTCAATTTCAACATACCTCTCTATAACATGACCCAGCTGTAATTTCAGTGGTCGCATTGGTTTGATTTTTGGTTTGATTGTAGGGCGCTGGCACCCGCATTCAGTGACCCAGAAAATTTGGCACTGCTGTGAATAGTTTAGTCGCAAAGTGAAGATTCACGGGTAAAAAGCCCCAAACTTCTAGATAGGTTCTTTTTCAGCTTTCAGCAGCCCTGGGTGAGTTCTTTAGAGAAATGTGGCTCTTTTTCATGGTGCTATTTTCTATGTCCAGCAACACAACGAGATGAGGATGGTCATTGTCATTTTCTGAGATGCGAAAGGGCAGAAAGGTGAGAAAATGTCGGATCTTGACCATTTGTGCTGACCTTTCAATTTCAACGTACCTCTCTATAACATGACCCAGCTGTAATTTCAGTGGTCGCATTTGTTTCATTTTTGGTATGCATGTAGGGCGCTGGCACCCGCATTCAGTGACCCAGACAATTTGGCACTGCTGTGAATAGTTTAGTCGCAAAGTGAAGATTCACAGGTAAAAAGCCAGAAACTTCTAGGTAGATTCTTTTTCAGCTTTCAGCAGCCCTGGGTGAGTTCTTTAGAGAAATGTGGCTCTTTTTCATGGTGCTCTTGTCTATGTCCAGCAACACAACGAGATGAGGATGGTCATTGTCATTTTCTGAGCTGCGAACGGGCAGAAAGGTGAGAAAATGTCGGATTTTGACCATTTGTGCTGACCTTTTAATTTCAACATACCTCTCTATAACATGACCCAGCTGTAATTTCAGTGGTCGCATTGGTTTGATTTTTGGTTTGCTTGTAGGGCGCTGGCACCCGCATTCAGTGACCCAGAAAATTTGGCACTGCTGTGAATAGTTTAGTCGCAAAGTGAAGATTCACGGGTAAAAAGCACCAAACTTCAAGATAGGTTCTTTTTCAGCTTTCAGCAGCCCTGCGCGAGTTCTTTAGAGATATGTGAGTCTTTTTCATGGTGCTCTTGTCTATGTCCAGCTAAGCAATGAGATGAGGATGGTCATTGTCATTTTCTAAGCTGCGAACGGGCAGAAAGGTGAGAAAATGTCGGATTTTGACCATTTGTGCTGACCTTTCAATTTCAACGTACCTCTCTATAACATGACCCAGCTGTAATTTCAGTGGTCGCATTTGTTTCATTTTTGGTTTGCTTGTAGGGCGCTGGCACCCGCATTCAGTGACCCAGAAAATTTGGCACTGCTGTGAATAGTTTAGTCGCAAAGTGAAGATTCACGGGTAAAAAGCCCCAAACTTCTAGATAGGTTCTTTTTCAGCTTTCAGCAGCCCTGGGTGAGTTCTTTAGAGAAATGTGGCTCTTTTTCATGGTGCTCTTGTCTATGTCCAGCAACACAACGAGATGAGGATGGTCCTTGTCATTTTCTAAGCTGCGAACGGGCAGAAAGGTGAGAAAATGTCGGATTTTGACCATTTGTGCTGACCTTTCAATTTCAACGTACCTCTCTATAACATGACCCAGCTGTAATTTCAGTGGTCGCATTGGTTTGATTTTTGGTTTGCTTGTAGGGCGCTGGCACCCGCATTCAGTGACCCAGAAAATTTGGCACTGCTGTGAATAGTTTAGTCGCAAAGTGAAGATTCACGGGTAAAAAGCCCCAAACTTCTAGATAGGTTCTTTTTCAGCTTTCAGCAGCCCTGGGTGAGTTCTTTAGAGAAATGTCGCTCTTTTTCATGGTGCTATTTTCTATGTCCAGCAACACAACGAGATGAGGATGGTCACTGTCATTTTCTGAGATGCGAAAGGGCAGAAAGGTGAGAAAATGTCGGATTTTGACCATTTGTGCTGACCTTTCAATTTCAACGTACCTCTCTATAACATGACCCAGCTGTAATTTCAGTGGTCGCATTTGTTTCATTTTTGGTATGCATGTAGGGCGCTGGCACCCGCATTCAGTGACCCAGAAAATTTGGCACTGCTGTGAATAGTTTAGTCGCAAAGTGAAGATTCACGTGTAAAAAGCCCCAAACTTCTAGATAGGTTCTTTTTCAGCTTTCAGCAGCCCTGGGTGAGTTCTTTAGAGAAATGTGGCTCTTTTTCATGGTGCTCTTGTCTATGTCCAGCAACCCAACGAGATGAGGATGGTCATTGTGATTTTATGAGCTGCGAAAGGGCAAAAAGGTGAGAAAATGTCGGATTTTGACCATTTGTGCTGACCTTTCAATTTCAACGTACCTCTCTATAACATGACCCAGCTGTAATTTCAGTGGTCGCATTTGTTTCATTTTTGGTATGCATGTAGGGCGCTGGCACCCGCATTCAGTGCCCCAGAAAATTTGGCACTGCTGTGAATAGTTTAGTCGCAAAGTGAAGATTCACGGGTAAAAAGCCCCAAACTTCTAGATAGGTTCTTTTTCAGCTTTCAGCAGCCCTGGGTGAGTTCTTTAGAGAAATGTGGCTCTTTTTCATGGTGCTCTTGTCTATGTCCAGCAACACAACGAGATGAGGATGGTCATTGTCATTTTCTGAGCTGCGAACGGGCAGAAAGGTGAGAAAATGTCGGATTTTGACCATTTGTGCTGACCTTTCAATTTCAACGTACCTCTCTATAACATGACCCAGCTGTAATTTCAGTGGTCGCATTTGTTTCATTTTTGGTATGCATGTAGGGCGCTGGCACCCGCATTCAGTGACCCAGAAAATTTGGCACTGCTGTGAATAGTTTAGTCGCAAAGTGAAGATTCACGGGTAAAAAGCCCCAAACTTCTAGATAGGTTCTTTTTCAGCTTTCAGCAGCCCTGGGTGAGTTCTTTAGAGAAATGTGGCTCTTTTTCATGGTGCTATTTTCTATGTCCAGCAACACAACGAGATGAGGATGGTCACTGTCATTTTCTGAGATGCGAAAGGGCAGAAAGGTGAGAAAATGTCGGATTTTGACCATTTGTGCTGACCTTTCAATTTCAACGTACCTCTCTATAACATGACCCAGCTGTAATTTCAGTGGTCGCATTTGTTTCATTTTTGGTATGCATGTAGGGCGCTGGCACCCGCATTCAGTGACCCAGAAAATTTGGCACTGCTGTGAATAGTTTAGTCGCAAAGTGAAGATTCACGTGTAAAAAGCCCCAAACTTCTAGATAGGTTCTTTTTCAGCTTTCAGCAGCCCTGGGTGAGTTCTTTAGAGAAATGTGGCTCTTTTTCATGGTGCTCTTGTCTATGTCCAGCAACACAACGAGATGAGGATGGTCATTGTGATTTTATGAGCTGCGAAAGGGCAAAAAGGTGAGAAAATGTCGGATTTTGACCATTTGTGCTGACCTTTCAATTTCAACGTACCTCTCTATAACATGACCCAGCTGTAATTTCAGTGGTCGCATTTGTTTCATTTTTGGTATGAATGTAGGGCGCTGGCACCCGCATTCAGTGACCCAGAAAATTTGGCACTGCTGTGAATAGTTTACTCGCAAAGTGAAGATTCACGGGTAAAAAGCCCCAAACTTCTAGATAGGTTCTTTTTCAGCTTTCAGCAGCCCTGGGTGAGTTCTTTAGAGAAATGTGGCTCTTTTTCATGGTGCTCTTGTCTGTGTCCAGCAACACAACGAGATGAGGATGGTCATTGTCATTTTCTGAGCTGCGAACGGGCAGAAAGGTGAGAAAATGTCGGATTTTGACCATTTGTGCTGACCTTTCAATTTCAACGTACCTCTCTATAACATGACCCAGCTGTAATTTCAGTGGTCGCATTTGTTTCATTTTTGGTATGCATGTAGGGTGCTGGCACCCGCATTCAGTGACCCAGAAAATTTGGCACTGCTGTGAATAGTTTAGTCGCAAAGTGAAGATTCACGGGTAAAAAGCCCCAAACTTCTAGATAGGTTCTTTTTCAGCTTTCAGCAGCCCTGGGTGAGTTCTTTAGAGAAATGTGGCTCTTTTCCATGGTGCTCTTGCCTATGTCCAGCAACACAACGAGATGAGGATGGTCATTGTCATTTTCTGAGCTGCGAACGGGCAGAAGGATGAGAAAATGTCGGATTTTGACCATTTGTGCTGACCTTTCAATTTCAACATACCTCTCTATAACATGACCCAGCTGTAATTTCAGTGGTCGCATTGGTTTGATTTTTGGTTTGCTTGTAGGGCGCTGGCACCCGCATTCAGTGACCCAGAAAATTTGGCACTGCTGTGAATAGTTTAGTCGCAAAGTGAAGATTCACGGGTAAAAAGCACCAAACTTCAAGATAGGTTCTTTTTCAGCTTTCAGCAGCCCTGGGCGAGTTCTTTAGAGATATGTGGCTCTTTTTCATGGTGGTCTTGTCTATGTCCAGCTAACCAATGAGATGAGGATGGTCATTGTCATTTTCTAAGCTGCGAACGGGCAGAAAGGTGAGAAAATGTCGGATTTTGACCATTTGTGCTGACCTTTCAATTTCAACGTACCTCTCTATAACATGACCCAGCTGTAATTTCAGTGGTCGCATTTGTTTCATTTTTGGTTTGCTTGTAGGGCGCTGGCACCCGCATTCAGTGACCCAGAAACTTGGCACTGCTGTGAATAGTTTAGTCGCAAAGTGAAGATTCACGGGTAAAAAGCCCCAAACTTCTAGATAGGTTCTTTTTCAGCTTTCAGCAGCCCTGGGTGAGTTCTTTAGAGAAATGTGGCTCTTTTTCATGGTGGTCTTGTCTATGTCCAGCTAACCAAGGAGATAAGGATGGTCATTGTCATTTTCTAAGCTGCGAACGGGCAGAAAGGTGAGAAAATGTCGGATTTTGACCATTTGTGCTGACCTTTCAATTTCAACGTACCTCTCTATAACATGACCCAGCTGTAATTTCAGTGGTCGCATTTGTTTCATTTTGGTTTGCTCGTAGGGCGCTGGCACCCGCATTCAGTGACCCAGAAAATTTGGCACTGCTGTGAAAAGTTTAGTCGCAAAGTGAAGATTCACGGGTAAAAAGCCCCAAACTTCTAGATAGGTTCTTTTTCAGCTTTCAGCAGCCCTGGGTGAGTTCTTTAGGGAAATGTGGCTCTTTTTCATGGTGCTATTTTCAATGTCCAGCTACACAACGAGATGAGGATGGTCAATGTCATTTTCTGAGCTGCGAACGGGCAGAAAGGTGAGAAAATGTCGGATTTTGACCATTTGTGCTGACCTTTCAATTTCAACGTACCTCTCTATAACATGACCCAGCTGTAATTTCAGTGGTCGCATTGGTTTGATTTTTGGTTTGCTTGTAGGGCGCTGGCACCCGCATTCAGTGACCCAGAAAATTTGGCACTGCTGTGAATAGTTTAGTTGCAAAGTGAAGATTCACAGGTAAAAAGCCCCAAACTTCTAGATAGGTTCTTTTTCAGCTTTCAGCAGCCCTGGGTGAGTTCTTTAGAGAAATGTGGCTCTTTTTCATGGTGCTATTTTCTATGTCCAGCTACACAACGAGATGAGGATGGTCATTGTCATTTTCTGAGCTGCGAACGGGCAGAAAGGTGAGAAAATGTCGGATTTTGACAATTTGTGCTGACCTTTCAATTTCAATGTACCTCTCTATAACATGACCCAGCTGTAATTTCAGTGGTCGTATTGGTTTGATTTTTGGTTTGCTTGTAGGGCGCTGGCACCCGCATTCAGTGACCCAAAAAATTTGGCACTGCTGTGAATAGTTTAGTCGCAAAGTGAAGATTCACGGGTAAAAAGCCCCAAACTTCTAGATAGGTTCTTTTTCAGCTTTCAGCAGCCCTCGGCGAGTTCTTTAGAGATATGTGAGTCTTTTTCATGGTGCCCTTGTCTATGTCCAGCAACACAACGAGATGAGGATGGTCATTGTCATTTTCTGAGCTGCGAACGGGCAGAAAGGTGAGAAAATGTCGGATTTTGACCATTTGTGCTGACCTTTCAATTTCAACGTACCTCTCTATAACATGACCCAGCTGTAATTTCAGTGGTCGCATTGGTTTGATTTTTGGTTTGCTTGTAGGGCGCTGGCACCCGGATTCAGTGACCCAGAAAATTTGGCACTGCTGTGAATAGTTTAGTCGCAAAGTGAAGATTCACGGGTAAAAAGCCCCAAACTTCTAGATAGGTTCTTTTTCAGCTTTCAGCAGCCCTGGGCGAGTTCTTAAGAGATATGTGAGTCTTTTTCATGGTGCTCTTGTCTATGTCCAGCAAACCAACGAGATGAGGATGGTCATTGTCATTTTCTAAGCTGCGAACGGGCAGAAAGGTGAGAAAATGTCGGATTTTGACCATTTGTGCTGACCTTTCAATTTCAACGTACCTCTCTATAACATGACCCAGCTGTAATTTTAGTGGTCGCATTGGTTTGATTTTTGGTTTGCTTGTAGGGCGCTGGCACCCGCATTCAGTGACCCAGAAAATTTGGCACTGCTGTGAATAGTTTAGTCGCAAAGTGAAGATTCACGGGTAAAAAGCCCCAAACTTCTAGATAGGTTCTTTTTCAGCTTTCAGCAGCCCTGGGTGAGTTCTTTAGAGAAATGTGGCTCTTTTTCATGGTGCTATTTTCTATGTCCAGCTACACAACGAGATGAGGATGGTCATTGTCATTTTCTGAGCTGCGAACGGGCAGAAAGGTGAGAAAATGTCGGATTTTGACCATTTGTGCTGACCTTTCAATTTCAACGTACCTATCTATAACATGACCAGGCTGTAATTTCAGTGGTCGCATATGTTTGATTTTTGGTTTGCTTGTAGGGCACTGGCACCCGCATTCAGTGACCCAGAAAATTTGGCACTGCTGTGAATAGTTTAGTCGCAAAGTGAAGATTCACGGGTAAAAAGCCCCAAACTTCTAGATAGGTTCTTTTTCAGCTTTCAGCAGCCCTGGGTGAGTTCTTTAGAGAAATGTGGCTCATTTTCATGGTGCTATTTTCTATGTCCAGCTACACAACGAGATGAGGATGGTCATTGTCATTTTCTGAGCTGCGAACGGGCAGAAAGGTGAGAAAATGTTCGATTTTGACCATTTGTGCTGACCTTTCAATTTCAACGTACCTCTCTATAACATGACCCAGCTGTAATTTCAGTGGTCGCATTGGTTTGATTTTTGGTTTGCTTGTAGGGCGCTGGCACCCGCATTCAGTGACCCAGAAAATTTGGCACTGCTGTGAATAGTTTAGTCGCAAAGTGAAGATTCACGGGTAAAAAGCCCCAAACTTCTAGATAGGTTCTTTTTCAGCTTTCAGCAGCCCTGGGCGAGTTCTTTAGAGATATGTGAGACTTTTTCATGGTGCTCTTGTCTACGTCCAGCTAACCAACGAGATGAGGATGGTCATTGTCATTTTCTAAGCTGCGAACGGGCAGAAAGGTGAGAAAATGTCGGATTTTGACCATTTGTGCTGACCTTTCAATTTCAACGTACCTCTCTATAACATGACCCAGCTGTAATTTCAGTGGTCGCATTGGTTTTATTTTTGGTTTGCTTGTAGGGCGCTGGCACCCGCTTTCAGTGACCCAGAAAATTTGGCACTGCTGTGAATACTTTAGTCGCAAAGTGAAGATTCACGGGTAAAAAGCCCCAAACTTCTAGATAGGTTCTTTTTCAGCTTTCAGCAGCCCTGGGTGAGTTCTTTAGAGAAATGTGGCTCTTTTTCATGGTGCTATTTTCAATGTCCAGCAACACAACGAGATGAGGATGGTCATTGTCATTTTCTGAGCTGCGAACGGGCAGAAAGGTGAGAAAATGTCGGATTTTGACCATTTGTGCTGACCTTTCAATTTCATTGTACCTATCTATAACATGACCAGGTTGTAATTTCAGTGGTCGCATTGGTTTGATTTTTGGTTTGCTTGTAGGGCACTGGCACCCGCATTGAGTGACCCAGAAAATTTGGCACTGCTGTGAATAGTTTAGTCGAAAAGTGAAGATTCACGGGTAAAAAGCCCCAAACTTCTAGATAGGTTCTTTTTCAGCTTTCAGCAGCCCTGGGTGAGTTCTTTAGAGAAGTGTGGCTCTTTTTCATGGTGCTCTTGTCTATGTCCAGCAACACAACGAGATGAGGATGGTCATTGTCATTTTCTGAGCTGCGAACGGGCAGAAAGGTGAGAAAATGTCGGATTTTGACCATTTGTGCTGACCTTTCAATTTCAACGTACCTCTCTATAACATGACCCAGCTGTAATTTCAGTGGTCGCATTGGTTTGATTTTTGGTTTGCTTGTAGGGCGCTGGCACCCGCATTCAGTGACCCAGAAAATTTGGCACTGCTGTGAATAGTTTAGTCGCAAAGTGAAGATTCACGGGTAAAAAGCCCCAAACTTCAAGATAGGTTCTTTTTCAGCTTTCAGCAGCCCTGGGCGAGTTCTTTAGAGATATGTGAGTCTTTTTCATGGTGCTCTTGTCTATGTCCAGCTAACCAACGAGATGAGGATGGTCATTGTCATTTTCTAAGCTGCGAACGGGCAGAAAGGTGAGAAAATGTCGGATTTTGACCATTTGTGCTGACCTTTCAATTTCAACGTACCTCTCTATAACATGACCCAGCTGTAATTTCAGTGGTCGCATTTGTTTCATTTTTGGTTTGCTTGTAGGGCGCTGGCACCCGCATTCAGTGACCCAGAAAATTTGGCACTGCTGTGAATAGTTTAGTCGCAAAGTGAAGATTCACGGGTAAAAAGCCCCAAACTTCTAGATAGGTTCTTTTTCAGCTTTCAGCAGCCCTGGGTGAGTTCTTTAGAGAAATGTGGCTCTTTTTCATGGTGCTCTTGTCTATGTCCAGCAACACAACGAGATGAGGATGGTCATTGTCATTTTCTGAGCTGCGAACGGGCAGAAAGGTGAGAAAATGTCGGATTTTGACCATTTGTGCTGACCTTTCAATTTCAACGTACCTCTCTATAACATGACCCAGCTGTAATTTCAGTGGTCGCATTGGTTTGATTTTTGGTTTGCATGTAGGGCGCTGGCACCCGCATTCAGTGACCCAGAAAATTTGGCACTGCTGTGAATAGTTCAGTCGCAAAGTGAAGATTCACGGGTAAAAAGCCCCAAACTTCTAGATAGGTTCTTTTTCAGCTTTCAGCAGCCCTGGGTGAGTTCTTTAGAGAAATGTGGCTCTTTTTCATGCTGCTCTTGTCTATGTCCAGCAACACAACGAGATGAGGATGGTCATTGTCATTTTCTGAGCTGCGAACGGGCAGAAAGGTGAGAAAATGTCGGATTTTCACCATTTGTGCTGACCTTTCAATTTCAACGTACCTCTCTATAACATGACCCAGCTGTAATTTCAGTGGTCGCATTGGTTTGATTTTTGGTTTGCTTGTAGGGCGCTGGCACCCGCATTCAGTGATCCAGAAAATTTGGCACTGCTGTAAATAGTTTAGTCGCAAAGTGAAGATTCACAGGTAAAAAGCCCGAAACTTCTAGATAGGTTCTTTTTCAGCTTTCAGCAGCCCTGGGTGAGTTCTTTAAAGAAATGTGGCTCTTTTTCATGGTGCTATTTTCTATGTCCAGCTACACAACGAGATGAGGATGGTCATTGTCATTTTCTGAGCTGCGAACGGGCAGAAAGGTGAGAGAATGTCGGATTTTGACCATTTGTGCTGACCTTTCAATTTCAACGTACCTCTCTATAACATGACCCAGCTGTAATTTCAGTTGTCGCATTTGTTTCATTTTTGGTTTGCTTGTAGGGCGCTGGCACCCGCATTCAGTGACCCAGAAAATTTGGCACTGCTGTGAATAGTTCAGTCGCAAAGTGAAGATTCACGGGTAAAAAGCCCCAAACTTCTAGATAGGTTCTTTTTCAGCTTTCAGCAGCCCTGGGTGAGTTCTTTAGAGAAATGTTGCTCTTTTTCATGGTGCTATTTTCTATGTCCAGCTACACAACGAGATGAGGATGGTCAATGTCATTTTCTGAGCTGCGAACGGGCAGAAAGGTGAGAAAATGTCGGATTTTGACCATTTGTGCTGACCTTTCAATTTCAACGTACCTCTCTATAACATGACCCAGCTGTAATTTCAGTGGTCGCATTGGTTTGATTTTTGGTTTGCTTGTAGGGCGCTGGCACCCGCATTCAGTGACCCAGAAAATTTGGCACTGCTGTGAATAGTTTAGTCGCAAAGTGAAGATTCACCGGTAAAAAGCCCCAAACTTCTAGATAGGTTCTTTTTCAGCTTTCAGCAGCCCTGGGTGAGTTCTTTAGAGAAATGTGGCTCTTTTTCATGGTGCTATTTTCTATGTCCAGCTACACAACGAGATGAGGATGGTCATTGTCATTTTCTGAGCTGCGAAAGGGCAGAAAGGTGAGAAAATGTCGGATTTTGACAATTTGTGCTGACCTTTCAATTTCAATGTACCTCTCTATAACATGACCCAGCTGTAATTTCAGTGGTCGCATTGGTTTGATTTTTGGTTTGCTTGTAGGGCGCTGGCAACCGCATTCAGTGACCCAGAAAATTTGGCACTGCTGTGAATAGTTTAGTCGCAAAGTGAAGATTCACCGGTAAAAAGCCCCAAACTTCTAGATAGGTTCTTTTTCAGCTTTCAGCAGCCCTGGGCGAGTTCTTTAGAGATATGTGAGTCTTTTTCATGGTGCCCTTGTCTATGTCCAGCAACACAACGAGATGAGGATGGTCATTGTCATTTTCTGAGCTGCGAACGGGCAGAAAGGTGAGAAAATGTCGGATTTTGACCATTTGTGCTGACCTTTCAATTTCAACGTACCTCTCTATAACATGACCCAGCTGTAATTTCAGTGGTCGCATTGGTTTGATTTTTGGTTTGCTTGTAGGGCGCTGGCACCCGGATTCAGTGACCCAGAAAATTTGGCACTGCTGTGAATAGTTTAGTCGCAAAGTGAAGATTCACGGGTAAAAAGCCCCAAACTTCTAGATAGGTTCTTTTTCAGCTTTCAGCAGCCCTGGGTGAGTTCTTTAGAGAAATGTGGCTCTTTTTCATGGTGCTATTTTCTATGTCCAGCTACACAACGAGATGAGGATGGTCATTGTCATTTTCTGAGCTGCGAACGGGCAGAAAGGTGAGAAAATGTCGGATTTTGACAATTTGTGCTGACCTTTCAATTTCAATGTACCTCTCTATAACATGACCCAGCTGTAATTTCAGTGGTCGCATTGGTTTGATTTTTGGTTTGCTTGTAGGGCGCTGGCACCCGCATTCAGTGACCCAGAAAATTTGGCACTGCTGTGAATAGTTTAGTCGCAAAGTGAAGATTCACGGGTAAAAAGCCCCAAACTTCTAGATAGGTTCTTTTTTCAGCTTTCAGCAGCCCTGGGCGAGTTCTTTAGAGATATGTGAGTCTTTTTCATGGTGCCCTTGTCTATGTCCAGCAACACAACGAGATGAGGATGGTCATTGTCATTTTCTGAGCTGCGAACGGGCAGAAAGGTGAGAAAATGTCGGATTTTGACCATTTGTGCTGACCTTTCAATTTCAACGTACCTCTCTATAACATGACCCAGCTGTAATTTCAGTGGTCGCATTGGTTTGATTTTTGGTTTGCTTGTAGGGCGCTGGCACCCGGATTCAGTGACCCAGAAAATTTGGCACTGCTGTGAATAGTTTAGTCGCAAAGTGAAGATTCACGGGTAAAAAGCCCCAAACTTCTAGATAGGTTCTTTTTCAGCTTTCAGCAGCCCTGGGCGAGTTCTTTAGAGATATGTGAGTCTTTTTCATGGTGCTCTTGTCTATGTCCAGCTAACCAACGAGATGAGGATGGTCATTGTCATTTTCTAAGCTGCGAACGGGCAGAAAGGTGAGAAAATGTCGGATTTTGACCATTTGTGCTGACCTTTCAATTTCAACGTACCTCTCTATAACATGACCCAGCTGTAATTTTAGTGGTCGCATTGGTTTGATTTTTGGTTTGCTTGTAGGGCGCTGGCACCCGCATTCAGTGACCCAGAAAATTTGGCACTGCTGTGAATAGTTTAGTCGCAAAGTGAAGATTCACGGGTAAAAAGCCCCAAACTTCTAGATAGGTTCTTTTTCAGCTTTCAGCAACCCTGGGTGAGTTCTTTAGAGAAATGTGGCTCTTTTTCATGGTGCTATTTTCTATGTCCAGCTACACAACGAGATGAGGATGGTCATTGTCATTTTCTGAGCTGCGAACGGGCAGAAAGGTGAGAAAATGTCGGATTTTGACCATTTGTGCTGACCTTTCAATTTCAACGTACCTCTCTATAACATGACCCAGCTGTAATTTCAGTGGTCGCATTGGTTTGATTTTTGGTTTCCTTGTAGGGGCTGGCACCCGCATTTAGTGACCCAGAAAATTTGGCACTGCTGTGAATAGTTTAGTCGCAAAGTGAAGATTCACGGGTAAAAAGCCCCAAACTTCTAGATAGGTTCTTTTTCAGCTTTCAGCAGCCCTGGGTGAGTTCTTTAGAGAAATGTCGCTCTTTTTCATGGTGCTATTTTCTATGTCCAGCTACACAACGAGATGAGGATGGTCATTGTCATTTTCTGAGCTGCGAACGGGCAGAAAGGTGAGAAAATGTCGGATTTTGACCATTTGTGCTGACCTTTCAATTTCAACGTACCTCTCTATAACATGACCCAGCTGTAATTTCAGTGGTCGCATTGGTTTGATTTTTGGTTTGCTTGTAGGGCGCTGGCACCCGCATTTAGTGACCCAGAAAATTTGGCACTGCTGTGAATAGTTTAGTCGCAAAGTGAAGATTCACGGGTAAAAAGCCCCAAACTTCTAGATAGGTTCTTTTTCAGCTTTCAGCAGCCCTGGGCGAGTTCTTTAGAGATATGTGAGTCTTTTTCATGGTGCCCTTGTCTATGTCCAGCAACACAACGAGATGAGGATGGTCATTGTCATTTTCTGAGCTGCGAACGGGCAGAAAGGTGAGAAAATGTCGGATTTTGACCATTTGTGCTGACCTTTCAATTTCAACGTACCTCTCTATAACATGACCCAGCTGTAATTTCAGTGGTCGCATTGGTTTGATTTTTGGTTTGCTTGTAGGGCGCTGGCACCCGGATTCAGTGACCCAGAAAATTTGGCACTGCTGTGAATAGTTTAGTCGCAAAGTGAAGATTCACGGGTAAAAAGCCCCAAACTTCTAGATAGGTTCTTTTTCAGATTTCAGCAGCCCTGGGTGAGTTCTTTAGAGAAATGTGGCTCTTTTTCATGGTGCTATTTTCTATGTCCAGCTACACAACGAGATGAGGATGGTTAATGTCATTTTCTGAGCTGCGAACGGGCAGAAAGGTGAGAAAATGTCGGATTTTGACCATTTGTGCTGACCTTTCAATTTCAACGTACCTCTCTATAACATGACCCAGCTGTAATTTCAGTGGTCGCATTGGTTTGATTTTTGGTTTGCTTGTAGGGCGCTGGCACCTGCATTTAGTGACCCAGAAAATTTGGCACTGCTGTGAATAGTTTAGTCGCAAAGTGAAGATTCACGGGTAAAAAGCCCCAAACTTCTAGATAGGTTCTTTTTCAGCTTTCAGCAGCCCTTGGTAAGTTCTTTAGAGAAATGTGGCTCTTTTTCATGGTGCTATTTTCTATGTCCAGCTACACAACGAGATGAGGATGGTTAATGTCATTTTCTGAGCTGCGAACGGGCAGAAAGGTGAGAAAATGTCGGATCTTGACCATTTGTGCTGACCTTTCAATTTCAACGTACCTCTCTATAACATGACCCAGCTGTAATTTCAGTGGTCGCATTTGTTTCATTTTTGGTTTGCTTGTAGGGCGCTGGCACCCGCATTCAGTGACACAGAAAATTTGGCACTGCTGTGAATAGTTTAGTCGCAAAGTGAAGATTCACGGGTAAAAAGCCCCAAACTTCTAGATAGGTTCTTTTTCAGCTTTCAGCAGCCCTGGGTGAGTTCTTTAGAGAAATGTGGCTCTTTTTCATGGTGCTCTTGTCTATGTCCAGCAACACAACGAGATGAGGATGGTCATTGTCATTTTCTGAGCTGCGAACGGGCAGAAAGGTGAGAATATGTCGGATTTTGACCATTTGCGGTGACCTTTCAATTTCAACGTACCTCTCTATAACATGACCCAGCTGTAATTTCAGTGGTCGCATTGGTTTGATTTTTGGTTTGCTTGTAGGGCGCTGGCACCCGCATTCAGTGACCCAGAAAATTTAGCACTGCTGTGAATAGTTTACTCGCAAAGTGAAGATTCACGGGTAAAAAGCCCCAAACTTCTAGATAGGTTCTTTTTCAGCTTTCAGCAGCCCTGGGCGAGTTCTTTACAGAAATGTGAGTCTTTTTCATGTAGCTCTTGTCTATGTCCAGCTAACCATTGAGATAAGGATGGTCATTGTCATTTTCTAAGCTGCGAACGGGCAGAAAGGTGAGAAAATGTCGGATTTTGACCATTTGTGCTGACCTTTCAATTTCAACGTACCTCTCTATAACATGACCCAGCTGTAATTTCAGTGGTCGCATTGGTTTGATTTTTGGTTTGCTTGTAGGGCGCTGGCACCCGCATTCAGTGACCCAGGAAATTTGGCACTGCTGTGAATAGTTTAGTCGCAAAGTGAAGATTCACGGGTAAAAAGCCCCAAACTTCTAGATAGGCTCTTTTTCAGCTTTCAGCAGCCCTGGGTGAGTTCTTTAGAGAAATGTGGCTCTTTTTCATGGTGCTATTTTCTATGTCCAGCAACACAACGAGATGAGGATGGTCATTGTCATTTTCTGAGATGCGAAAGGGCAGAAAGGTGAGAAAATGTCGGATTTTGACCATTTGTGCTGACCTTTCAATTTCAACGTACCTCTCTATAACATGACCCAGCTGTAATTTCAGTGGTCGCATTTGTTTCATTTTTGGTATGCATGTAGGGCGCTGGCACCCGCATTCAGTGACCCAGAAAATTTGGCACTGCTGTGAATAGTTTAGTCGCAAAGTGAAGATTCACGGGTAAAAAGCCCCAAACTTCTAGATCGGTTCTTTTTCAGCTTTCAGCAGCCCTGGGTGAGTTCTTTAGAGAAATGTGGCTCTTTTTCATGGTGCTATTTTCTATGTCCAGCAACACAACGAGATGAGGATGGTCATTGTTATTTTCTGAGATGCGAAAGGGCAGAAAGGTGAGAAAATGTCGGATTTTGACCATTTGTGCTGACCTTTCAATTTCAACGTACCTCTCTATAACATGACCCAGCTGTAATTTCAGTGGTCGCATTTGTTTCATTTTTGGTGTGCATGTAGGGCGCTGGCACCCGCATTCAGTGACCCAGAAAATTTGGCACTGCTGTGAATAGTTTAGTCGCAAAGTGAAGATTCACGGGTAAAAAGCCCCAAACTTCTAGATAGGTTCTTTTTCAGCTTTCAGCAGCCCTGGGTGAGTTCTTTAGAGAAATGTGGCTCTTTTTCATGGTGCTCTTGTCTATGTCCAGTAACACAACGAGATGAGGATGGTCATTGTCATTTTCTGAGCTGCGAACGGGCAGAAAGGTGAGAAAATGTTCGATTTTGACCATTTGTGCTGACCTTTCAATTTCAACATACCTCTCTATAACATGACCCAGCTGTAATTTCAGTGCTCGCATTGGTTTGATTTTTGGTTTGCTTGTAGGGCGCTGGCACCCGCATTAAGTGACCCAGACAATTTGGCACTGCTGTGAATAGTTTAGTCGCAAAGTGAAGATTAACGGGTAAAAAGCCCCAAACTTCAAGATAGGTTCTTTTTCAGCTTTCAGCAGCCCTGGGTGAGTTCTTTAGAGAAATGTGGCTCTTTTTCATGGTGCTCTTGTCTATGTCCAGCAACACAACGAGATGAGGATGGTCATTGTCATTTTCTGAGCTGCGAATGGGCAGAAAGGTGAGAATATGTCGGATTTTGACCATTTGTGCTGACCTTTTAATTTCAACGTACCTCTCTATAACATGACCCAGCTGTAATTTCAGTGGTCGCATTTGTTTCATTTTTGGTTTGCTTGTAGGGCGCTGGCACCCGCATTCAGTGACCCAGAAAATTTGGCACTGCTGTGAATAGTTTAGTCGCAAAGTGAAGATTCACGGGTAAAAAGCCCCAAACTTCTAGATAGGTTCTTTTTCAGCTTTCAGCAGCCCTGGGTGAGTTCTTTAGAGAAATGTGGCTCTTTTTCATGGTGCTCTTGTCTATGTCCAGCAACACAACGAGATGAGGATGGTCATTGTCATTTTCTGAGCTGCGAACGGGCAGAAAGGTGAGAATATGTCGGATTTTGACCATTTGTGGTGACCTTTCAATTTCAACGTACCTCTCTATAACATGACCCAGCTGTAATTTCAGTGGTCGCATTGGTTTGATTTTTGGTTTGCTTGTAGGGCGCTGGCACCCGCATTCAGTGACCCAGAAAATTTAGCACTGCTGTGAATAGTTTACTCGCAAAGTGAAGATTCACGGGTAAAAAGCCCCAAACTTCTAGATAGGTTCTTTTTCAGCTTTCAGCAGCCCTGGGCGAGTTCTTTACAGAAATGTGAGTCTTTTTCATGTAGCTCTTGTCTATGTCCAGCTAACCATTGAGATAAGGATGGTCATTGTCATTTTCTAAGCTGCGAACGGGCAGAAAGGTGAGAAAATGTCGGATTTTGACCATTTGTGCTGACCTTTCAATTTCAACGTACCTCTCTATAACATGACCCAGCTGTAATTTCAGTGGTCGCATTGGTTTGATTTTTGGTTTGCTTGTAGGGCGCTGGCACCCGCATTCAGTGACCCAGGAAATTTGGCACTGCTGTGAATAGTTTAGTCGCAAAGTGAAGATTCACGGGTAAAAAGCCCCAAACTTCTAGATAGGCTCTTTTTCAGCTTTCAGCAGCCCTGGGTGAGTTCTTTAGAGAAATGTGGCTCTTTTTCATGGTGCTATTTTCTATGTCCAGCAACACAACGAGATGAGGATGGTCATTGTCATTTTCTGAGATGCGAAAGGGCAGAAAGGTGAGAAAATGTCGGATTTTGACCATTTGTGCTGACCTTTCAATTTCAACGTACCTCTCTATAACATGACCCAGCTGTAATTTCAGTGGTCGCATTTGTTTCATTTTTGGTATGCATGTAGGGCGCTGGCACCCGCATTCAGTGACCCAGAAAATTTGGCACTGCTGTGAATAGTTTAGTCGCAAAGTGAAGATTCACGGGTAAAAAGCCCCAAACTTCTAGATCGGTTCTTTTTCAGCTTTCAGCAGCCCTGGGTGAGTTCTTTAGAGAAATGTGGCTCTTTTTCATGGTGCTATTTTCTATGTCCAGCAACACAACGAGATGAGGATGGTCATTGTTATTTTCTGAGATGCGAAAGGGCAGAAAGGTGAGAAAATGTCGGATTTTGACCATTTGTGCTGACCTTTCAATTTCAACGTACCTCTCTATAACATGACCCAGCTGTAATTTCAGTGGTCGCATTTGTTTCATTTTTGGTGTGCATGTAGGGCGCTGGCACCCGCATTCAGTGACCCAGAAAATTTGGCACTGCTGTGAATAGTTTAGTCGCAAAGTGAAGATTCACGGGTAAAAAGCCCCAAACTTCTAGATAGGTTCTTTTTCAGCTTTCAGCAGCCCTGGGTGAGTTCTTTAGAGAAATGTGGCTCTTTTTCATGGTGCTCTTGTCTATGTCCAGTAACACAACGAGATGAGGATGGTCATTGTCATTTTCTGAGCTGCGAACGGGCAGAAAGGTGAGAAAATGTTCGATTTTGACCATTTGTGCTGACCTTTCAATTTCAACATACCTCTCTATAACATGACCCAGCTGTAATTTCAGTGCTCGCATTGGTTTGATTTTTGGTTTGCTTGTAGGGCGCTGGCACCCGCATTAAGTGACCCAGACAATTTGGCACTGCTGTGAATAGTTTAGTCGCAAAGTGAAGATTAACGGGTAAAAAGCCCCAAACTTCAAGATAGGTTCTTTTTCAGCTTTCAGCAGCCCTGGGTGAGTTCTTTAGAGAAATGTGGCTCTTTTTCATGGTGCTCTTGTCTATGTCCAGCAACACAACGAGATGAGGATGGTCATTGTCATTTTCTGAGCTGCGAATGGGCAGAAAGGTGAGAATATGTCGGATTTTGACCATTTGTGCTGACCTTTTAATTTCAACGTACCTCTCTATAACATGACCCAGCTGTAATTTCAGTGGTCGCATTTGTTTCATTTTTGGTTTGCTTGTAGGGCGCTGGCACCCGCATTCAGTGACCCAGAAAATTTGGCACTGCTGTGAATAGTTTAGTCGCAAAGTGAAGATTCACGGGTAAAAAGCCCCAAACTTCTAGATAGGTTCTTTTTCAGCTTTCAGCAGCCCTGGGTGAGTTCTTTAGAGAAATGTGGCTCTTTTTCATGGTGCTCTTGTCTATGTCCAGCAACACAACGAGATGAGGATGGTCATTGTCATTTTCTGAGCTGCGAACGGGCAGAAAGGTGAGAATATGTCGGATTTTGACCATTTGTGGTGACCTTTCAATTTCAACGTACCTCTCTATAACATGACCCAGCTGTAATTTCAGTGGTCGCATTGGTTTGATTTTTGGTTTGCTTGTAGGGCGCTGGCACCCGCATTCAGTGACCCAGAAAATTTAGCACTGCTGTGAATAGTTTACTCGCAAAGTGAAGATTCACGGGTAAAAAGCCCCAAACTTCTAGATAGGTTCTTTTTCAGCTTTCAGCAGCCCTGGGCGAGTTCTTTACAGAAATGTGAGTCTTTTTCATGTAGCTCTTGTCTATGTCCAGCTAACCATTGAGATAAGGATGGTCATTGTCATTTTCTAAGCTGCGAACGGGCAGAAAGGTGAGAAAATGTCGGATTTTGACCATTTGTGCTGACCTTTCAATTTCAACGTACCTCTCTATAACATGACCCAGCTGTAATTTCAGTGGTCGCATTGGTTTGATTTTTGGTTTGCTTGTAGGGCGCTGGCACCCGCATTCAGTGACCCAGGAAATTTGGCACTGCTGTGAATAGTTTAGTCGCAAAGTGAAGATTCACGGGTAAAAAGCCCCAAACTTCTAGATAGGCTCTTTTTCAGCTTTCAGCAGCCCTGGGTGAGTTCTTTAGAGAAATGTGGCTCTTTTTCATGGTGCTATTTTCTATGTCCAGCAACACAACGAGATGAGGATGGTCATTGTCATTTTCTGAGATGCGAAAGGGCAGAAAGGTGAGAAAATGTCGGATTTTGACCATTTGTGCTGACCTTTCAATTTCAACGTACCTCTCTATAACATGACCCAGCTGTAATTTCAGTGGTCGCATTTGTTTCATTTTTGGTATGCATGTAGGGCGCTGGCACCCGCATTCAGTGACCCAGAAAATTTGGCACTGCTGTGAATAGTTTAGTCGCAAAGTGAAGATTCACGGGTAAAAAGCCCCAAACTTCTAGATCGGTTCTTTTTCAGCTTTCAGCAGCCCTGGGTGAGTTCTTTAGAGAAATGTGGCTCTTTTTCATGGTGCTATTTTCTATGTCCAGCAACACAACGAGATGAGGATGGTCATTGTTATTTTCTGAGATGCGAAAGGGCAGAAAGGTGAGAAAATGTCGGATTTTGACCATTTGTGCTGACCTTTCAATTTCAACGTACCTCTCTATAACATGACCCAGCTGTAATTTCAGTGGTCGCATTTGTTTCATTTTTGGTGTGCATGTAGGGCGCTGGCACCCGCATTCAGTGAACTAGAAAATTTGGCACTGCTGTGAATAGTTTAGTCGCAAAGTGAAGATTCACGGGTAAAAAGCCCCAAACTTCTAGATAGGTTCTTTTTCAGCTTTCAGCAGCCCTGGGTGAGTTCTTTAGAGAAATGTGGCTCTTTTTCATGGTGCTCTTGTCTATGTCCAGCAACACAACGAGATGAGGATGGTCATTGTCATTTTCTGAGCTGCGAACGGGCAGAAAGGTGAGAAAATGTTCGATTTTGACCATTTGTGCTGACCTTTCAATTTCAACATACCTCTCTATAACATGACCCAGCTGTAATTTCAGTGCTCGCATTGGTTTGATTTTTGGTTTGCTTGTAGGGCGCTGGCACCCGCATTCAGTGACCCAGACAATTTGGCACTGCTGTGAATAGTTTAGTCGCAAAGTGAAGATTAACGGGTAAAAAGCCCCAAACTTCAAGATAGGTTCTTTTTCAGCTTTCAGCAGCCCTGGGTGAGTTCTTTAGAGAAATGTGGCTCTTTTTCATGGTGCTCTTGTCTATGTCCAGCAACACAACGAGATGAGGATGGTCATTGTCATTTTCTGAGCTGCGAACGGGCAGAAAGGTGAGAATATGTCGGATTTTGACCATTTGTGCTGACCTTTTAATTTCAACGTACCTCCCTATAACATGACCCAGCTGTAATTTCAGTGGTCGCATTTGTTTCATTTTTGGTTTGCTTGTAGGGCGCTGGCACCCGCATTCAGTGACCCAGAAAATTTGGCACTGCTGTGAATAGTTTAGTCGCAAAGTGAAGATTCACGGGTAAAAAGCCCCAAACTTCTAGATAGGTTCTTTTTCAGCTTTCAGCAGCCCTGGGTGAGTTTTTAAGGGCCGATTCCCACTACGGTACCGTGAGTGCCGTGCCGACAATTTGGGTAGGTCACGTGTACCCCACGGTACGAGCTTGAAGCTGAGAGTGATTTACACCTGCGCCCAATCATTCCGTGCATTCCGTCGGCAGGCCGGATCACCATTTTTATCAATTTCTGACTTTGGTCCTGAGGGAAAATAGCGGGGGAGATGACTGGAGAAAGCTCAAGAATCAACCAATCGAAAAGCCAAAAGCCAAGAAAAAACTTCGTACCACAAATACAAAAGAAAGAAAAAACTTCCTTTCAGGGAGTAGTAAAATACCTACTACTCACTGCATTCGACCTCACGGAATACCACGGCATGCCATTTCCACCCCCCAGAGACCCTCGGCACCGGAATGTCCACGGCGCGGTACGGCAGGAGCCACGGAATGAACTCGCGCCAAAACTGCCCCTCACGTGAGCAAATCACCATGGGTACTCACGGCACGGCACTCACGGTACCGTAGTGGGAATCGGCCCTTAGAGAAATGTGGCTCTTTTTCATGGTGCTCTTGTCTATGTCCAGCAACACAACGAGATGAGGATGGTCATTGTCATTTTCTGAGCTGCGAACGGGCAGAAAGGTGAGAAAATGTCGGATTTTGACCTTTCAATTTCAACGCACCTCTCTATAACATGACCCAGCTGTAATTTGAGTGGTCGCATTGGTTTGATTTTTGGTTTGCTTGTAGGGCGCTGGCACCCGCATTCAGTGACCCAGAAAATTTGGCACTGCTGTGAATAGTTTACTCGCAAAGTGAAGATTCACGGGTAAAAAGCCCCAAACTTCTAGATAGGTTCTTTTTCAGCTTTCAGCAGCCCTGGGCGAGTTCTTTACAGAAATGTGAGTCTTTTTCATGGTGCTCTTGTCTATGTCCAGCTAACCAACGAGATGAGGATGGTCATTGTCATTTTCTAAGCTGCGAACGGGCAGAAAGGTGAGAAAATGTCGAATTTTGACCATTTGTGCTGACCTTTCAATTTCAACGTACCTCTCTATAACATGACCCAGCTGTAATTTCAGTGGTCGCATTGGTTTGATTTTTGGTTTGCTTGTAGGGTGCTGGCACCCGCATTCAGTGACCCAGAAAATTTGGCACTGCTGTGAATAGTTTAGTCGCAAAGTGAAGATTCACGGGTAAAACCTCTCTATAACATGACCCAGCTGTAATTTCAGTGGTCGCATTGGTTTGATTTTTGGTTTGCTTGTAGGGCGCTGGCACCCGCATTCAGTGACCCAGAAAATTTGGCACTGCTGTGAATAGTTTACTCGCAAAGTGAAGATTCACGGGTAAAAAGCCCCAAACTTCTAGATAGGTTCTTTTTCAGCTTTCAGCAGCCCTGGGTGAGTTCTTTACAGAAATGTGAGTCTTTTTCATGGTGCTCTTGTCTATGTCCAGCTAACCAACGAGATAAGGATGGTCATTGTCATTTTCCAAGCTGCGAACGGGCAGAAAGGTGAGAAAATGTCGGATTTTGACCATTTGTGCTGACCTTTCAATTTCAACGTACCTCTCTATAACATGACCCAGCTGTAATTTCAGTGGTCGCATTTGTTTCATTTTTGGTATGCATGTAGGGCGCTGGCACCCGCATTCAGTGACCCAGAAAATTTGGCACTGCTGTGAATAGTTTAGTCGCAAAGTGAAGATTCACGGGTAAAAAGCCCCAAACTTCTAGATAGGTTCTTTTTCAGCTTTCAGCAGCCCTGGGTGAGTTCTTTAGAGAAATGTGGCTCTTTTTCATGGTGCTCTTGTCTATGTCCAGCAACACAACGAGATGAGGATGGTCATTGTCATTTTCTGAGCTGCGAACGGGCAGAAAGGTGAGAAAATGTCGGATTTTGACCATTTGTGCTGACCTTTCAATTTCAACGTACCTCTCTATAACATGACCCAGCTGTAATTTCAGTGGTCGCATTGGTTTGATTTTTGGTTTGCTTGTAGGGCGCTGGCACCCGCATTCAGTGACCCAGAAAATTTGGCACTGCTGTGAATAGTTTAGTCGCAAAGTGAAGATTCACGGGTAAAAAGCCCCAAACTTCTAGATCGGTTCTTTTTCAGCTTTCAGCAGCCCTGGGTGAGTTCTTTAGAGAAATGTGGCTCTTTTTCATGGTGCTATTTTCTATGTCCAGCAACACAACGAGATGAGGATGGTCATTGTTATTTTCTGAGATGCGAAAGGGCAGAAAGGTGAGAAAATGTCGGATTTTGACCATTTGTGCTGACATTTCAATTTCAACGTACCTCTCTATAACATGACCCAGCTGTAATTTCAGTGGTCGCATTTGTTTCATTTTTGGTATGCATGTAGGGCGCTGGCACCCGCATTCAGTGACCCAGAAAATTTGGCACTGCTGTGAATAGTTTAGTCGCAAAGTGAAGATTCACGGGTAAAAAGCCCCAAACTTCTAGATAGGTTCTTTTTCAGCTTTCAGCAGCCCTGGGTGAGTTCTTTAGAGAAATGTGGCTCTTTTTCATGGTGCTCTTGTCTATGTCCAGCAACACAACGAGATGAGGATGGTCATTGTCATTTTCTGAGCTGCGAACGGGCAGAAAAGTGAGAAAATGTCGGATTTTGACCATTTGTGCTGACCTTTCAATTTCAACATACCTCTCTATAACATGACCCAGCTGTAATTTCAGTGGTCGCATTGGTTTGATTTTTGGTTTGCTTGTAGGGCGCTGGCACCCGCATTCAGCGACCCAGAAAATTTGGCACTGCTGTGAATAGTTTAGTCGTAAAGTGAAGATTCACGGGTAAAAAGCCCCAAACTTCAAGATAGGTTCTTTTTCAGCTTTCAGCAGCCCTGGGCGAGTTCTTTAGAGATATGTGGGTCTTTTTCATGGTGCTCTTGTCTATGTCCAGCTACACAACGAGATGAGGATGGTCATTGTCATTTTCTAAGCTGCGAACGGGCAGAAAGGTGAGAAAATGTCGGATTTTGACCATTTGTGCTGACCTTTCAATTTCAACGTACCTCTCTATAACATGACCCAGCTGTAATTTCAGTGGTCGCATTTGTTTCTTTTTTGGTTTGCTTGTAGGGCGCTGGCACCCGCATTCAGTGACCCAGAAAATTTGGCACTGCTGTGAATAGTTTAGTCGCAAAGTGAAGATTCACGGGTAAAAAGCCCCAAACTTCTAGATAGGTTCTTTTTCAGCTTTCAGCAGCCCTGGGTGAGTTCTTTAGAGAAATGTGGCTCTTTTTCATGGTGCTCTTGTCTATGTCCAGCAACACAACGAGATGAGGATGGTCATTGTCATTTTCTGAGCTGCGAACGGGCAGAAAGGTGAGAAAATGTCGGATTTTGACCTTTCAATTTCAACGCACCTCTCTATAACATGACCCAGCTGTAATTTGAGTGGTCGCATTGGTTTGATTTTTGGTTTGCTTGTAGGGCGCTGGCATCCGCATTCAGTGACCCAGAAAATTTGGCACTGCTGTGAATAGTTTACTCGCAAAGTGAAGATTCACGGGTAAAAAGCCCCAAACTTCTAGATAGGTTCTTTTTCAGCTTTCAGCAGCCCTGGGCGAGTTCTTTACAGAAATGTGAGTCTTTTTCATGGTGCTCTTGTCTATGTCCAGCTAACCAACGAGATGAGGATGGTCATTGTCATTTTCTAAGCTGCGAACGGGCAGAAAGGTGAGAAAATGTCGGATTTTGACCATTTGTGCTGACCTTTCAATTTCAACGTACCTCTCTATAACATGACCCAGCTGTAATTTCAGTGGTCGCATTTGTTTCATTTTTGGTATGCATGTAGGGCGCTGGCACCCGCATTCAGTGACCCAGAAAATTTGGCACTGCTGTGAATAGTTTAGTCGCAAAGTGAAGATTCACGGGTAAAAAGCCCCAAACTTCTAGATAGGTTCTTTTTCAGCTTTCAGCAGCCCTGGGTGAGTTCTTTAGAGAAATGTGGCTCTTTTTCATGGTGCTCTTGTCTATGTCCAGCAACACAACGAGATGAGGATGGTCATTGTCATTTTCTGAGCTGCGAACGGGCAGAAAGGTGAGTAAATGTTCGATTTTGACCATTTGTGCTGACCTTTCAATTTCAACATACCTCTCTATAACATGACCCAGCTGTAATTTCAGTGGTCGCATTGGTTTGATTTTTGGTTTGCTTGTAGGGCGCTGGCACCCGCATTCAGTGACCCAGAAAATTTGGCACTGCTGTGAATAGTTTACTCGCAAAGTGAAGATTCACGGGTAAAAAGCCCCAAACTTCTAGATAGGTTCTTTTTCAGCTTTCAGCAGCCCTGGGCGAGTTCTTTACAGAAATGTGAGTCTTTTTCATGGTGCTCTTGTCTATGTCCAGCTAACCAACAAGATGAGGATGGTCATTGTCATTTTCTAAGCTGCGAACGGGCAGAAAGGTGAGAAAATGTCGGATTTTGACCATTTGTGCTGACCTTTCAATTTCAACGTACCTCTCTATAACATGACCCAGCTGTAATTTCAGTGGTCGCATTGGTTTGATTTTTGGTTTGCTTGTAGGGTGCTGGCACCCGCATTCAGTGACCCAGAAAATTTGGCACTGCTGTGAATAGTTTAGTCGCAAAGTGAAGATTCACGGGTAAAAAGCCCCAAACTTCTAGATGGGTTCTTTTTCAGCTTTCAGCAGCCCTGGGTGAGTTCTTTAGAGAAATGTGGCTCTTTTTCATGGTGCTATTTTCTATGTCCAGCTACACAACGAGATGAGGATGGTCATTGTCATTTTCTGAGCTGCGAACGGGCAGAAAGGTGAGAAAATGTTCGATTTTGACCATTTGTGCTGACCTTTCAATTTCAACGTACCTCTCTATAACATGACCCAGCTGTAATTTTAGTGGTCGCATTGGTTTGATTTTTGGTTTGCTTGTAGGGCGCTGGCACCCGCATTCAGTGACCCAGAAAATTTGGCACTGCTGTGAATAGTTTAGTCGCAAAGTGAAGATTCACGGGTAAAAAGCCCCAAACTTCTAGATAGGTTCTTTTTCAGCTTTCAGCAGCCCTGGGTGAGTTCTTTAGAGAAATGTGGCTCTTTTTCATGGTGCTCTTGTCTATGTCCAGCAACACAACGAGATGAGGATGGTCATTGTCATTTTCTGAGCTGCGAACGGGCAGAAAGGTGAGAAAATGTCGGATTTTGACCATTTGTGCTGACCTTTCAATTTCAACGTACGTCTCTATAACATGACCCAGCTGTAATTTCAGTAGTCGCATTGGTTTGATTTTTGGTTTGTTTGTAGGGCGCTGGCACCCGCATTCAGTGACCCAGGAAATTTGGCACTGCTGTGAATAGTTTAGTCGCAAAGTGAAGACTCACGGGTAAAAAGCCCCAAACTTCTAGATAGGTTCTTTTTCAGCTTTCAGCAGCCCTGGGCGAGTTTTTTAGAGATATGTGAGTCTTTTTCATGGTGCTCTTGTCTATGTCCAGCTAACCAACGAGATGAGGATGGTCATTGTCATTTTCTAAGCTGCGAACGGGCAGAAAGGTGAGAAAATGTCGGATTTTGACCATTTGTGCTGACCTTTCAATTTCAACGTACCTCTCTATAACATGACCCAGCTGTAATTTCAGTGGTCGCATTGGTTTGATTTTTGGTTTGCTTGTAGGGCGCTGGCACCCGCATTCAGTGACCCAGAAAATTTGGCACTGCTGTGAATAGTTTAGTCGCAAAGTGAAGATTCACGGGTAAAAAGCCCCAAACTTCTAGATAGGTTCTTTTTCAGCTTTCAGCAGCCCTGGGTGAGTTCTTTAGAGAAATGTGGCTCTTTTTCATGGTGCTATTTTCTATGTCCAGCTACACAACGAGATGAGAATGGTCATTGTCATTTTCTGAGCTGCGAACGGGCAGAAAGGTGAGAAAATGTCGGATTTTGACCATTTGTGCTGACCTTTCAATTTCAACGTACCTATCTATAACATGACCAGGCTGTAATTTCAGTGGTCGCATTGGTTTGATTTTTGGTTTGCTTGTAGGGCACTGGCACCCGCATTCAGTGACTTAGAAAATTTGGCACTGCTGTGAATAGTTTAGTCGCAAAGTGAAGATTCACGGGTAAAAAGCCCCAAACTTCTAGATAGGTTCTTTTTCAGCTTTCAGCAGCCCTGGGTGAGTTCTTTAGAGAAATGTGGCTCTTTTTCATGGTGCTATTTTCTATGTCTAGCTACACAACAAGATGAGGATGGTCATTTTCATTTTCTCAGCTGCGAACGGGCAGAAAGGTGAGAAAATGTCGGATTTTGACCATTTGTGCTGACCTTTCAATTTCAACGTACCTCTCTATAATATGACCCAGCTGTAATTTCAGTGGTCGCATTGGTTTGATTTTTGGTTTGCTTGTAGGGCGCTGGCACCCGCATTCAGTGACCCAGAAAATTTGGCACTGCTGTGAAGATTTTATTTGCAAAGTGAAGATTCACGGGTAAAAAGCCCCAAACTTCTAGATAGGTTCTTTTTCAGCTTTCAGCAGCCCTGGGTGAGTTCTTTAGAGATATGTGAGTGTTTTTCATGGTGCTATTTTCTATGTCCAGCTAACCAACGAGATGAGGATGGTCATTGTCATTTTCTAAGCTGCGAACGGGCAGAAAGGTGAGAAAATGTCGGATTTTGACCATTTGTGCTGACATTTCAATTTCAACGTACCTCTCTATAACATGACCCAGCTGTAATTTCAGTGGTCGCATTGGTTTGATTATTGGTTTGCTTGTGGGGCGCTGGCACCCGCATTCAGTGACCCACAAAATTTGGCACTGCTGTGAATAGTTTAGTCGCAAAGTGAAGATTCACGGGTAAAAAGCCCCAAACTTCTAGATAGGTTCTTTTTCAGCTTTCAGCAGCCCTGGGTGAGTTCTTTAGAGAAATGTGGCTCTTTTTCATGGTGCTCTTGTCTATGTCCAGCAACACAACGAGATGAGGATGGTCATTGTCATTTTCTGAGCTGCGAACGGGCAGAAAGGTGAGAAAATGTCGGATTTTGACCATTTGTGCTGACCTTTCAATTTCAACGTACCTCTCTATAACATGACCCAGCTGTAATTTCAGTGGTCGCATTGGTTTGATTTTTGGTTTTCTTGTAGGGCGCTGGCACCCGCATTCAGTGACCTAGAAAATTTGGCACTGCTGTGAATAGTTTAGTCGCAAAGTGAAGATTCACGGGTAAAAAGCCCCAAACTTCTAGATAGGTTCTTTTACAGCTTTCAGCAGCCCTGGGCGAGTTCTTTAGAGATATGTGAGTCTTTTTCATGGTGCTCTTGTCTATGTCCAGCTAACCAACGAGATGAGGATGGTCATTGTCATTTTCTAAGCTGTGAACGGGCAGAAAGGTGAGAAAATGTCGGATTTTGACCATTTGTGCTGACCTTTCAATTTCAACGTACCTCTCTATAACATGACCCAGCTGTAATTTCAGTGGTCGCATTGGTTTGATTTTTGGTTTGCTTGTAGGGCGCTGGCACCCGCATTCAGTGACCCAGAAAATTTGGCACTGCTGTGAATAGTTTAGTCGCAAAGTGAAGATTCACGGGTAAAAAGCCCCAAACTTCTAGATAGGTTCTTTTTCAGCTTTCAGCAGCCCTGGGTGAGTTCTTTAAAGAAATGTGGCTCTTTTTCATGGTGCTATTTTCTATGTCCAGCTACACAACGAGATGAGGATGGTCATTGTCATTTTCTGAGCTGCGAACGGGCAGAAAGGTGGGAAAATGTCGGATTTTGACCATTTGTGCTGACCTTTCAATTTCAACGTACCTCTCTATAACATGACCCAGCTGTAATTTCAGTTGTCGCATTTGTTTTATTTTGGGTTTGCTTGTAGGGCGCTGGCACCCGCATTTAGTGACCCAGAAAATTTGGCACTGCTGTGAATAGTTCAGTCGCAAAGTGAAGATTCACGGGTAAAAAGCCCCAAACTTCTAGATAGGTTCATTTTCAGCTTTCAGCAGCCCTGGGTGAGTTCTTTAGAGAAATGTGGCTCTTTTTCATGGTGCTATTTTCTATGTCCAGCTTCACAACGAGATGAGGATGGTCAATGTCATTTTCTGAGCTGCGAACGGGCAGAAAGGTGAGAAAATGTCGGATTTTGACCATTTGTGCTGACCTTTCAATTTCAACGTACCTCTCTATAACATGACCCAGCTGTAATTTCAGTGGTCGCATTGGTTTGATTTTTGGTTTGCTTGTAGGGCGCTGGCACCCGCATTCAGTGACCCAGAAAATTTGGCACTGCTGTGAATAGTTTAGTCGCAAAGTGAAGATTCACGGGTAAAAAGCCCCAAACTTCTAGATAGGTTCTTTTTCAGCTTTCAGCAGCCCTGGGTGAGTTCTTTAGAGAAATGTGGCTCTTTTTCATGGTGCTATTTTCTATGTCCAGCTACACAACGAGATGAGGATGGTCATTGTCATTTTCTGAGCTGCGAACGGGCAGAAAGGTGAGAAAATGTCGGATTTTGACAATTTGTGCTGACCTTTCAATTTCAATGTACCTCTCTATAACATGACCCAGCTGTAATTTCAGTGGTCGCATTGGTTTGATTTTTGGTTTGCTTGTAGGGCGCTGGCACCCGCATTCAGTGACCCAGAAAATTTGGCACTGCTGTGAATAGTTTAGTCGCAAAGTGAAGATTCACGGGTAAAAAGCCCCAAACTTCTAGATAGGTTCTTTTTCAGCTTTCAGCAGCCCTGGGTGAGTTCTTTAGAGAAATGTGGCTCTTTTTCATGGTGCTCTTGTCTATGTCCAGCAACACAACGAGATGAGGATGGTCATTGTCATTTTCTGAGCTGCGAACGGGCAGAAAGGTGAGAAAATGTCGGATTTTGACCATTTGTGCTGACCTTTCAATTTCAACGTACGTCTCTATAACATGACCCAGCTGTAATTTCAGTAGTCGCATTGGTTTGATTTTTGGTTTGTTTGTAGGGCGCTGGCACCCGCATTCAGTGACCCAGGAAATTTGGCACTGCTGTGAATAGTTTAGTTGCAAAGTGAAGACTCACGGGTAAAAAGCCCCAAACTTCTAGATAGGTTCTTTTTCAGCTTTCAGCAGCCCTGGGCGAGTTTTTTAGAGATATGTGAGTCTTTTTCATGGTGCTCTTGTCTATGTCCAGCTAACCAACGAGATGAGGATGGTCATTGTCATTTTCTAAGCTGCGAACGGGCAGAAAGGTGAGAAAATGTCGGATTTTGACCATTTGTGCTGACCTTTCAATTTCAACGTACCTCTCTATAACATGACCCAGCTGTAATTTCAGTGGTCGCATTGGTTTGATTTTTGGTTTGCTTGTAGGGCGCTAGTAGAAGGTACGAGGGGGGTTCTAGCGCAAAGTTGACCCCGGAAGTGACCTTTCGATATGTTGACATGACCCTGTCAATTTTTGACGTGAACCTGTCACTTTTTGACGTGAACCTGTCACTTTTTGACAGTTTATTTCGACATGGCTATATTTTGACGTGTTGACGTGTTTCAATCACGTGATTACCAGAAATGTCACGATTAAACTATGTTTGTGATTAATATGCATGTGGGGTGTTGTGAGAACTCAGTTTTTGCGATACACGTCATCAGAATAGGATGAACCTTCGTTTTCCTGTAACACTCGCGTCACTTGATGATGCCATAACCTACTCTTCTGAGTCATCATCCTAATGTGTATTATGACATCATTGCCTGTCCTACTCTTCTGAATCATCATCCTAATGGGTATTATGACATCATGTTCCGATGTGGCAAGCTGTAATGGATCTCACTCTTTATATGTTGATATACTCTAGTGCTATTCCATCATTTTTCATCATGGATATTGAAGAGCAGTTTCGGATATTGCAAAGTTACAAGGAGAGTTGTCTCGCCTACAATGGTGATGACGCCTGTCCATCTCCTCCTCCTCCCCCTCCGAACTTGGATAAGTGCTGGCACAACCATCAAGTAGTCAGCGAAGGGCAGTACGTGTGCACAACGTGTGGACTTGTTTTGGGTCATGTGTTCCTGAGTGAAGTCAACTGGACTGATCGTTGTGTTAAAGCCCGGACCTACTCTGCCCGCGAGAGATTGAATGCTGTGGATAAGCATCTGGTGTGCTTCATGAAGAGGACTGGTATTCAGGTGCAGCTTCATGGAGTGCAAGAAAGACTGCAGTTTGCAAAGAAGGATAACAACTACAGAAGTCTAAACTATGCCATCGCCCTGAGATGCATCTACCACGAAGATGAAGCAACCTGTCAGAAGCTTCGAGTCTATTTACCAAAGAGCAACGTGGCCTGGGCACGCTCCAGCAAACTCATGAACTGTATGCCTGAACAGTTCGCTAAGGCTTGGTTGCAACAGCTCATGATTGGCGCCAGAGCGTTATCAAAGGCTCAGGCTGTCAGATTTCGTGAGAACCTATCCAAGTTTAAACCCGAACAGGCGGAGCTGATGCAGCGACTGATCAGATGCTATGACCGCACCACCACCGAGCGTGATTTGGATGCCCTGCCAAATGACTTGCGATGTGCTCTGTACCGCTTCTCGTGTGCAATAGTCAAAATGCAAAAGGTTATAAAATAGCTTCAAGTTCTTCACTGGGTGCACAGTTGAAGAATGCAGCCTACCTGTTAACTGTATCATCATCTTCATCACACCCATCCTCATGCCTTTGGGAGTGTCACCCGTTTGGCTGCTCTTGAGCAAGCACGATCATGACTGTGCCCTGGGTGCCTTGCTGCGCTGTGCTGCAAGAGGTGGAGTGGAATCGTCTCTTGCCCCCTCAGTACTCTTCCATCAAGGAGTCGATCAGGATCTAGTCAAAGTCATGAGTGATGAACGTCTGAAGTTCATTTTGATGTCAGCCAGGAACCTTGCTGCTAGCAAGAAGGGGGTGCTAAGGAGCTCGGCTCAAATGCTGATACCAAGTTTGACCACCCCAGATTGTGGTGCTCGCATCATGCACAGTCTTCCTCGGCTTTTCGAGATGACCAGGCGTAGCCACCACAATCATCGTAGCATATCACTTCTTATCGTCCTGGTGAGTCAGCTGATACATCTCTGCGAGCGAGCTGTTCTCGGAGGACCTCTACTGGTGCGGAACATCGTGTCTTGCTACGAAATCGAGCTCCATAAGACCGCCTCACAGCAGTGCAACCAGCAAAGAGAACATAACAATATGTTCATGGTATATGCATTAGGTTTTATTGCCTTCTCATCATTCATGTATTTCACTATGAACATTTCTGGAATGTGATGTATGAACACCTCTCACTTCAATACTCTTGGTAAATGAAACGATATGAACCATAAATGTGGTAGTTCTTGTACACACCCGTGATGGTACCTTCCATGCGGAGTACGGCATGACTTTCCAGAATTGGGTGTGTGGTGAATGCAAGCGTGCACTTGTTCTTGCGTGGGATGTCCTTATAGGGCATCCAGAAGCGTCGCTCCCGTCCTCCACGCTCTTCCACATTTGCAGGATATCCGACCAGCATGTACAGCCCAACCGGTACGATAGAACCACGATCCACAGATTTACCATAAGGAAACTCTGCGAGCATCAGTTCTGTGTCTGCATGAGCCTCGGGTAGTGTACCCTCCACGGTGCGAATCTTCAAACCCGGGCCGGCATCACCAGCAGGTCCGCGCTGGCCCTGTTCTCCAGTCGCTCCTTGTGGGCCCCGCTCGCCTTGCACACCTGGTGCACCTAGCAAGCCCGGTAAACCCCGCTCTCCTCGGGGGCCCCTCACCGTTGCAAATGCCACCCACTCTCCGCTCAGCTTTTTGTAGACCATTCCGTTGTCTGAGTTGAAGAAAAAGTCACCCGTCCTACCATCGCGCTCCGATGGTGCGTGACCAGCACTAAGCCATCCGAAACCTCGATCTCCTTTGGGTCCTTTCATTTTTCGCACCTCCAACACCTCATGTCTCAATGCAGAAGCTTCTTCTCTATCGAATTTATGTGCCTTCAGAGTTTGCACATCATGCATCACGGTATTTTCAGTCCTTTCATTGCCCATCAGTACTTTCAGTTGGGTGAGATCATCCTTGATCTCTTGCACCGCACGCTGAGATGTCATCTTGGCATCGCTCTCGTGAAACTGAGATATCCAGAAAGCCATCTTGTCCTAATACAGAGGAGGTAATATTTTTCTCTCAATAAGCAAGGATGTCTATGATTGTCACTAATAGATAGTAGGGAATATTTTTCTTCCTATAAGCAAGGATGTCTGTCATTCTGACTGCCACCAATAACGTCGCTGCGGTAAGCAGTGGGCGGTACACACCCAACTTCACCCTAAACGTCAAGGAGCTCGACACGCGAGGTAAAACACTCCATTTGGACTCGGCCCAGTTCGAGTTGCACGTTGAGAACGTGAGCGATCGAACCAACAAACTGTATGTGGTGGATGCACAGAGTGGAGTGGAGGATCGAGTGTCCATCACCACCGGTACCTACACCGATGCGGAGCAGCTCGCCGCCATTATCAACGCGGCTCTGTCGACGAGTGGACATTCAGATGTGACCTTCATGTATTCACGCCTGAGCAGTAGACTCACGGTATCCACGCCAAGTGGGAAATCTTGCGTGCTGAAGAACGACTCACCCAGTGTTCTGCTGGGTGTGGGTGAGATCGAGACGCGCTATGTTATGAGGGGTGTGAAGGTTCTTCCACATGCTGTGGACCTTACGATCGGACGCAGGATGGTTCTGCTGTACACAGATCTCATCGGCCCATCGATTGAATATGAGGATAACATGGACTCTAGAGTTGTGAAAACGTTCCTCGTGCAAACCCTGAACGGTGTGAACAACTACGTATTCTCACAGAGTGACAGACGGATCATGCTTCAAAACGAAAGTGTACGCCAGATGACCTTCTGGCTCAAATTCAACACTGGCGAGCTCATCACGCCAGGCTATCCTATATACCTGGACATGCGAATCGAAAAGATTTCCTCCGTACAGTAACAGACAACTGCAGAGATGGCTTTAGTGAAAAGCACTTCCGTGGATCTCGTTTCTGTGGGTGTTAGTGGTGGTGGTGGTGGTGCTAATCTCGAGGGTCAATTCCGTCTGGATCATCTTCGTCAACTGTTGAGAAAAATCAAAGACCGAAAGGTTTTGGAGAAAAACAAAATTCACACGGTTGAAAAGAGCTTGACGCGTGGACATATCCTACTAGCCCTCCTTCTCGGTGTACAGTTTGCTCTGAGTGCTGGTCAGACCACGGTGTTTGCCGATGTGGATAAGCGAATCGTGGGTGGGCTATCACTAGCGTCAACCCTGGTCAGCTTTGTTCTCGGATGTGTCAGCAAGCACGTATCATCACATCGTGGTCTACAGAAGAAGCTTCTTCTCTCACAGCAGAGATGGGACAAGGCTGAAGATGCATTCACCATGGAGCTGGGTGCGTGCATGCAAGATGGTGTGCTGACCAGTGAAGAGCACGTCAAACTGAAGGGTATCTACGAAGAAGCACGTGATGTTGTGGATGGGTATCTGGAGGACAAGAGTGAAAAGAATTTCTCCTCTAAAGCAAAGAAGGAGAAGAGCAACCATGGCACAGGAGCTCATCACCCCCCAGATCCCCGATGCGTTTAAAGGTCTGCTGAACAGCTCAAAGGTCGTGCAGAGTAGCATATTGGAAAGAAATGAAAAAAAGTACTCACTTTTGGAGGGAAGGCGCAGTGTTGTGCTCTATTCATCCGCCGATCGATCTCCACCTTCCCTGAATCATGAACTGGATATGTCTTCACCCAACTTTATGGCTTTGGGTGAGAGCTACTTCATCGCCAAGTTCAGCTACACCGTCAAAGATGGACGAAACGGTGGTAACAGTCGGAGTTATCCACACTGGGTGTGCCCCACCTCACCCGCATTTTCATTCTTCAAGAACATCAGAGTGGAACTAAACGGTACGGAAGTGACTCAGTCCAGCAAGATCATGGACATGCAAAGCGTGCAGCATGTGCTGAGTCTCATGGAGAGTGATGTGTCCAAGCTCCAGTATTCCGACTCGGATCTGTTCGGTCTTCAAAAACTGGACCCGCGGAAAGCTTTGAAGGGCATTCACCTGGAACACTACCAGTACGGTGTGAAGCGCAAACGAGCCTATGCATTCGAAACGAATGATGTGAATGGTGATGACTTTGACGACACTGCTGATGACTTTAAAGTAAAAAGAAGACCTCAGGTGCTCCTTTCTGAAACGCAGGCATTCAGCAACACCGTGCAGGAGAACATCGTGCGCACGCAATCCGGGCGGTTCCAGTACAAGATGCGTCCTTTCCTTCCATTCTTCAACGTGGATGACTCTTGGTTGCCACCCGGCACACAGGTGAAGATTAAGCTTGATCTACCTCAGGCCGAACTATCTCGATACTTGATCGTCACGGATAAGGGGGGAGGTGCCAACAGTGTGAATAGCGTTGGTGACATCACCATCGAGCTCACCCAGCTTGATTTTGTCGTACCTACGTATCGCATGGATCGTGCGTACGTCGATCAGATGCGCCTCTCCAAGCAGTTGTATTTCCACACGTGGTGTGCGCGACAGATCCAAAAGAGCATCACGGACGACGCTGGAACCATCGAACTCCTACACAACGCAGACATTCCACGCAAGTTCATCATTTACTTTGAAGATTTGAAATCCCGAGATCAGCCGGCTTTCGGTACGGGTGCTGTCACCCACTCCCACAACCGTCTGGCCATGATTCATGCAGGTTTATCGCAGCTTCGCATCATGATCAACGACGAGACGCTCTTCGACAGCCCTCTCAAGTTCGAGTGGACTTGCACCGAGAACGAGGATGATGGGACTTACTTCTACGACTATAACAAGTCATCGTACCTGCGTGGTTACAATCTAGTTCGAGAGTTCCTGGGCAAAACGTATGGTATGGAGATCCCCATCAATGCAAGTGACTATTGCAACCATTTCTTCATGATACCAATCAACTTGAACCTGGATCGACAGGTGGACAATCAAAAAGCTCGAGGTAATCTCACGATTGACTATCAGTTCAGCGCGGTGACCAACTCGCCCATCAGACTACCCAGTCATGCCGACACCTCGATCAAGATCAACATGCTCTGTATGGATCAGTACGTGTACACCATGGATAAGGAGAGGGGGATCAAGAGCGAAGTAGTTTGAAGAATTTCTCTGTGTTAAGATAAAGATACGGTGCACATGGAGATGTCTGTGAGACATGGATGGTGGTGATTTAGCTACGCATCAGCGATTCGCTACTGGTGGTGACTTGAGCACAGTTCAGCGCCAGAGTGGTAGTGGTTTCATTAGCTGGCTCGGTAATCTGATTGGACTCGGACCTGGTGAGTTGCAGAAGCACATGTCCCAACCTGCAAAGCGTGAGCTGTCGATGCAACGTGGTGGATTTCCCTGGGCCCTAGCTGGACTCTCTCTACTACCGATGCTGCTGGGAAAAGGTAAAAATGGTGAGGGTGGTGGCAACATCATCGAGAGACAGATGAAGTCGATGCGTGACCCCATCATGCAACGTGGTGGTCTGTCCATACCCCCTGGTCTCTTGGCCAAGGGTCTGCCACTGTTGAAATCCATGGGCATCCCATTGGCCATGGGTGCACTTGCTTCTGTGGGTGACAACGTGGTGGATAAGGTCTTTGGTGATGGAAAGGCAAAGCAGAAGAAAGCACGCACGCATCATACTATGCGAAAAGGCAATCGGAAGACATCTCGCAACTCATCGCGAGTCTCAGGGAGAAGAGCCCACCCCACAGTGCGAGGTGCGACACGTGGGAAAAGAACAACAAGGTCTAGGAAGAAGAGTACAGCGAACCTGGTGAGTGAGCAACTTCAATCCACCGGAAGACGCTTGTTTCAAAAAATCAAGTCGAAGGCCAAATCCAGAGTGAAATCCAACATCCATGCCAGACTGTCGAGGAAATCATCTCCGAGACGACGTACCACCACCACCACCACCACTAATACACACAGCTCACCATTCGCAAGTAAGATCAGAGAGAATCTGAACAGAGCAAGCAGCAGCAACACCAGCAACTCGGCACACATTGCACCCACATTCAACATTTGATCACATATTTCTCCTCCTAGAAGTAGTAAGCAATGGACTTCAAATCACTGTTCGCACCTAGTCGAGGGGCTGTAACTTCTACAGCGACGAGGCGTCATGCTACCCACCATCGTCATCACTCTCCTCCCCCTCCTGCTCCACCCGTAATCCAACCGGCGAGGGTGCATCGAGATTCTCACGCACCACCACCCATATCGGGATTGGAGTACAAACGAAAGGGGTGGTTCGAAGAAATCCTACCCGCTCTCCGCGGGTGGGGTCAGAATGTGTTGTTCCTGGGTCAGAGCAACATGGGCAAGACATACTTCCTGAAAAGGCTTCTGAACAAAGTTCAACCGGAGCGACTGGTGATCATCAGCAACACACCTGCAGAGCAGTATCGTCTGGAGGGGGTGAAGAGCTTCAAGCACTACAGCACCCTCCCCGAGAACATCGAGGAAATGAACATCGAGCCGCACACGTATGTGATCATTGATGATATTCGGGTCATGTCACTCAAGCACGGTGATCAGCGTGAGTGTCTCTACAAGTTCTTCACCATGTACAGTCATCACTACAAGCTGAACGTATTCTTTCTCTCACAGAGCTTTGATAATATCAAGGATATGAAGATCAATGCCAACTTTCTCTATCTATTTCGCTTTACCGACAAGAGTAACATCAAGCGCTACCTGAACACTCTGTTTGGTGGGCAGTGCATCAAGTCTGGTCTCGTGTTTAGACTGTACGAAAAGCTTCTCACTGCATGCCAACGCCCTATACTAGCCATTCACTGCTCACGCAACGAGTATTCCACCTATTGCAATGATGATACATACAAGGTTCTGTTTGAATAGTAGATTCTTTGAAGCCAAACGTACGTGTGATAGTTAACATTGCCGATTGATGAATTATTTTCTACATCTGCGATTGTCTAAAATACACCTTCCTGACCCACCGCCCCATCCTTGTCAAATTTGGTGTGTGTTTACCTCGCATGTGTGTGTGAATAGACTGGTGAACAAAGCAGAAGGGGATTGATTTTTGAATAATAATAAATTCTCCTTCTAGTTAGGGTAATCATGGAGCGCCTCACCGTTCGATTCAGTAAGGGTCTCCCGAAGAGTATCACCCGTACTGGAGGATCTGACGAGAGTGCTTTCATGATCCCGAAAACGAAACGATTGAAGACCCTCGAATACATGCAACGACACTCGCAGTACATTGTCAAAAGAAGAAAATCATCATGGGATGTTGTGGGTACACTACCATCATCATCATCAACCCGACGCCGTCGCGGTGTGTTTGAGGGTCGTGGTGGCGGTAGCAGCTATGGTGACTTTTTGAGAAATGCCAAGAAGGCATTGGAGTACATACCGGATCACACGTTGGGTAGACTATCACGCGGGGAGCTTCAAAAGCACCCACACATCAAGAGCCTGTATGAGCGTCACTTCAAGAACAACCCCGACCTCATCAGCTATGATTCCGTTCTGAATGTGATTGCGTCTGATCTTCTCAACTACGATGCAAGCACTGGCGCGGTTCGAGAGTCCATCGCCGATGTGAGGTTGAAGAAGAAGATGCCCACCTCTACTCTCTCGTTAAGCATCACCAAGGACTCCGACTTTGATCGCATCCTTCTACAGAGTCTCTCAGATGAACTAGCACGGCGAAACATTCCCATGGTGTTTGTGAAAAGCAGCTACTTCACCGCTCGTGCGCAACTGCAACAGCTTTTCCAAGACAACCCAGCCACGTTTGCAGGTGCTTTGGAGTCTGCACGACAACGTGTGGAGGCCGTGATCTGGAGAGATTACATGACGCTGGTGAATGAAACGAATCGCATCTATTTGTCAAAGTATCCTTTCGAGAGGATTGCCCTGCGTGATATCGGGCTCTCTACACTCATGCCCGGCTTCTCCAGCTTCCAACCCAAGCTGCAGACTATCATTCAACTATCTCTCGCAACCCCTGGATCGGCAGGTCACAAGTTCAAAGGATTGGAAGAAATGTGGCAGACGTATGCCGCCACCCTGGAAGCACAGCTTATGAATCCGGACCACTTCATGCATGGTCTGCACAAGGTGTTGACTAACGATACAGATTTTGTGATCTCAGTCTTGAAAAACAGTAGCCGCTCCCTGGCTAAAGTCTCCAATATACTCAAAGGAAATTCCTTGTAATAGCAATAATAGGAGCACACCCAACCTCGTGGAATGGATGTACCGCTGAGCAATGTGCACATCGAGGATTGCCTGCGACATGTGAGTGGTTTTCGAGGAGTGTCCAGCTACGATCTTCTCCCTCACGCTCTCCAGGATGGAGAGTTTTGCATTGTCAACACAGACAACGTTATACCCGTGTATGACCCACCTCAGGGTGGACACCACTGGTTGACAGTATGCCGAGAGCGAGATCGCGTGCTCGTGTTTGACAGTTTTGGACGCACGCTGAAAAGAATGGAACGTGACTATCACGAGCCCGGTTTGGAGCGCTACTTCGCAGAGGGTTTCACCGACTGCTCACTCTACACAAACACCCAGGTGCTGCAGAATCCTGCCACAGCGGTGTGTGGACACTATGCTATCCTGGTCGGACGACTCTTTTGCAAGTTCAGGAGCATCACCGAAACCCTGCGTGCACTGTCCTGCCAGTTCACCAGTGACACCGCTCAGAATGATCGACTGGTGCTGAGCATGACTGGGGTCCGCGGCGCTGGTGGTAGAGCGCTTGGTAGGGGTAAAAATAGCACACGCAAGAGCACAGATGACAGCTGGATGGAGGGTCTGGCACACGATTTGCACAGACCACGTCGCGTACGCTTTCCACGCAGAGCAGTTGTTGTACAGGATCTCGATGGAATTTGGAGTGCAGACCTAGTTGACATGCAAGCATTTGCCAAGTACAACAAGGGTGTTCGACACCTGCTCACGGTCATCGATCTCTTCAGCAGATATGCGTGGGTGATGCCTCTGGAGCGGAAAACTGGGGTGAGCGTTAGAGATGCATTTCAAAGGATCATCGTGCAAAGTGGACGTTCACCTCGAAAACTGTGGGTGGATGAAGGCACAGAGTTTTACAATGCAACATTCAAACGCTGGCTGTCCGACAACGACATTCACATGTACAGCACCCACAACGAAGGCAAGGCAGTCGTTGTGGAACGCTTCAACAGAACACTCAAATCACGCATGTGGCGCTACTTTACGGCTAAATCAACCAATGTGTATGTGGATGTGCTACCGCAACTGGTACGCAACTACAACAACAGCAAGCACCGCAGCATCAAGATGACTCCCACTGAAGCCTCCCAAGAACCGAATGCACCCTTCGTTCAGGATCATCTTGAATCATCCAAAAGATCACATGCAAAACCCCGCTACAGCACAGGTGATGAGGTTAGAATCACAGTCAGCAAGCGACACTTTGAAAAGGGGTACACACCCAATTGGACTGAAGAGGTGTTCATCATTGATCGTGTGCTAACAACACAGCCCGTCACCTATCGCATACGAGACCTCATGAATGAACCCATCATAGGCAGCTTCTACGAGCAGCAGTTGCAGAAGACCACACAAACCCGATTTCGGGTGGAGAAAGTCCTTCGCAAGAGAAACGGTAAATCCCTCGTCAAGTGGAAAGGCTATCCGGATAAGTTCAACACATGGATCAGCACCAATCAATGGGAAAAACTCTAAAGAAAACTACTTGCTGATTATTCGCTATTGCTGAAAAAGCATGATGAAGTTCTAACAAATAATTCATTGGATATTCTAACATGGAGATTCATTGCATCATCATCACTATCTCAATATGTATGGCTATAGCTGTATGAAAATCAAGTCAAAATCTCAATGCTGGTAGTTCATTGTTTACTGTAACGCGTGCGAGGGTTCAATGCGGCGATGACCGTATGCCAGCGTGGATACACCATCGGGCTGAATGTATCTTTTACTGTCGAATGGCGAGAGTGAGGTCTTCGTAACTGTTTCGGTGAAGATGCGATGATCGTGGCTTCTCAGCGCAGTCATAGGGTGAGCAGAGGTGCGTCTTTCTGTTAGACAACGCTCGTAGTCGCGGATGGTGAACTTCTTCGTCACGCTTCTTTTGACGCCCTTGGCCCGCTGTCCGCTTTCCTCACCGTTGTATGAGTACATCTTGGAGCGTAAAGCTACGAATTCACTCATCATTTTTCCGCCTAGCTCGTCTTTAAATTTACCTACTTTCTTCTTATTCACCTGGCTGTATAGCGGGTGATCTGTGGGGTAGTTGCTGGTGTCGTACGCATCCAAGTCGCTCATCATGTCCGCGTACAAGTCATCCGTTTCCAACTGGAGGATGAGGGAATCCGTATCGGTATACAGCAGTCGCACACGCTCGGCATAGTGAGACTTGAGATTGAAATAGTAGTAGCGATACATCAACTCCTTGCTGAGATCTAGTACACTCATTCCGATGTACACGGGCTTGTTGAGGGAGACGCGGATTTTTCTGTTTTCAACGCCAACGAGGTCATTGTCAAACATGACGTGTCTAACATACGTCGGCTTGGCTACGGCTGTGAGGATCCTGTCCTCATCATCGTCTGCTCGCAGCAAGCGGATGTTCACTCTCCTTCGCACATTCTCCATAGTTTTGCCAAATACGGCATTGTTCATCAGCTTGAAATAGTCTCTTTCAAAGTCGTTGGCAGCTTGTTTGCGAAGCTCTGTGTTTAGCTCGATGTACGGCTTCATCCAAGCTTCCTGCTTGAAGCGTAGTACACGGTGTACACAGTCGATGGTTAGTCCAAGTTTGGAATAAAGCTGTAGGTTGCGATAGTGGAGCACATACCGTTGCTTGCGCATGAGATGAGGGACCAGTTTAGGTGAGGATAGTCCGGTGATCGACATACTCTTCATCAGGTCGCGTTGGTATGGGGAGAGCATCTCCTCGCTGATGGTCATCTTCTCCGGTGCTGGTGGGTAGTCGTTGAGCAGGTCGTGCAAGTGATCTGGTACGGTGAGATCGCATTCAATCATGTAGCCTAGCGAGGCATCGTCCGCTTGAGTGAGGATGCTATCCAGGAGCTCGCGTGTCGGTGGGCACCACTCAAAGTGCGATACTGGTAGATGCTGTGACATCGCCCAGCCATAAAGATTATTGGCATCTAAATACTGGAGATAGGTGGATGGTTTGGTCTCATCATAGCTCTTCATGTACCTGTTGCATGTGGGGGGTATAAATACGCATGCACGCACACATACACATACAGACAGATAGACACATAATGAATATATAGAAGAATGACTCAACTGACTACACACACACATACTTTACAAAAACACATACTAGTACTCAAAAGTTGTAAGGATGTGTTTCATGCATTCACACACATACATGCACATACCTGTTGTTTGCCTTGCCATGTCGATGTGAAGCCATTGACACCCCACCACGGAGACCACGCTCGATGAATAGGTGCATATCCACATCACTCAGAAGAGAGAGGGATACCTTGGTGTACTTCAGCAGGGCATCCCAGGCGAGTCCGGGGAGAGTATAGTAATGTGCCGGATCGAGTCCGTATGTGTTCATGGCTGTGACTCGGAATGTCTCAAAGACGTCAGCCAGAAGATTTACATCAGTATTGAGGTATAGATCATGGTAGTCTCCCATGTTTCTGCACTTGAACGCAGACCAGACGCGTTGAGCATGCTCATAGTCATCATCGCTGATGTGGCTTTCCGTCAATGAAGAGAAGAACTCGTCTTTGGGTGGTAGTGATGTCTCATCAAACACCGCTGTACTGGTTACATATTCATACGGGTAGACTCCTTTGCGAGTAAGCAGCTCAAACAGATCATCAGCTGAAGTATCATCATGGTAAATGTTGGTGGTAGATGAATCGTCGCTGCTACTGCTGCTGCTGCTGCTGGCATCCATACCGTTGATGTTGGTGTGGGTGAGTCTAGAGAATGAGCTCAGATGGTGAAATGAGTCTTTGGGTGTGTTCTTTACAAGCCTGTCCAGCGAAGCATTCAAGAATGATAGGCTATCCACAAAGCGGAATCGCCCCCAGCTGAAGGAGATATAACGCTCCATGTTGTTAGGAATGATCTTGATCTCACCGGATTTCTTGATCTTCTTTCTTCCGCCACTCATGTAGGTTGTGCTCTCCGATGAGGTGACGCCAATGGCTGAAATGAGTGGGTGGGCGTCATAACCTTTCAGATTGTGGAAAACTACCGGGATTGGATGAGTCTCTGGTGTGATCCTCAGGTTGATGTTGCACTTGCTGTGAGCTGCACCGCGGTATTTACCCGTGATGTGGTCGTGGTCTCGCACTCGATCATCACCCAGCTCATCGCTGCAAATCCAGCACTCATTCGCATTTTTAAACCGCTGCTGTTCCTCCGCTGACATGTTCATGGGTCGTATGTGCTGCAGGTCATTGGTGATTCTTTCATCCTCTCCCTCGAGCTCCTCGAAAAACGATTCAATCGGGTTTTCTCCTGTATAACAATCGTGTACACGCAAACACACACAAACACAAAATAGAAATAAGATACATGTCTATACATGTCTATACATACATGTACATGTATATGAAGATAGACTGTTGAAATGCGGCAAGTCAATTCATACGTAACTAGTAGTAACAGTATGATAGTTTACTTCTACAACATATAGACAGTGAACGTTGGCATGCGTGAAAACAATAAAGAGCAGCATTTGTATTTATGGAGTGTGACTCACCTCTGTAAAGAAATCGCCTCGTCACCTCTCCATCTGACCGCACTACGATGTAAGCAATTCCACAGGGTTCATGCTCTGCATTCCGAATAGTGTGGGCTCCATGCTGCCCCGAGCTGGGTTTGAGAACACTCTCAGTGTCAGCGTAGATGATATATGGCATCTTCATTCTCCGCTTGGTCTCCGTGAAAGTGAGCGTCTCACCGGGTTCTGGTAGCTTGATCACAGCAGGCTTCGCGTCGGCGCAGTACAGTTGGTGTCTGGCGAGAGTCTGCGGAGATCGGTGACCGGATAAACACCTCATGCAAAAGTAGGTCCTAGTCTTGCACTTGTTCAGATGATAGCATAGCGCATCAAAATCTTTGATCCAGCAGAAATGGCTTGCCAAATCTTCATGAAGGAGCAGGAGGTTGATGGTGCTGGCATCGTTTTCATGGTCTGTCAACTTCAATGGGAAGAGACAGTCACCTTCAAATCCAAACACATTGATAACTAGATTGTTCGCAGTCTCCACCTAACAAAACACATACACATACACACACACACACACACACACACAGAAACAACAACTCATTGTGACTATGTACATACATCATGGTACACATACACTAGCACATTGATCGAAGTATGATTGGAAGGATTACAATTACTCATTCCTCATCCAAACTCACCTTATACACATCCGCAAGAGTTGCAGGAAAGTCCACATCATCAAAGTTCAGGGTTTGTGCGTACGACTGGTACTTTGTAACGCGTTGAGCATCCTTCTCAGCTGGGTGTAGTGCGGATAGAAGTGCCCATTTCAGACACTGATCATCGGTATTACGAACGTTGATCACCCCCTTCGTCTTGGAGATCTTCTGCGGGAGAGGTAGATAAGATGAGCCGCGCATGGGGAGATACTTGGCAATGTCAATGTGCACGCTTCGCACCCGAACCACAGTCCAGCCAGAGCCAGCCTGAAGCCATCCATCAACCTTGGATAAGATCTTGCCGAAGGCGTTGGATAGTTGATCATCAATGCCATGTGGATTCAGAATGGATATGGGAGCACTGCGGAAAAATGGCGATGCTGAAACAGTAGCTCCGGATGCATCGCTTCTCTCCATGATGATGCAGATCACAAGAACGGTTTTAAATTGCTGCACCTCCAACTCCCTCAGCAAAACACTTCGCATATTTTGTGCAAGTCCATTGAGCACTGGGAGCACATCTCTGTGATGCTCGTCTAGATCCGCTCGGTACTCTTTTAGGAAACCACGCGGTACGGTATGCTTTAACTCAAAGACGCTCTCCACGCTCAATCTCGATTGCTTTGGCGAGGGCGCACCCTCACCAGAAGAACTAAAACGCTTCATCACACCTCTATACAATTATGAAGATATCTAATGTACCCCCATTGTTCTTATACATACGTAGATGTAGTTGAGAGATGGTGCGTGTTTTTATTTTTATGGATAATAGTATGGATGTGTTAGTTGGATATATTTCAATACGCTCACATCTGACACCTGTAAGCACACTCGAGGCATGCCGCTGGCTTATTCATATGACGATGTCATAATTGGAGACATTACATCACAAATGTGAGTCTAGACAATCTCAAAGACATTGCTCACATCTGCAAGCAGAACCAAGGTATAGTGACATTATCACCATGTGCTGTTATCTGTAGAGACTTTGCTATGCAAGTAATTAGTTGGAGCAATCTCAAAGATCCCACTCGCATATACCTCTCTGTAGAGACTTTGCTATGAAAGTAATTAGTTGGAGCAATCTCAAAGATCCCACTCGCATATACCTCTTGATGTGCATCAAGAATGCAACTCCATAATTGCAAACATTGCATCACATATGGAGATTAATCTCAAAGACGCCGTCCACATCTCCAAGTGGGTGTCTCTAGAGACTTTGCTGTGCAATCTCACAGACTCTACATGCATATACTTCGAGGTATACTGAATTTGCTGACATGTATTCTTAGGTCCTCTCAGGAGACTTTGCAGAGGAGGAGTCGGGCGGCAGATCTCAAAGACAGCCGCGGACTGCAAACAGACTAGGAGCATATTGATTTTGTCTTATCTACGTTGGTAGGTATTCAGGTAAACAAGTCTCGGCAGTAGCTGTGCAGCTGACTGTTCACAGTATACAATTATAATGCATTTGTATTCTATTAGGACTAGTCAGTTGCAGGGTATAAATAGCTATGATCTGCTCACCCTCAGTATCAGTTTTTAGAAACAATTACTAGTAGCCCTCTCCAGTTTTTTCAACACCTTCAAACATGCTTTCCAGAACCTCAATGGAGTTTGTAGTGGATGGTGTTTCTAAGGGTCTTCAGACCCGACATAAGTCGAGTGGTAAGAAATACCCAGAACTTGCAGCAGGGTGGAGCTTTCACTACACCGAAGGCCCCCTATCTGCGATAAAAGTGAAGGGAGTTGCTCGCAAGGGCAAGTATGGACAGGTGGTTGTCGAGCTCAGCAAGGAGCTCCGATGTGTGATTGCAGCGCTCTTACGAGTATCACCCTCCATACGGAGAGCGCTTCAAAGTGAGAGGGTAGACCGAATAGCAACCAACTTTTATCCAACGAAGATTAGCAATGGAGATGGGACAACTAAACACGGCTGTGACGTGTATATGAAGGGGACATCTACGGTACCCATTGAAGCGTTCAAGGTGCGAACGCTCGAGGAATACTATGTCTACCCCGCGACAGTTTCATGGAAGAAAGAGAGCAGGACGTACAAATGTACCCTGGGGGTCATCCCCTGTAACCATGTCGGGGAGGCTAGGACTACCCAACGTACATGCAAACCGGGCGAGGACAACATCCTAATTGTTCCCTGTGATACGATTGATCAACTGATGAAGACTTTTGAAGAGAAGTGGACATCAGCATCATCCACAGGAGAAGATCATGAGGAGGATGATGATGCGCTTGCCGAGCTGTTCGCCTGAATGCTGGTAAGCAATGTGTTTTTCAATACAATAATTGTACAACCCAACCCAGACATGCAAACACCCCTCCGTACTGTACTCACACACATACACTTACACACTTATCACTTCTCGCTGAAAACTCTTCTTTTTCTGGTTTCTAGTAGTAGTAGTACCGGTAGTAGTAGTAGCAGTAGTAGTAGTATAAGACGTATGAAACAGATGTGTAGGTAGTTAGAAGAAACACTTGTATGATAGATGTGGAACTAGTAAGAAAGAAACAGATATGAAAGAACTCCACTTGGAGTGTGGGTATAAATTATTATTAGTTCGGTCTTACGATGTGTGCTTTGTAGGCTACACTCTTTATCTTGATCTCTCGTCCCGAGTTGAAAATGAATCGACTTCGTTTTCTTATCTTGCTAACTCTCACTTTCATCCGTCCATCATCGATTGGGATTTCTTGAAATGTAATTGTCTCGCTGTTCTTGACGCGAACTATTTCATCTCCTTCTTCCTGCACTTGGGGAGGGTTATTAACTTGATTCTCCATCTGAAAGTCACAATGTAAAAAACAAAACAAAAATGTAGAATTAACTTTATCCTACTCTGCTGCATACAGCAGCGTTGGGTGAGTTGTTGATTGAAAGGTGGCATTTGTTTTCTTGGTGTACTTCCCTATGTCCAGCTATACAAGATCAGGGATCAGGGTGGTGATGATCAGTTCGAACGGGTAGTTCTCTGTACTTTATCCTACTCTATGTGAATGTGCTATTATTATCCTACTCTACTCACAATGTAAAATTAATAATGTCCAGCTATACAAGATCAGGGTTGTGATGATCACTTCGATCAGTTCGAACGGGTAGTTCTCTGTACTTTATCCTTCACTATGCGAAATGTGCTATTATTATCCTACTCTACTCACAATGTAGAATTAATAACATACCTTGTTCTTTCTTCTTTCTTCTTCTTCTTCTTCTTCTTCTTCTTCTTCTTCTTCTCCTTCTTCTTCTTCTTCTTCTTCTTCTTCTTTTACTTCTTCTTCTGCGTTACACGAGTTCACCTTCTTCTTCTTCTTCCAATAGTTTTCAGCAAATACTGTTTTCTTCTGAATAAGTACTGAACTGGGAATCCTACTTGTGTACATTGAGTATGGTGTGCCAGAACATTCGAGCGGCTTTGTCGTTTCATGTGGGGACGGTATTATCATAGCTTCCAATGCCGCTCACCAAGCTAGCTCCAACCTGTCATCGTTTAGGTAGTGATAGTGTGTGTGCTAGCATACAGAACATACGAGCGGCTTTGCTCTTTCATGTAGAAATAGCTTCCAATACAATAATGTCATGGTTAGCTCCGACAGTGTCCGCATGCACAACCATGTCAATGCTCGGACTTAGGTAGTGATAGTGTGTGTGCTAGCATGTAGAACATTTGAGCGGCGTTGCTCTTTCATGTGTGGGTAGATAGCGTCTCCTGTCATCTCTGAACGTGTTAGCATGTACAAACATTGTAGATCTCCTGTCTCCGTCACCCACAACATCCCAGTGACATTGATAGATTGATGCAGCGCTGTCAGCATGTACATACTCCATGTAGTGGTGGTTTCTAGAGCTTTAGTACTAGTGAGCACGCTGGGGTCATGAGCCTCGAGGATCTACTAAGTAAGTAACATTGATAGATTGATGCAGCACTGTCAGCATGTACATGTACATACTCCATGCAGTGGCGGTTTCTGGAGAGTGAGCACACTGGGGGAGGCTTATATACATGTATATACCAGCAAAAATTCAGCATACGTAGAGTGCACTTGCAGATGTAAGCAAAGATATGCAAGTGTTTAACGCGAGTGTTACAGGAAAACGAAGATTCATCCTATTCTGATGACGTGTATCGCAAAAACTGAGTTCTCACAACACCCCACATGCATATTAGTCACAAACATAGTTTAATCGTGACATTTCTGGTAATCACGTGATTGAAACACGTCAACACGTCAAAATATAGCCATGTCGAAATAAACTGTCAAAAAGTGACAGGTTCACGTCAAAAAGTGACAGGTTCACGTCAAAAATTGACAGGGTCATGTCAACATATCGAAAGGTCACTTCCGGGGTCAACTTTGCGCTAGAACCCCCCTCGTACCTTCTACTGCTGGCACCCGCATTCAGTGACCCAGAAAATTTGGCACTGCTGTGAATAGTTTAGTCGCAAAGTGAAGATTCACGGGTAAAAAGCCCCAAACTTCTAGATAGGTTCTTTTTCAGCTTTCAGCAGCCCTGGGTGAGTTCTTTAGAGAAATGTGGCTCTTTTTCATGGTGCTATTTTCTATGTCCAGCTACACAACGAGATGAGAATGGTCATTGTCATTTTCTGAGCTGCGAACGGGCAGAAAGGTGAGAAAATGTCGGATTTTGACCATTTGTGCTGACCTTTCAATTTCAACGTACCTATCTATAACATGACCAGGCTGTAATTTCAGTGGTCGCATTGGTTTGATTTTTGGTTTGCTTGTAGGGCACTGGCACCCGCATTCAGTGACCTAGAAAATTTGGCACTGCTGTGAATAGTTTAGTCGCAAAGTGAAGATTCACGAGTAAAAAGCCCCAAACTTCTAGATAGGTTCTTTTTCAGCTTTCAGCAGCCCTGGGTGAGTTCTTTAGAGAAATGTGGCTCTTTTTCATGGTGCTATTTTCTATGTCTAGCTACACAACAAGATGAGGATGGTCATTTTCATTTTCTCAGCTGCGAACGGGCAGAAAGGTGAGAAAATGTCGGATTTTGACCATTTGTGCTGACCTTTCAATTTCAACGTACCTCTCTATAACATGACCCAGCTGTAATTTCAGTGGTCGCATTGGTTTGATTTTTGGTTTGCTTGTAGGGTGCTGGCACCCGCATTCAGTGACCCAGAAAATTTGGCACTGCTGTGAATAGTTTAGTCGCAAAGTGAAGATTCACGGGTAAAAAGCCCCAAACTTCTAGATAGGTTCTTTTTCAGCTTTCAGCAGCCCTGGGTGAGTTCTTTAGAGAAATGTGGCTCTTTTTCATGGTGCTATTTTCTATGTCCAGCAACACAACGAGATGAGGATGGTCATTGTCATTTTCTGAGATGCGAAAGGGCAGAAAGGTGAGAAAATGTCGGATTTTGACCATTTGTGCTGACCTTTCAATTTCAACGTACCTCTCTATAACATGACCCAGCTGAAATTTCAGTGGTCGCATTTGTTTCATTTTTGGTATGCATGTAGGGCGCTGGCACCCGCATTCAGTGACCCAGAAAATTTGGCACTGCTGTGAATAGTTTAGTCGCAAAGTGAAGATTCACGGGTAAAAAGCCCCAAACTTCTAGATAGGTTCTTTTTCAGCTTTCAGCAGCCCTGGGTGAGTTCTTTAGAGAAATGTGGCTCTTTTTCATGGTGCTCTTGTCTATGTCCAGCAACACAACGAGATGAGGATGGTCATTGTCATTTTCTGAGCTGCGAACGGGCAGAAAGGTGAGAAAATGTCGGATTTTGACCATTTGTGCTGACCTTTCAATTTCAACGTACCTCTCTATAACATGACCCAGCTGTAATTTCAGTTGTCGCATTTGTTTCATTTTGGGTTTGCTTGTAGGGCGCTGGCACCCGCATTTAGTGACCCAGAAAATTTGGCACTGCTGTGAATAGTTCAGTCGCAAAGTGAAGATTCACGGGTAAAAAGCCCCAAACTTCTAGATAGGTTCATTTTCAGCTTTCAGCAGCCCTGGGTGAGTTCTTTAGAGAAATGTGGCTCTTTTTCAGGGTGCTATTTTCTATGTCCAGCTACACAACGAGATGAGGATGGTCAATGTCATTTTCTGAGCTGCGAACGGGCAGAAAGGTGAGAAAATGTCGGATTTTGACCATTTGTGCTGACCTTTCAATTTCAACGTACCTCTCTATAACATGACCCAGCTGTAATTTCAGTGGTCGCATTGGTTTGATTTTTGGTTTGCTTGTAGGGCGCTGGCACCCGCATTCAGTGACCCAGAAAATTTGGCACTGCTGTGAATAGTTTAGTCGCAAAGTGAAGATTCACGGGTAAAAAGCCCCAAACTTCTAGATAGGTTCTTTTTCAGCTTTCAGCAGCCCTGGGTGAGTTCTTTAGAGAAATGTGGCTCTTTTTCATGGTGCTATTTTCTATGTCCAGCTACACAACGAGATGAGGATGGTCATTGTCATTTTCTGAGCTGCGAACGGGCAGAAAGGTGAGAAAATGTCGGATTTTGACAATTTGTGCTGACCTTTCAATTTCAATGTACCTCTCTATAACATGACCCAGCTGTAATTTCAGTGGTCGCATTGGTTTGATTTTTGGTTTGCTTGTAGGGCGCTGGCACCCGCATTCAGTGACCCAGAAAATTTAGCACTGCTGTGAATGGTTTAGTCGCAAAGTGAAGATTCACGGGTAAAAAGCCCCAAACTTCTAGATAGGTTCTTTTTCAGCTTTCAGCAGCCCTGGGTGAGTTCTTTAGAGAAATGTGGCCCTTTTTCATGGTGCTATTTTCTATGTCCAGCTACACAACGAGATGAGGATGGTCAATGTCATTTTCTGAGCTGCGAACGGGCAGAAAGGTGAGAAAATGTCGGATTTTGACCATTTGTGCTGACCTTTCAATTTCAACGTACCTCTCTATAACATGACCCAGCTGTAATTTCAGTGGTCGCATTGGTTTGATTTTTGGTTTGCTTGTAGGGTGCTGGCACCCGCATTCAGTGAACCAGAAAATTTGGCACTGCTGTGAATAGTTTAGTCGCAAAGTGAAGATTCACGGGTAAAAAGCCCCAAACTTCTAGATAGGTTCTTTTTCAGCTTTCAGCAGCCCTGGGCGAGTTCTTTAGAGATATGTGAGTCTTTTTCATGGTGCCCTTGTCTATGTCCAGCAACACAACGAGATGAGGATGGTCATTGTCATTTTCTGAGCTGCGAACGGGCAGAAAGGTGAGAAAATGTCGGATTTTGACCATTTGTGCTGACCTTTCAATTTCAACGTACCTCTCTATAACATGACCCAGCTGTAATTTCAGTGGTCGCATTGGTTTGATTTTTGGTTTGCTTGAAGGGCGCTGGCACCCGGATTCAGTGACCCAGAAAATTTGGCACTGCTGTGAATAGTTTAGTCGCAAAGTGAAGATTCACGGGTAAAAAGCCCCAAACTTCTAGATAGGTTCTTTTTCAGCTTTCAGCAGCCCTGGGCGAGTTCTTTAGAGATATGTGAGTCTTTTTCATGGTGCTCTTGTCTATGTCCAGCTAACCAACGAGATGAGGATGGTCATTGTCATTTTCTAAGCTGCGAACGTGCAGAAAGGTGAGAAAATGTCGGATTTTGACCATTTGTGCTGACCTTTCAATTTCAACGTACCTCTCTATAACATGACCCAGCTGTAATTTTAGTGGTCGCTTTGGTTTGATTTTTGGTTTGCTTGTAGGGCGCTGGCACCCGCATTCAGTGACCCAGAAAATTTGGCACTGCTGTGAATAGTTTAGTCGCAAAGTGAAGATTCACGGGTAAAAAGCCCCAAACTTCTAGATAGGTTCTTTTTCAGCTTTCAGCAGCCCTGGGTGAGTTCTTTAGAGAAATGTGGCTCTTTTTCATGGTGCTATTTTCTATGTCCTGCTACACAAGGAGATGAGGATGGTCATTGTCATTTTCTGAGCTGCGAACGGGCAGAAAGGTGAGAAAATGTCGGATTTTGACCATTTGTGCTGACCTTTCAATTTCAACGTACCTCTCTATAACATGACCCAGCTGTAATTTCAGTGGTCGCATTGGTTTGATTTTTGGTTTGCTTGTAGGGCGCTGGCACCCGCATTTAGTGACCCAGAAAATTTGGCACTGCTGTGAATAGTTTAGTCGCAAAGTGAAGATTCACGGGTAAAAAGCCCCAAACTTCTAGATAGGTTCTTTTTCAGCTTTCAGCAGCCCTGGGTGAGTTCTTTAGAGAAATGTGGCTCTTTTTCATGGTGCTATTTTCTATGTCCAGCTACACAACGAGATGAGGATGGTTAATGTCATTTTCTGAGCTGCGAACGGGCAGAAAGGTGAGAAAATGTCGGATTTTGACCATTTGTGCTGACCTTTCAATTTCAACGTACCTCTCTATAACATGACCCAGCTGTAATTTCAGTGGTCGCATTTGTTTCATTTTTGGTATGCATGTAGGGCGCTGGCACCCGCATTCAGTGACCCAGAAAATTTGGCACTGCTGTGAATAGTTTAGTCGCAAAGTGAAGATTCACGGGTAAAAAGCCCCAAACTTCTAGATAGGTTCTTTTTCAGCTTTCAGCAGCCCTGGGTGAGTTCTTTAGAGAAATGTGGCTCTTTTCATGGTGCTATTTTCTATGTCCAGCTACACAACGAGATGAGGATGGTCATTGTCATTTTCTGAGCTGCGAACGGGCAGAAAGGTGAGAAAATGTCGGATTTTGACCATTTGTGCTGACCTTTCAATTTCAACGTACCTCTCTATAACATGACCCAGCTGTAATTTCAGTGGTCGCATTGGTTTGATTTTTGGTTTGCTTGTAGGGCGCTGGCACCCGCATTCAGTGACCCAGAAAATTTGGCACTGCTGTGAATAGTTTAGTCGCAAAGTGAAGATTCACGGGTAAAAAGCCCCAAACTTCTAGATAGGTTCTTTTTCAGCTTTCAGCAGCCCTGGGTGAGTTCTTTAGAGAAATGTGGCTCTTTTTCATGGTGCTATTTTCTATGTCCAGCTACACAACGAGATGAGGATGGTCATTGTCATTTTCTGAGCTGCGAACGGGCAGAAAGGTGAGAAAATGTCGGATTTTGACCATTTGTGCTGACCTTTCAATTTCAATGTACCTCTCTATAACATGACCCAGCTGTAATTTCAGTGGTCGCATTGGTTTGATTTTTGGTTTGCTTGTAGGGCGCTGGCACCCGCATTCAGTGACCCAGAAAATTTGGCACTGCTGTGAATGGTTTAGTCGCAAAGTGAAGATTCACGGGTAAAAAGCCCCAAACTTCTAGATAGGTTCTTTTTCAGCTTTCAGCAGCCCTGGGTGAGTTCTTTAGAGAAATGTGGCTCTTTTTCATGGTGCTATTTTCTATGTCCAGCTACACAACGAGATGAGGATGGTCATTGTCATTTTCTGAGCTGCGAACGGGCAGAAAGGTGAGAAAATGTCGGATTTTGACCATTTGTGCTGACCTTTCAATTTCAACGTACCTCTCTATAACATGACCCAGCTGTAATTTCAGTGGTCGCATTGGTTTGATTTTTGGTTTGCTTGTAGGGTGCTGGCACCCGCATTCAGTGAACCAGAAAATTTGGCACTGCTGTGAATAGTTTAGTCGCAAAGTGAAGATTCACGGGTAAAAAGCCCCAAACTTCTAGATAGGTTCTTTTTCAGCTTTCAGCAGCCCTGGGCGAGTTCTTTAGAGATATGTGAGTCTTTTTCATGGTGCCCTTGTCTATGTCCAGCAACACAACGAGATGAGGATGGTCATTGTCATTTTCTGAGCTGCGAACGGGCAGAAAGGTGAGAAAATGTCGGATTTTGACCATTTGTGCTGACCTTTCAATTTCAACGTACCTCTCTATAACATGACCCAGCTGTAATTTCAGTGGTCGCATTGGTTTGATTTTTGGTTTGCTTGAAGGGCGCTGGCACCCGGATTCAGTGACCCAGAAAATTTGGCACTGCTGTGAATAGTTTAGTCGCAAAGTGAAGATTCACGGGTAAAAAGCCCCAAACTTCTAGATAGGTTCTTTTTCAGCTTTCAGCAGCCCTGGGCGAGTTCTTTAGAGATATGTGAGTCTTTTTCATGGTGCTCTTGTCTATGTCCAGCTAACCAACGAGATGAGGATGGTCATTGTCATTTTCTAAGCTGCGAACGTGCAGAAAGGTGAGAAAATGTCGGATTTTGACCATTTGTGCTGACCTTTCAATTTCAACGTACCTCTCTATAACATGACCCAGCTGTAATTTTAGTGGTCGCTTTGGTTTGATTTTTGGTTTGCTTGTAGGGCGCTGGCACCCGCATTCAGTGACCCAGAAAATTTGGCACTGCTGTGAATAGTTTAGTCGCAAAGTGAAGATTCACGGGTAAAAAGCCCCAAACTTCTAGATAGGTTCTTTTTCAGCTTTCAGCAGCCCTGGGTGAGTTCTTTAGAGAAATGTGGCTCTTTTTCATGGTGCTATTTTCTATGTCCTGCTACACAAGGAGATGAGGATGGTCATTGTCATTTTCTGAGCTGCGAACGGGCAGAAAGGTGAGAAAATGTCGGATTTTGACCATTTGTGCTGACCTTTCAATTTCAACGTACCTCTCTATAACATGACCCAGCTGTAATTTCAGTGGTCGCATTTGTTTCATTTTTGGTATGCATGTAGGGCGCTGGCACCCGCATTCAGTGACCCAGAAAATTTGGCACTGCTGTGAATAGTTTAGTCGCAAAGTGAAGATTCACGGGTAAAAAGCCCCAAACTTCTAGATAGGTTCTTTTTCAGCTTTCAGCAGCCCTGGGTGAGTTCTTTAGAGAAATGTGGCTCTTTTCATGGTGCTATTTTCTATGTCCAGCTACACAACGAGATGAGGATGGTCATTGTCATTTTCTGAGCTGCGAACGGGCAGAAAGGTGAGAAAATGTCGGATTTTGACCATTTGTGCTGACCTTTCAATTTCAACGTACCTCTCTATAACATGACCCAGCTGTAATTTCAGTGGTCGCATCGGTTTGATTTTTGGTTTCCTTGTAGAACGCTGGCACCCGCATTTAGTGACCCAGAAAATTTGGCACTGCTGTGAATAGTTTAGTCGCAAAGTGAAGATTCACGGGTAAAAAGCCCCAAACTTCTAGATAGGTTCTTTTTCAGCTTTCAGCAGCCCTGGGTAAGTTCTTTAGAGAAATGTGGCTCTTTTTCATGGTGCTATTTTCTATGTCCAGCTACACAACGAGATGAGGATGGTTAATGTCATTTTCTGAGCTGCGAACGGGCAGAAAGGTGAGAAAATGTCGGATTTTGACCATTTGTGCTGACCTTTCAATTTCAACGTACCTTTCTATAACATGACCCAGCTGTAATTTCAGTGGTCGCATTGGTTTGATTTTTGGTTTGCTTGTAGGGCGCTGGCACCCGCATTCAGTGACCCAGAAAATTTGGCACTGCTGTGAATAGTTTAGTCGCAAAGTGAAGATTCACGGGTAAAAAGCCCCAAACTTCTAGATAGGTTCTTTTTCAGCTTTCAGCAGCCCTGGGTGAGTTCTTTAGAGAAATGTGGCTCTTTTTCATGGTGCTCTTGTCTATGCCCAGCAACACAACGAGATGAGGATGGTCATTGTCATTTTCTGAGCTGCGAACGGGCAGAAAGGTGAGAATATGTCGGATTTTGACCATTTGTGCTGACCTTTCAATTTCAACGTACCTCTCTATAACATGACCCAGCTGTAATTTCAGTGGTCGCATTGGTTTGATTTTTGGTTTGCTTGTAGGGCGCTGGCACCCGCATTTAGTGACCCAGAAAATTTGGCACTGCTGTGAATAGTTTAGTCGCAAAGTGAAGATTCACGGGTAAAAAGCCCCAAACTTCTAGATAGGTTCTTTTTCAGCTTTCAGCAGCCCTGGTAAAGTTCTTTAGAGAAATGTGGCTCTTTTTCATGGTGCTATTTTCTATGTCCAGCTACACAACGAGATGAGGATGGTTAATGTCATTTTCTGAGCTGCGAACGGGCAGAAAGGTGAGAAAATGTCGGATTTTGACCATTTGTGCTGACCTTTCAATTTCAACGTACCTCTCTATAACATGACCCAGCTGTAATTTCAGTGGTCGCATTTGTTTCATTTTTGGTTTGCTTGTAGGGCGCTGGCACCCGCATTCAGTGACCCAGAAAATTTGGCACTGCTGTGAATAGTTTAGTCGCAAAGTGAAGATTCACGGGTAAAAAGCCCCAAACTTCTAGATAGGTTCTTTTTCAGCTTTCAGCAGCCCTGGGTGAGTTCTTTAGAGAAATGTGGCTCTTTTTCATGGTGCTCTTGTCTATGTCCAGCAACACAACGAGATGAGGATGGTCATTGTCATTTTCTGAGCTGCGAACGGGCAGAAAGGTGAGAATATGTCGGATTTTGACCATTTGTGCTGACCTTTCAATTTCAACGTACCTCTCTATAACATGACCCAGCTGTAATTTCAGTGGTCGCATTGGTTTGATTTTTGGTTTGCTTGTAGGGCGCTTGCACCCGCATTCAGTGACCCAGAAAATTTGGCTCTGCTGTGAATAGTTTAGTCGCAAAGTGAAGATTCACGGGTAAAAAGCCCCAAACTTCTAGATCGGTTCTTTTTCAGCTTTCAGCAGCCCTGGGTGAGTTCTTTAGAGAAATGTGGCTCTTTTTCATGGTGCTATTTTCTATGTCCAGCAACACAACGAGATGAGGATGGTCATTGTTATTTTCTGAGATGCGAAAGGGCAGAAAGGTGAGAAAATGTTGGATTTTGACCATTTGTGCTGACCTTTCAATTTCAACGTACCTCTCTATAACATGACCCAGCTGTAATTTCAGTGGTCGCATTTGTTTCATTTTTGGTATGCATGTAGGGCGCTGGCACCCGCATTCAGTGACCCAGAAAATTTGGCACTGCTGTGAATAGTTTAGTCGCAAAGTGAAGATTCACGGGTAAAAAGCCCCAAACTTCTAGATAGGTTCTTTTTCAGCTTTCAGCAGCCCTGGGTGAGTTCTTTAGAGAAATGTGGCTCTTTTTCATGGTGCTCTTGTCTATGTCCAGCAACACAACGAGATGAGGATGGTCATTGTCATTTTCTGAGCTGCGAACGGGCAGAAAGGTGAGAAAATGTCGGATTTTGACCATTTGTGCTGACCTTTCAATTTCAACATATCTCTCTATAACATGACCCAGCTGTAATTTCAGTGGTCGCATTGGTTTGATTTTTGGTTTGCTTGTAGGGCGCTGGCACCCGCATTCAGTGACCCAGAAAATTTGGCACTGCTGTGAATAGTTTAGTCGCAAAGTGAAGATTCACGGGTAAAAAGCCCCAAACTTCTAGATCGGTTCTTTTTCAGCTTTCAGCAGCCCTGGGTGAGTTCTTTAGAGAAATGTGGCTCTTTTTCATGGTGCTATTTTCTATGTCCAGCAACACAACGAGATGAGGATGGTCATTGTTATTTTCTGAGATGCGAACGGGCAGAAAGGTGAGAAAATGTCGGATTTTGACCATTTGTGCTGACCTTTCAATTTCAACGTACCTCTCTATAACATGACCCAGCTGTAATTTCAGTGGTCGCATTTGTTTCATTTTTGGTATGCATGTAGGGCGCTGGCACCCGCATTCAGTGACCCAGAAAATTTGGCACTGCTGTGAATAATTTAGTCGCAAAGTGAAGATTCACGGGTAGAAAGCCCCAAACTTCTAGATAGGTTCTTTTTCAGCTTTCAGCAGCCCTGGGGTGAGTTCTTTAGAGAAATGTGGCTCTTTTTCATGGTGCTCTTGTCTATGTCCAGCAACACAACGAGATGAGGATGGTCATTGTCATTTTCTGAGCTGCGAACGGGCAGAAAGGTGAGAAAATGTTCGATTTTGACCATTTGTGCTGACCTTTCAATTTCAACATACCTCTCTATAACATGACCCAGCTGTAATTTAAGTGCTCGCATTGGTTTGATTTTTGGTTTGCTTGTAGGGCGCTGGCACCCGCATTCAGTGACCCAGACAATTTGGCACTGCTGTGAATAGTTTAGTCGCAAAGTGAAGATTCACGGGTAAAAAAGCCCCAAACTTCAAGATAGGTTCTTTTTCAGCTTTCAGCAGCCCTGGGTGAGTTCTTTAGAGAAATGTGGCTCTTTTTCATGGTGCTCTTGTCTATGTCCAGCAACACAACGAGATGAGGATGGTCATTGTCATTTTCTGAGCTGCGAACGGGCAGAAAGGTGAGAATATGTCGGATTTTGACCATTTGTGCTGACCTTTCAATTTCAACGTACCTCTCTATAACATGACCCAGCTGTAATTTCAGTGGTCGCATTTGTTTCATTTTTGGTTTGCTTGTAGGGCGCTGGCACCCGCATTCAGTGACCCAGAAAATTTGGCACTGCTGTGAATAGTTTAGTCGCAAAGTGAAGATTCACGGGTAAAAAGCCCCAAACTTCTAGATAGGTTCTTTTTCAGCTTTCAGCAGCCCTGGGTGAGTTCTTAAGGGCCGATTCCCACTACGGTACCGTGAGTGCCGTGCCGACGATTTGGGTAGGTCACGTGTACCCCACGGTACGAGCTTGAAGCTGAGAGTGATTTACACCTGCGCCCAATCATTCCGTGCATTCCGTCGGCAGGCCGGATCACCATTTTTATCAATTTCTGACTTTGGTCCTGAGGGAAAATAGCGGGGGAGATGACTGGAGAAAGCTCAAGAATCAACCAATCGAAAAGCCAAAAGCCAAGAAAAAACTTCGTACCACAAATACAAAAGAAAGAAAAAACTTCCTTTCAGGGAGTAGTAAAATACCTACTACTCACTGCATTCGACCTCACGGAATACCACGGCATGCCATTTCCACCCCCCAGAGACCCTCGGCACCGGAATGTCCACGGCGCGGTACGGCAGGAGCCACGGAATGAACTCGCGCCAAAACTGCCCCTCACGTGAGCAAATCACCATGGGTACTCACGGCACGGCACTCACGGTACCGTAGTGGGAATCGGCCCTTAGAGAAATGTGGCTCTTTTTCATGGTGCTCTTGTCTATGTCCAGCAACACAACGAGATGAGGATGGTCATTGTCATTTTCTGAGCTGCGAACGGGCAGAAAGGTGAGAAAATGTCGGATTTTGACCTTTCAATTTCAACGCACCTCTCTATAACATGACCCAGCTGTAATTTGAGTGGTCGCATTGGTTTGATTTTTGGTTTGCTTGTAGGGCGCTCGCACCCGCATTCAGTGACCCAGAATATTTGGCACTGCTGTGAATAGTTTACTCGCAAAGTGAAGATTCACGGGTAAAAAGCCCCAAACTTCTAGATAAGTTCTTTTTCAGCTTTCAGCAGCCCTGGGCGAGTTCTTTACAGAAATGTGAGTCTTTTTCATGGTGCTCTTGTCTATGTCCAGCTAACCAACGAGATGAGGATGGTCATTGTCATTTTCTAAGCTGCGAACGGGCAGAAAGGTGAGAAAATGTCGAATTTTGACCATTTGTGCTGACCTTTCAATTTCAACGTACCTCTCTATAACATGACCCAGCTGTAATTTCAGTGGTCGCATTGGTTTGATTTTTGGTTTGCTTGTAGGGTGCTGGCACCCGCATTCAGTGACCCAGAAAATTTGGCACTGCTGTGAATAGTTTAGTCGCAAAGTGAAGATTCACGGGTAAAACCTCTCTATAACATGACCCAGCTGTAATTTCAGTGGTCGCATTGGTTTGATTTTTGGTTTGCTTGTAGGGCGCTGGCACCCGCATTCAGTGACCCAGGAAATTTGGCACTGCTGTGAATAGTTTAGTCGCAAAGTGAAGACTCACGGGTAAAAAGCCCCAAACTTCTAGATAGGTTCTTTTTCAGCTTTCAGCAGCCCTGGGCGAGTTTTTTAGAGATATGTGAGTCTTTTTCATGGTGCTCTTGTCTATGTCCAGCTAACCAACGAGATGAGGATGGTCATTGTCATTTTCTAAGCTGCGAACGGGCAGAAAGGTGAGAAAATGTCGGATTTTGACCATTTGTGCTGACCTTTCAATTTCAACGTACCTCTCTATAACATGACCCAGCTGTAATTTCAGTGGTCGCATTGGTTTGATTTTTGGTTTGCTTGTAGGGCGCTGGCACCCGCATTCAGTGACCCAGAAAATTTGGCACTGCTGTGAATAGTTTAGTCGCAAAGTGAAGATTCACGGGTAAAAAGCCCCAAACTTCTAGATAGGTTCTTTTTCAGCTTTCAGCAGCCCTGGGCGAGTTCTTTAGAGATATGTGAGTCTTTTTCATGGTGCTCTTGTCTATGTCCAGCTAACCAACGAGATGAGGATGGTCATTGTCATTTTCTGAGCTGCGAACGGGCAGAAAGGTGAGAAAATGTCGGATTTTGACCATTTGTGCTGACCTCTCAATTTCAACGTACCTCTCTATAACATGACCCAGCTGTAATCTCAGTGGTCGCATTTGTTTCATTTTTGGTTTGCTTGTAGGGCGCTGGCACCCGCATTCAGTGACCCAGAAAATTTGGCACTGCTGTGAATAGTTTAGTCGCAAAGTGAAGATTCACGGGTAAAAAGCCCCAAACTTCTAGATAGGTTCTTTTTCAGCTTTCAGCAGCCCTGGGTGAGTTCTTTAGAGAAATGTGGCTCTTTTTCATGGTGCTCTTGTCTATGTCCAGCAACACAACGAGATGAGGATGGTCATTGTCATTTTCTGAGCTGCGAACGGGCAGAAAGGTGAGAAAATGTCGGATTTAGACCATTTGTGGTGACCTTTCAATTTCAACGTACCTCTCTATAACATGACCATGCTGTAATCTCAGTGGTCGCATTGGTTTGATTTTTGGTTTGCTTGTAGGGAGCTGGCACCCGCATTCAGTGACCCAGAAAATTTGGCAATGCTGTGAATAGTTTAGTCGCAAAGTGAAGATTCACGGGTAAAAAGCCCCAAACTTCTAGATAGGTTCTTTTTCAGCTTTCAGCAGCCCTGGGCGAGTTCTTTAGAGATATGTGAGTCTTTTTCATGGTGCTCTTGTCTATGTCCAGCTAACCAACGAGATGAGGATGGTCATTGTCATTTTCTAAGCTGCGAACGGGCAGAAAGGTGAGAGAATGTCGGATTTTGACCATTTGTGCTGACCTTTCAATTTCAACGTACCTCTCTATAACATGACCCAGCTGTAATTTCAGTGGTCGCATTGGCTTGATTTTTGGTTTGCTTGTAGGGCGCTGGCTCCCGCATTCAGTGACCCAGAAAATTTGGCACTGCTGTGAATAGTTTAGTCGCAAAGTGAAGATTCACGGGTAAAAAGCCCCAAACTTCTAGATAGGTTCTTTTTCAGCTTTCAGCAGCCCTGGGCGAGTTTTTCAGAGATATGTGAGTCTTTTTCATGGTGCTCTTGTCTATGTCCAGCTAACCAACGAGATGAGGATGGTCATTGTCATTTTCTAAGCTGCGAACGGGCAGAAAGGTGAGAAAATGTCGGATTTTGACCATTTGTGCTGACCTTTCAATTTCAACGTACCTCTCTATAACATGACCCAGCTGTAATTTCAGTGGTCGCATTGGTTTGATTTTTGGTTTGCTTGTAGGGCGCTGGCACCCGCATTCAGTGACCCAGAAAATTTGGCACTGCTGTGAATAGTTTAGTCGCAAAGTGAAGATTCACGGGTAAAAAGCCCCAAACTTCTAGATAGATTCTTTTTCAGCTTTCAGCAGCCCTGGGTGAGTTCTTTAGAGAAATGTGGCTCTTTTTCATGGTGCTATTTTCTATGTCCAGCTACACAACGAGATGAGGATGGTCATTGTCATTTTCTGAGCTGCGAACGGGCAGAAAGGTGAGAAAATGTCGGATTTTGACCATTTGTGCTGACCTTTCAATTTCAACGTACCTCTCTATAACATGACCCAGCTGTAATCTCAGTGGTCGCATTTGTTTCATTTTTGGTTTGCTTGTAGGGCGCTGGCACCCGCATTCAGTGACCCAGAAAATTTGGCACTGCTGTGAATAGTTTAGTCGCAAAGTGAAGATTCACGGGTAAAAAGCCCCAAACTTCTAGATAGGTTCTTTTTCAGCTTTCAGCAGCCCTGGGTGAGTTTCTTAGAGAAATGTGGCTCTTTTTCATGGTGCTCTTGTCTATGTCCAGCAACACAACGAGATGAGGATGGTCATTGTCATTTTCTGAGCTGCGAACGGGCAGAAAGGTGAGAAAATGTCGGATTTTGACCATTTGTGGTGACCTTTCAATTTCAACGTACCTCTCTATAACATGACCCAGCTGTAATTTCAGTGGTCGCATTGGTTTGATTTTTGGTTTGCTTGTAGGGCGCTGGCTCCCGCATTCAGTGACCCAGAAAATTTGGCACTGCTGTGAATAGTTTAGTCGCAAAGTGAAGATTCACGGGTAAAAAGCCCCAAACTTCTAGATAGGTTCTTTTTCAGCTTTCAGCAGCCCTGGGTGAGTTCTTTAGAGAAATGTGGCTCTTTTTCATGGTGCTCTTGTCCATGTCCAGCAACACAACGAGATGAGGATGGTCATTGTCATTTTCTGAGCTGCGAACGGGCAGAAAGGCGACAAAATGTCGGATTTTGACCATTTGTGCTGACCTTTCAATTTCAACGTACCTCTCTATAACATGACCCAGCTGTAATTTCAGTGGTCGCATTGGTTTGATTTTTGGTTTGCTTGTAGGGCGCTGGCACCCGCATTCAGTGACCCAGGAAATTTGGCACTGCTGTGAATAGTTTAGTCGCAAAGTGAAGACTCACGGGTAAAAAGCCCCAAACTTCTAGATAGGTTCTTTTTCAGCTTTCAGCAGCCCTGGGCGAGTTGTCATTTTCTAAGCTGCGAACGGGCAGAAAGGTGAGAAAATGTCGGATTTTGACCATTTGTGCTGACCTTTCAATTTCAACGTACCTCTCTATAACATGACCCAGCTGTAATTTCAGTGGTCGCATTGGTTTGATTTTTGGTTTGCTTGTAGGGCGCTGGCACCCGCATTCAGTGACCCAGAAAATTTGGCACTGCTGTGAATAGTTTAGTCGCAAAGTGAAGATTCACGGGTAAAAAGCCCCAAACTTCTAGATAGGTTCTTTTTCAGCTTTCAGCAGCCCTGGGTGAGTTCTTTAGAGAAATGTGGCTCTTTTTCATGGTGCTATTTTCTATGTCCAGCTACACAACGAGATGAGGATGGTCATTGTCATTTTCTGAGCTGCGAACGGGCAGAAAGGTGAGAAAATGTCGGATTTTGACCATTTGTGCTGACCTTTCAATTTCAACGTACCTCTCTATAACATGACCCAGCTGTAATCTCAGTGGTCGCATTTGTTTCATTTTTGGTTTGCTTGTAGGGCGCTGGCACCCGCATTCAGTGACCCAGAAAATTTGGCACTGCTGTGAATAGTTTAGTCGCAAAGTGAAGATTCACGGGTAAAAAGCCCCAAACTTCTAGATAGGTTCTTTTTCAGCTTTCAGCAGCCCTGGGTGAGTTCTTTAGAGAAATGTGGCTCTTTTTCATGGTGCTCTTGTCTATGTCCAGCAACACAACGAGATGAGGATGGTCATTGTCATTTTCTGAGCTGCGAACGGGCAGAAAGGTGAGAAAATGTCGGATTTTGACCATTTGTGGTGACTTTTCAATTTCAATGTACCTCTCTATAACATGACCATGCTGTAATCTCAGTGGTCGCATTGGTTTGATTTTTGGTTTGCTTGTAGGGAGCTGGCACCCGCGTTCAGTGACCCAGAAAATTTGGCAATGCTGTGAATAGTTTAGTCGCAAAGTGAAGATTCACGGGTAAAAAGCCCCAAACTTCTAGATAGGTTCTTTTTCAGCTTTCAGCAGCCCTGGGCGAGTTCTTTAGAGATATGTGAGTCTTTTTCATGGTGCTCTTGTCTATGTCCAGCTAACCAACGAGATGAGGATGGTCATTGTCATTTTCTAAGCTGCGAACGGGCAGAAAGGTGAGAGAATGTCGGATTTTGACCATTTGTGCTGACCTTTCAATTTCAACGTACCTCTCTATAACATGACCCAGCTGTAATTTCAGTGGTCGCATTGGTTTGATTTTTGGTTTGCTTGTAGGGCGCTGGCTCCCGCATTCAGTGACCCAGAAAATTTGGCACTGCTGTGAATAGTTTAGTCGCAAAGTGAAGATTCACGGGTAAAAAGCCCCAAACTTCTAGATAGGTTCTTTTTCAGCTTTCAGCAGCCCTGGGCGAGTTTTTTTAGAGATATGTGAGTCTTTTTCATGGTGCTCTTGTCTATGTCCAGCTAACCAACGAGATGAGGATGGTCATTGTCATTTTCTAAGCTGCGAACGGGCAGAAAGGTGAGAAAATGTCGGATTTTGACCATTTGTGCTGACCTTTCAATTTCAACGTACCTCTCTATAACATGACCCAGCTGTAATTTCAGTGGTCGCATTGGTTTGATTTTTGGTTTGCTTGTAGGGCGCTGGCACCCGCATTCAGTGACCCAGAAAATTTGGCACTGCTGTGAATAGTTTAGTCGCAAAGTGAAGATTCACGGGTAAAAAGCCCCAAACTTCTAGATAGGTTCTTTTTCAGCTTTCAGCAGCCCTGGGTGAGTTCTTTAGAGAAATGTGGCTCTTTTTCATGGTGCTATTTTCTATGTCCAGCTACACAACGAGATGAGGATGGTCATTGTCATTTTCTGAGCTGCGAACGGGCAGAAAGGTGAGAAAATGTCGGATTTTGACCATTTGTGCTGACCTTTCAATTTCAACGTACCTCTCTATAACATGACCCAGCTGTAATCTCAGGGGTCGCATTTGTTTCATTTTTGGTTTGCTTGTAGGGCGCTGGCACCCGCATTCAGTGACCCAGAAAATTTGGCACTGCTGTGAATAGTTTAGTCGCAAAGTGAAGATTCACGGGTAAAAAGCCCCAAACTTCTAGATAGGTTCTTTTTCAGCTTTCAGCAGCCCTGGGTGAGTTCTTTAGAGAAATGTGGCTCTTTTTCATGGTGCTCTTGTCTATGTCCAGCAACACAACGAGATGAGGATGGTCATTGTCATTTTCTGAGCTGCGAACGGGCAGAAAGGTGAGAAAATGTCGGATTTTGACCATTTGTGGTGACCTTTCAATTTCAACGTACCTCTCTATAACATGACCATGCTGTAATCTCAGTGGTCGCATTGGTTTGATTTTTGGTTTGCTTGTACTGAGCTGGCACCCGCATTCAGTGACCCAGAAAATTTGGCAATGCTGTGAATAGTTTAGTCGCAAAGTGAAGATTCACGGGTAAAAAGCCCCAAACTTCTAGATAGGTTCTTTTTCAGCTTTCAGCAGCCCTGGGCGAGTTCTTTAGAGATATGTGAGTCTTTTTCATGGTGCTCTTGTCTATGTCCAGCTAACCAACGAGATGAGGATGGTCATTGTCATTTTCTAAGCTGCGAACGGGCAGAAAGGTGAGAGAATGTCAGATTTTGACCATTTGTGCTGACCTTTCAATTTCAACGTACCTCTCTATAACATGACCCAGCTGTAATTTCAGTGGTCGCATTGGTTTGATTTTTGGTTTGCTTGTAGGGCGCTGGCTCCCGCATTCAGTGACCCAGAAAATTTGGCACTGCTGTGAATAGTTTAGTCGCAAAGTGAAGATTCACGGGTAAAAAGCCCCAAACTTCTAGATAGGTTCTTTTTCAGCTTTCAGCAGCCCTGGGTGAGTTCTTTAGAGAAATGTGGCTCTTTTTCATGGTGCTCTTGTCCATGTCCAGCAACACAACGAGATGAGGATGGTCATTGTCATTTTCTGAGCTGCGAACGGGCAGAAAGGCGACAAAATGTCGGATTTTGACCATTTGTGCTGACCTTTCAATTTCAACGTACCTCTCTATAACATGACCCAGCTGTAATTTCAGTGGTCGCATTGGTTTGATTTTTGGTTTGCTTGTAGGGCGCTGGCACCCGCATTCAGTGACCCAGGAAATTTGGCACTGCTGTGAATAGTTTAGTCGCAAAGTGAAGACTCACGGGTAAAAAGCCCCAAACTTCTAGATAGGTTCTTTTTCAGCTTTCAGCAGCCCTGGGCGAGTTCTTTAGAGATATGTGAGTCTTTTTCATGGTGCTCTTGTCTATGTCCAGCTAACCCACGAGATGAGGATGGTCGTTGTCATTTTCTAAGCTGCGAACGGGCAGAAAGGTGAGAAAATGTCGGATTTTGACCATTTGTGCTGACCTTTCAATTTCAACGTACCTCTCTATAACATGACCCAGCTGTAATTTCAGTGGTCGCATTGGTTTGATTTTTGGTTTGCTTGTAGGGCACTGGCACCCGCATTCAGTGACCCAGAAAATTTGGCACTGCTGTGAATAGTTTAGTCGCAAAGTGAAGATTCACGGGTAAAAAGCCCCAAACTTCTAGATAGGTTCTTTTTCAGCTTTCAGCAGCCCTGGGTGAGTTCTTTAGAGAAATGTGGCTCTTTTTCATGGTGCTATTTTCTATGTCCAGCTACACAACGAGATGAGGATGGTCATTGTCATTTTCTGAGCTGCGAACGGGCAGAAAGGTGAGAAAATGTCGGATTTTGACCATTTGTGCTGACCTTTCAATTTCAACGTACCTCTCTATAACATGACCCAGCTGTAATTTCAGTGGTCGCATTGGTTTGATTTTTGGTTTGCTTGTAGGGCACTGGCACCCGCATTCAGTGACCCAGAAAATTTGGCACTGCTGTGAATAGTTTAGTCGCAAAGTGAAGATTCACGGGTAAAAAGCCCCAAACTTCTAGATAGGTTCTTTTTCAGCTTTCAGCAGCCCTGGGTGAGTTCTTTAGAGAAATGTGGCTCTTTTTAGTGATGCTATTTTCTATGTCCAGCTACACAACGAGATGAGGATGGTCATTGTCATTTTCTGAGCTGCGAACGGGCAGAAAGGTGAGAAAATGTCGGATTTTGACCATTTGTGCTGACCTTTCAATTTCAACGTACCTCTCTATAACATGACCCAGCTGTAATTTCAGTGGTCGCATTGATTTGATTTTTGGTTTGCTGGTAGGGCGCTGGCACCCGCATTCAGTGACCCAGAAAATTTGGCACTGCTGTGAATAGTTTAGTCGCAAAGTGAAGATTCACGGGTAAAAAGCCCCAAACTTCTAGATAGGTTCTTTTTCAGCTTTCAGCAGCCCTGGGCGAGTTCTTTAGAGATATGTGAGTCTTTTTCATGGTCCTCTTGTCTATGTCCAGCTAACCAACGAGATGAGGATGGTCATTGTCATTTTCTAAGCTGCGAACGGGCAGAAAGGTGAGAAAATGTCGGATTTTGACCATTTGTGCTGACCTTTCAATTTCAACGTACCTCTCTATAACATGACCCAGCTGTAATTTCAGTGGTCGCATTGGTTTGATTTTTGGTTTGCTTGTAGGGCACTGGCACCCGCATTTAGTGACCCAGAAAATTTGGCACTGCTGTGAATAGTTTAGTCGCAAAGTGAAGATTCACGGGTAAAAAGCCCCAAACTTCTAGATAGGTTCTTTTTCAGCTTTCAGCAGCCCTGGGTGAGTTCTTTAGAGAAATGTGGCTCTTTTTCATGGTGCTATTTTCTATGTCCAGCTACACAACAAGATGAGGATGGTCATTTTCATTTTCTGAGCTGCGAACGGGCAGAAAGGTGAGAAAATGTCGGATTTTGACCATTTGTGCTGACCTTTCAATTTCAACGTACCTCTCTATAACATGACCATGCTGTAATTTCAGTGGTCGCATTGGTTTGATTTTTGGTTTGCTTGTAGGGCGCTGGCACCCGCATTCAGTGACCCAGAAAATTTGGCACTGCTGTGAATAGTTTAGTCGCAAAGTGAAGATTCACGGGTAAAAAGCCCCAAACTTCTAGATAGGTTCTTTTTCAGCTTTCAGCAGCCCTGGGCGAGTTCTTTAGAGATATGTGAGTCTTTTTCATGGTGCTCTTGTCTATGTCCAGCTAACCAACGAGATGAGGATGGTCATTGTCATTTTCTAAGCTGCGAACGGGCAGAAAGGTGAGAACATGTCGGATTTTGACCATTTGTGCTGACCTTTCAATTTCAACGTACCTCTCTATAACATGACCCAGCTGTAATTTCAGTGGTCGCATTGGTTTGATTTTTGGTTTGCTTGTAGGGCGCTGGCACCCGCATTCAGTGACCCAGAAAATTTGGCACTGCTGTGAATAGTTTAGTCGCAAAGTGAAGATTCACGGGTAAAAAGCCCCAAACTTCTAGATAGGTTCTTTTTCAGCTTTCAGCAGCCCTGGGTGAGTTCTTTAGAGAAATGTGGCTCTTTTTCATGGTGCTCTTGTCTATGTCCAGCAACACAACGAGATGAGGATGGTCATTGTCATTTTCTGAGCTGCGAACGGGCAGAAAGGTGAGAAAATGTCGGATTTTGACCATTTGTGCTGACCTTTCAATTTCAACGTACCTCTCTATAACATGACCCAGCTGTAATTTCAGTGGTCGCATTGGTTTGATTTTTGGTTTGCTTGTAGGGCGCTGGCACCCGCATTCAGTGACCCAGGAAATTTGGCACTGCTGTGAATAGTTTAGTCGCAAAGTGAAGACTCACGGGTAAAAAGCCCCAAACTTCTAGATAGGTTCTTTTTCAGCTTTCAGCAGCCCTGGGTGAGTTCTTTAGAGAAATGTGGCTCTTTTTCATGGTGCTATTTTCTATGTCCAGCTACACAACGAGATGAGAATGGTCATTGTCATTTTCTGAGCTGCGAACGGGCAGAAAGGTGAGAAAATGTCGGATTTTGACCATTTGTGTTGACCTTTCAATTTCAACGTACCTATCTATAACATGACCCAGCTGTAATTTCAGTGGTCGCATTGGTTTGATTTTTGGTTTGCTTGTAGGGCACTGGCACCCGCATTCAGTGACCCAGAAAATTTGGCACTGCTGTGAATAGTTTAGTCGCAAAGTGAAGATTCACGGGTAAAAAGCCCCAAACTTCTAGATAGGTTCTTTTTCAGCTTTCAGCAGCCCTGGGTGAGTTCTTTAGAGAAATGTGGCTCTTTTTCATGGTGCTATTTTCTATGTCCAGCTACACAACGAGATGAGGATGGTCATTGTCATTTTCTGAGCTGCGAACGGGCAGAAAGGTGAGAAAATGTCGGATTTTGACCATTTGTGCTGACCTTTCAATTTCAACGTACCTCTCTATAACATGACCCAGCTGTAATTTCAGTGGTCGCATTGGTTTGATTTTTGGTTTGCTTGTAGGGCGCTGGCACCCGCATTCAGTGACCCAGAAAATTTGGCACTGCTGTGAATAGTTTAGTCGCAAAGTGAAGATTCACGGGTAAAAAGCCCCAAACTTCTAGATAGGTTCTTTTTCAGCTTTCAGCAGCCCTGGGTGAGTTCTTTAGAGAAATGTGGCTCTTTTTCATGGTGCTATTTTCTATGTCCAGCTACACAACGAGATGAGGATGGTCAATGTCATTTTCTGAGCTGCGAACGGGCAGAAAGTTGAGAAACTGTCGGATTTTGACAATTTGTGCTGGCCTTTCAATTTCAACGTACCTCTCTATAACATGACCCAGCTGTAATGTCAGCGGTCGCAGTGGTTTGATTTTTGGTTTGCTTTTAGGGCGCTGCCACCCGCATTCATTGACCCAGGAAATTTGGCACTGCTGTGAATAGTTTAGTCGCAAAGTGAAGATTCACGGGTAAAAAGCCCCAAACTTCTAAATAGGTTCTTTTTCAGCTTTCAGCTGCCCTGGGTGAGTTCTTTAGAGAAATGTGGCTCTTTTTCATGGTTCTATTTTCTATGTCCAGCTACACAACGAGATGAGGATGGTCATTGTCATTTTCTGAGCTTCGAACGGGCAGAAAGGTGAGAAAATGTCGGATTTTGACCATTTGTGCTGACCTTTCAATTTCAACGTACCTCTCTATAACATGACCCAGCTGTAATTTCAGTGGTCGCATTGGTTTCATTTTTGGTTTGCTTGTAGGGCGCTGGCACCCGCATTCAGTGACCCAGAAAATTTGGCACTGCTGTGAATAGTTTAGTCGCAAAGTGAAGATTCACGGGTAAAAAGCCCCAAACTTCTAGATAGGTTCTTTTTCAGCTTTCAGCAGCCCTGGGTGAGTTCTTTAGAGAAATGTGGCTCTTTTTCATGGTTTTATTTTCTATGTCCAGCTACACAACGAGATGAGGATGGTCATTGTCATTTTCTGAGCTTCGAACGGGCAGAAAGGTGAGAAAATGTCGGATTTTGACCATTTGTGCTGACCTTTCAATTTCAACGTACCTCTCTATAACATGACCCAGCTGTAATTTCAGTGGTCGCATTGGTTTCATGTTTGGTTTGCTTGTAGGGCGCTGGCACCCGCATTCAGTGACCCAGAAAATTTGGCACTGCTGTGAATAGTTTAGTCGCAAAGTGAAGATTCACGGGTAAAAAGCCCCAAACTTCTAGATAGATTCTTTTTCAGCTTTCAGCAGCCCTGGGTGAGTTCTTTAGAGAAAGGTGGCTCTTTTTCATGGTGCTATTTTCTATGTCCAGCTACACAACGAGATGAGGATGGTCATTATCATTTTCTGAGCTGCGAACGGGCAGAAAGGTGAGAAAATGTCGGATTTTGACCATTTGTGCTGACCTTTCAATTTCAACGTACCTCTCTATAACATGACCCAGCTGTAATGTCAGCGGTCGCATTGGTTTCATTTTTGGTTTGCTTGTAGGGCGCTGGCGCCCACAATCAGTGACTCTAAAAATTTGGCACTGCTGTGAATAGTTTAGTCGCAAAGTGAAGATTCACAGGTAAAAAGCCCCAAACTTCTAGATAGGTTCTTTTTCAGCTTTCAGCAGCCCTGGGCGAGTTCTTTAGAGAAATGTGGGTCTTTTTCTTGGTGCTCTTGTCTATGTCCAGCTACACAACGAGATGAGGATGGTCATTGTCATTTTCTGAGCTGCGAACGGGCAGAAAGGTGAGAAAATGTCGGATTTTGACCATTTGTGCTGACCTTTCAATTTCAACGTACCTCTCTATAACATGACCCAGCTGTAATTTCAGTGGTCGCATTTGTTTCATTTTTGGTATGCATGTAGGGCGCTGGCACCCGCATTCAGTGACCCAGAAAATTGTGCACTGCTGTGAATAGTTTAGTCGCAAAGTGAAGATTCACGGGTAAAAAGCCCCAAACTTCTAGATAGGTTCTTTTTCAGCTTTCAGCAGCCCTGGGCGAGTTCTTTAGAGATATGTGAGTCTTTTTCATGGTGCTCTTGTCTATGTCCAGCTAACCAACGAGATGAGGATGGTCATTGTCATTTTCTAAGCTGCGAACGGGCAGAAAGGTGAGAACATGTCGGATTTTGACCATTTGTGCTGACCTTTCAATTTCAACGTACCTCTCTATAACATGACCCAGCTGTAATTTCAGTGGTCGCATTGGTTTGATTTTTGGTTTGCTTGTAGGGCGCTGGCACCCGCATTCAGTGACCCAGAAAATTTGGCACTGCTGTGAATAGTTTAGTCGCAAAGTGAAGATTCACGGGTAAAAAGCCCCAAACTTCTAGATAGGTTCTTTTTCAGCTTTCAGCAGCCCTGGGTGAGTTCTTTAGAGAAATGTGGCTCTTTTTCATGGTGCTCTTGTCTATGTCCAGCAACACAACGAGATGAGGATGGTCATTGTCATTTTCTGAGCTGCGAACGGGCAGAAAGGTGAGAAAATGTCGGATTTTGACCATTTGTGCTGACCTTTCAATTTCAACGTACCTCTCTATAACATGACCCAGCTGTAATTTCAGTGGTCGCATTGGTTTGATTTTTGGTTTGCTTGTAGGGCGCTGGCACCCGCATTCAGTGACCCAGGAAATTTGGCACTGCTGTGAATAGTTTAGTCGCAAAGTGAAGACTCACGGGTAAAAAGCCCCAAACTTCTAGATAGGTTCTTTTTCAGCTTTCAGCAGCCCTGGGTGAGTTCTTTAGAGAAATGTGGCTCTTTTTCATGGTGCTATTTTCTATGTCCAGCTACACAACGAGATGAGAATGGTCATTGTCATTTTCTGAGCTGCGAACGGGCAGAAAGGTGAGAAAATGTCGGATTTTGACCATTTGTGTTGACCTTTCAATTTCAACGTACCTATCTATAACATGACCCAGCTGTAATTTCAGTGGTCGCATTGGTTTGATTTTTGGTTTGCTTGTAGGGCACTGGCACCCGCATTCAGTGACCCAGAAAATTTGGCACTGCTGTGAATAGTTTAGTCGCAAAGTGAAGATTCACGGGTAAAAAGCCCCAAACTTCTAGATAGGTTCTTTTTCAGCTTTCAGCAGCCCTGGGTGAGTTCTTTAGAGAAATGTGGCTCTTTTTCATGGTGCTATTTTCTATGTCCAGCTACACAACGAGATGAGGATGGTCATTGTCATTTTCTGAGCTGCGAACGGGCAGAAAGGTGAGAAAATGTCGGATTTTGACCATTTGTGCTGACCTTTCAATTTCAACGTACCTCTCTATAACATGACCCAGCTGTAATTTCAGTGGTCGCATTGGTTTGATTTTTGGTTTGCTTGTAGGGCGCTGGCACCCGCATTCAGTGACCCAGAAAATTTGGCACTGCTGTGAATAGTTTAGTCGCAAAGTGAAGATTCACGGGTAAAAAGCCCCAAACTTCTAGATAGGTTCTTTTTCAGCTTTCAGCAGCCCTGGGTGAGTTCTTTAGAGAAATGTGGCTCTTTTTCATGGTGCTATTTTCTATGTCCAGCTACACAACGAGATGAGGATGGTCAATGTCATTTTCTGAGCTGCGAACGGGCAGAAAGTTGAGAAACTGTCGGATTTTGACAATTTGTGCTGGCCTTTCAATTTCAACGTACCTCTCTATAACATGACCCAGCTGTAATGTCAGCGGTCGCAGTGGTTTGATTTTTGGTTTGCTTTTAGGGCGCTGCCACCCGCATTCATTGACCCAGGAAATTTGGCACTGCTGTGAATAGTTTAGTCGCAAAGTGAAGATTCACGGGTAAAAAGCCCCAAACTTCTAAATAGGTTCTTTTTCAGCTTTCAGCTGCCCTGGGTGAGTTCTTTAGAGAAATGTGGCTCTTTTTCATGGTTCTATTTTCTATGTCCAGCTACACAACGAGATGAGGATGGTCATTGTCATTTTCTGAGCTTCGAACGGGCAGAAAGGTGAGAAAATGTCGGATTTTGACCATTTGTGCTGACCTTTCAATTTCAACGTACCTCTCTATAACATGACCCAGCTGTAATTTCAGTGGTCGCATTGGTTTCATTTTTGGTTTGCTTGTAGGGCGCTGGCACCCGCATTCAGTGACCCAGAAAATTTGGCACTGCTGTGAATAGTTTAGTCGCAAAGTGAAGATTCACGGGTAAAAAGCCCCAAACTTCTAGATAGGTTCTTTTTCAGCTTTCAGCAGCCCTGGGTGAGTTCTTTAGAGAAATGTGGCTCTTTTTCATGGTTTTATTTTCTATGTCCAGCTACACAACGAGATGAGGATGGTCATTGTCATTTTCTGAGCTTCGAACGGGCAGAAAGGTGAGAAAATGTCGGATTTTGACCATTTGTGCTGACCTTTCAATTTCAACGTACCTCTCTATAACATGACCCAGCTGTAATTTCAGTGGTCGCATTGGTTTCATTTTTGGTTTGCTTGTAGGGCGCTGGCACCCGCATTCAGTGACCCAGAAAATTTGGCACTGCTGTGAATAGTTTAGTCGCAAAGTGAAGATTCACGGGTAAAAAGCCCCAAACTTCTAGATAGATTCTTTTTCAGCTTTCAGCAGCCCTGGGTGAGTTCTTTAGAGAAAGGTGGCTCTTTTTCATGGTGCTATTTTCTATGTCCAGCTACACAACGAGATGAGGATGGTCATTATCATTTTCTGAGCTGCGAACGGGCAGAAAGGTGAGAAAATGTCGGATTTTGACCATTTGTGCTGACCTTTCAATTTCAACGTACCTCTCTATAACATGACCCAGCTGTAATGTCAGCGGTCGCATTGGTTTCATTTTTGGTTTGCTTGTAGGGCGCTGGCGCCCACAATCAGTGACTCTAAAAATTTGGCACTGCTGTGAATAGTTTAGTCGCAAAGTGAAGATTCACAGGTAAAAAGCCCCAAACTTCTAGATAGGTTCTTTTTCAGCTTTCAGCAGCCCTGGGCGAGTTCTTTAGAGAAATGTGGGTCTTTTTCTTGGTGCTCTTGTCTATGTCCAGCTACACAACGAGATGAGGATGGTCATTGTCATTTTCTGAGCTGCGAACGGGCAGAAAGGTGAGAAAATGTCGGATTTTGACCATTTGTGCTGACCTTTCAATTTCAACGTACCTCTCTATAACATGACCCAGCTGTAATTTCAGTGGTCGCATTTGTTTCATTTTTGGTATGCATGTAGGGCGCTGGCACCCGCATTCAGTGACCCAGAAAATTGTGCACTGCTGTGAATAGTTTAGTCGCAAAGTGAAGATTCACGGGTAAAAAGCCCCAAACTTCTAGATAGGTTCTTTTTCAGCTTTCAGCAGCCCTGGGTGAGTTCTTTAGAGAAATGTGGCTCTTTTTCATGTTGCTCTTGTCTATGTACAGCTACACAATGAGATGAGGATGGTCATTGTCATTTTGTGAGCTGCGAACGGGCAGAAAGGTGAGAAAATGTCGGATTTTGACCATTTGTGCTGACCTTTCAATTTCAACGTACCTCTGTATAACATGACCCAGCTGTAATTTCAATGGTCGCATTGGTTTGATTTTTGGTTTGCTTGTAGGGCGCTGGCACCCGCATTCAGTGACCCAGAAAATTTGGCACTGCTGTGAATAGTTTATTCGCAAAGTGAAGATTCACGGGTAAAAAGCCCCAAACTTCTAGATAGGTTCTTTTTCAGCTTTCAGCAGCCCTGGGTGAGTTCTTTAGAGATATGTGAGTCTTTTTCATGGTGCTCTTGTCTATGTCCAGCTAACCAACGAGATGAGGATGGTCATTGTCATTTTCTGAGCTGCGAACGGGCAGAAAGGTGAGAAAATGTCGGATTTTGACCATTTGTGCTGACCATTCAATTTCAACGTACCTCTCTATAACATGACCCAGCTGTAATTTTAATGGTCACATTGGTTTGATTTTTGGTTTGCTTGTAGGGCACTGGCACCCGCATTCAGTGACCCAGAAAATTTGGCACTGCTGTGAATAGTTTAGTCGCAAAGTGAAGATTCACGGGTAAAAAGCCCCAAACTTCTAGATAGGTTCTTTTTCAGCTTTCAGCAGCCCTGGGTGAGTTCTTTAGAGAAATGTGGCTCTTTTTCATGGTGCTCTTGTCTATGTCCAGCAACACAACGAGATGAGGATGGTCATTGTCATTTTCTGAGCTGCGAACGGGCAGAAAGGTGAGAAAATGTCGGATTTTGACCATTTGTGCTGACCATTCAATTTCAACGTACCTCTCTATAACATGACCCAGCTGTAATTTCAGTGGTCGCATTGGTTTCATTTTTGGTTTGCTTGTAGGGCGCTGGCACCCGCATTCAGTGACCCAGAGAATTTGGCACTGCTGTGAATAGTTTAGTCGCAAAGTGAAGATTCACGGGTAAAAAGCCCCAAACTTCTAGATAGGTTCTTTTTCAGCTTTCAGCAGCCCTGGGTGAGTTCTTTAGAGAAATGTGGCTCTTTTTCATGGTGCTATTTTCTATGTCCAGCTACACAACGATATGAGGATGGTCAATGTCATTTTCTGAGCTGCGAACGGGCAGAAAGGTGAGAAAATGTCGGATTTTGACCATTAGTGCTGACCTTTCAATTTCAACGTACCTCTCTATAACATGACCCAGCTGTAATTTCAGTGGTCGCATTGGTTTGATTTTTGGTTTGCTTGTAGGGCGCTGGCACCCGCATTCAGTGACCCAGAAAATTTGGCACTGCTGTGAATAGTTTAGTCGCAAAGTGAAGATTCACGGGTAAAAAGCTCCAAACTTCTAGATAGGTTCTTTTTCAGCTTTCAGCAGCCCTGGGTGAGTTCTTTAGAGAAATGTGGCTCTTTTTCATGGTGCTATTTTCTATGTCCAGCTACACAACGAGATGAGGATGGTCAATGTCATCTTCTGAGCTGCGAACGGGCAGAAAGGTGAGAAAATGTCGGATTTTGACCATTTGTGCTGACCTTTCAATTTCAACGTACCTCTCTATAACATGACCCAGCTGTAATTTCAGTGGTCGCATTTGTTTCATTTTTGGTTTGCTTGTAGGGCGCTGGCACCCGCATTTAGTGACCCGGAAAATTTGGCACTGCTGTGAATAGTTTATTCGCAAAGTGAAGATTCACGGGTAAAAAGCCCCAAACTTCTAGATAGGTTCTTTTTCAGCTTTCATCAGCCCTGGGCGAGTTCTTTAGAGAAATGTGAGTCTTTTTCATGGTGCTCTTGTCTATGTCCAGCTAACCAACGAGATGAGGATTGTCATTGTCATTTTCTAAGCTGCGAACGGGCAGAAAGGTGAGAAAATGTCGGATTTTGACCATTTGTGCTGACCTTTCAATTTCAACGTACCTCTCTATAACATGACCCAGCTGTAATTTCAGTGTTCGCATTGGTTTCATTTTTGGTTTGCTTGTAGGGCGCTGGCACCCGCATTCAGTGACCCAGAAAATTTGGCACTGCTGTGAATAGTTTAGTCGCAAAGTGAAGATTCACGGGTAAAAAGCCCCAAACTTCTAGATAGGTTCTTTTTCAGCTTTCAGCAGCCCTGGGTGAGTTCTTAAGAGAAATGTGGCTCTTTTTCATGGTGCTATTTTCTATGTCCAGCTACACAACGAGATGAGGATGGTCATTGTCATTTTCTGAGCTGCGAACGGGCAGAAAGGTGAGAAAATGTCGGATTTTGACAATTTGTGCTGACCTTTCAATTTCAATGTACTTCTCTATAACATGACCCAGCTGTAATTTCAGTGGTCGCATTGGTTTTATTTTTGGTTTGCTTGTAGGGCGCTGGCACCCGCATTCGGTGACGCAGAAAATTTGGCACTGCTGTGAATAGTTTAGTCGCAAAGTGAAGATTCACGGGTAAAAAGCCCCAAACTTCTAGATAGGTTCTTTTTCAGCTTTCAGCAGCCCTGGGTGAGTTCTTTAGAGAAATGTGGCTCTTTTTCATGGTGCTATTTTCTATGTCCAGCTACACAACGAGATGAGGATGGTCATTGTCATTTTCTGAGCTGCGAACGGGCAGAAAGGTGAGAAAATGTCGGATTTTGACCATTTGTGCTGGCCTTTCAATTTCAACGTACCTCTCTATAACATGACCCAGCTGTAATGTCAGCGGTCGCAGTGGTTCGATTTTTTGTTTGCTTTTAGGGCGCTGCCACCCGCATTCATTGACCCAGGAAATTTGGCACTGCTGTGAATAGTTTAGTCGCAAAGTGAAGATTCACGGGTAAAAAGCCCCAAACTTCTAGATAGGTTCTTTTTCAGCTTTCAGCTGCCCTGGGCGAGTTCTTTAGAGAAATGTGGCTCTTTTTCATGGTTCTATTTTCTATGTCCAGCTACACAACGAGATGAGGATGGTCATTGTCATTTTCTGAGCTTCGAACGGGCAGAAAGGTGAGAAAATGTCGGATTTTGACCATTTGTGCTGACCTTTCAATTTCAACGTACTGATGTATTCATGTAATGAATTCAGTTTAGCGTAGGCGCACATCTCGCAACTACGTATCTGCTGCGCTACAGCGCCCTCTACGGTTCTGGCCGCGGCACTTGTTAAGCGCGCCTTGCCGCGACCGGCAAGACCGCCTGCTGTGCATCACATTAATTTATGCGTACGCCATCACAATAATTAATTTAGTTTTGATCGGGTCCGAGTCCGCAACGTGGCACATCTCCTTGCCATTCTCAGTTTTGAGTCTTCTCTGCTTTGGCTCATGCCCGACTTGCATCCTGCTGCCTTTGTCTTTTGCTGACCGAACTGTCATTGCCTAGTCATGTCGGGCACCAGGAAGAGAACCCGTCGCGCAGCACCTAGCCCTGTTCCCGACCCACCTGTTTCTTCGGCTGCGGACCCCGAGCTGCCGGGTAACGCTGCCTCACCACTCGACGGCGGACAATTCAAGCAATTTATATCTGACGAAGTCCAGAAAGCCGTCACCGCCGCCCTGGCAGAAACGGTCTCCCCACTGCTTGCCACCATCGGATCCTCGCAGCCTTCCCCCGCCATGGCCGTACCCACCGGAAATGCTGCGCCAACTGGTCCGGGTGCTGGCTCTCTATCTCATCCACTGAACGTGCCGTCTCACGTGAGAGAGAGGATTTTGCGAGGTGAGTGTGTTGATTTGAATACACTGTTACCGGAAGCTCTTGGGGCACCAAAGCGTGACACGATTCAGTTGAATTTCAGTGGGTCCAGGACTGTTGAGCTGCTGGATCCCAGCTCTGGCGGGCATGTCGAGAAAGTTCGTAGGCATGTTCACGACCTGGTTACATGGCTAGAAGCCTGGTCCAGATGTATGTTCGTACTATGCTCGCACGCACCCAGCCGTTTCTCCGAACTGATGGCATATCAGGCCACCATTGTATCGGCCAACTCCTCATACTATCCGGAGGCCTGGCTCGAATATGACCGGGAGTTCCGTCTGGCAATCTCTCTTGACCCCAGTAAGCGTTGGGACGCCATTGACGGCAATCTCTGGCAACTGAAAATGACAGGCCGCTCACGCCCGCAGTGTAGCACATGCCGGATCACTCACCCTCCATCGGGTAGCCAGTGCCCTTTTCGTGCCTCCCGAGTACCAAACCAGCAGTTTGCACCACGGTCTGCCTACACCAAGTCTGGCAAAGAGATCTGCCGGAATTTCCAGCAAGGTCGATGCTCCAACACCGACTGTAAATTTGCCCACGTCTGCTCCCAATGTGAGGGCGCACATGCCCGCCCCTCCTGCCCGCGTCGCTTCTCCACTGGCAACCAGCGGCAGAACAAAGCTTAATGAACTGCATCTCGATAGTAGCATTCTCCGGACACACCCTACATTCTTTCACACTTGCCGCACACCTATTCACGTTAATCGCCTCCGTTCCTTACTGCGTGCACACCCCGATCAAGCTTTTGTTAAATATGTACTTCATGGCCTTACGTATGGTTTTGACATCGGCTTCAATGGCCCACGCCAAACCAGCATGTTCTCCCCTAACTTACCTTCTGCGAGGATGCATCCCGATTTTATTACCAAATACCTGCAAGAATGTTGCTCCCGCTTTGAACTGCTAGGTCCTTTTTCCTCCTCGCTTTTTCCTTTTTTTCATTGCTCCGGTGTTGGCTGCGTTCCGAAAAAGAACGGCCGCTTTCGTTTAATCCACCATCTCTCTAGCCCAGAGGGTCAAAGTGTAAACGATGGAATTTCACGTGAAGATTTCAGCTTGCATTACATCACTATTGATCACGCGATCGATGCCATTATGCAGTACGGTCGTTCTGCTTATCTTTTCAAACTTGACATTCGGAGTGCTTTCCGCATTGTACCTGTGCGGCAGGAAGACTGGCCTCTGCTAGGTATTCACTGGCAAAACCAATACTATTTCGACACTGTGCTCCCCTTTGGCTTACGCTCCAGCCCTGCCATTTTTAACTCTATTGCCGACTGCCTTGAATGGATTGCTCGCTATGAGTTTTCTATTACTGACCTGCTCCATTATCTAGATGATTTCCTTTGCATTTCTCCATCGGAGCTGGTGGCGAACCAACGTGCTTCAATCCTGCTTCGCTGTTTTAACTATGTCCAAGTCCCCTTGGCACCTGACAAAGTGGAAGGTCCAGCTCAAGTGCTGTCGTTCCTGGGCATCGAGCTGGACTGTGGCAGACTGGAGGCCCGGCTACCAGACACCAAGTTGCAAGATCTCCGCACCTTGCTCGACCAGTATGTCAACCGTGGCGACATGACCCAACGCGAACTCGACTCACTATTGGGAAAACTCTCCTTCGCAGCTCGGGTAATTATACCTGGTCGGACATTCATGCGCCGACTCTGGGATATTTGTCACCGCTACAGTCAGCCACACTATAAGATCAAACTCTCAGTCGAGGCCCTGGAAGACCTGAAGTGGTGGCAACGCCTCCTCTCGCAATGGAACGGAAAGTCCTTCTTTCATATGCCAAATTGGACCCCGTCTCCCGACATCCAATTGTTTACCGATGCCAGCAGTTCGATCGGCTGGGGCGCATGTTATGGCCATCGCTGGATCCAGGGACAGTGGTTGCCGGAACAAGCCGACTACTCCATCGAGTGGAAGGAGATGTTCGCCATTGCCGCAGCTTGCTCCTCCTGGGGCCTTGAATGGCGCAAGCTCCGCATACTCGTGTACTGCGATAACGAAGCCGTAGTGGCATGCCTGTCCAATGGTTGTAGCCGCTCCCCCCCAGTCATGGACCTGATACGACGGCTGTTCTTCATGTGCGCTAACTTTGGCTTCATTCTGTCAGCAAAGCATATTCCAGGATGCACTAACAAAGCCGCTGATGCTCTGTCTCGTTTTAACATGCAGGCGTTTCGCGAGGCGGTTCCGGGAGCTCGGGCGACAGCCGACCTGTTCCAGTCATTCTAACTGCCGCGGACGAATTAGCAGCACGATATGCTGCTCACGCTCTATCCGACAACACCAGACGAACGTATTCCGCCGGCGAATCTAAGTATCTCAAGTTCTGCCAACTTCAAAGATGGTCCCCGTTTCCCGCTTCAGACCTAATGCTGAGTAGTTTTGCTGCCTCCCTAACCCAGTCGGTCAGACCAGTGACTATTAAGGTTTACCTCAGTGCTATCAAGAACCTGCACCTGGAGCTCGGTTATGTCGACCCGACCGAGGGCGCGCACTTCCTCAAGCGAGTGGTACGCGGTATTTGCCGTTGCCATGGAGTAGCCGCTGTCCGCCCCCGGCTGCCAATCACGTTTCCTATTCTCTGCAGTCTGGTTGACACCTGCCTAGCTGCTCCAGCCATGTGCCCTCACGACAAGCGCTGCCTGCATGCCGCTATGCTTGCCGTGTTCTTTGGTTTCTTCAGATGCGGTGAACTGCTAGAAGCACCTACCACGCGCGGCTGTTTGACATTCGAGTCAGGGATGCTCCATGTGCACCTACCACGCTCGAAGACAGACCCGTCCGGGGAAGGTACGACGGTGCTGATCGGGCCAGCGGTGCCGCCATACTGCGCTGTGAGAGCCATGCTCACCTACCTCACTGCAACCGCCTCTGCTCGTCCAGGCAGTGCTGTGTTCATCCTGGCCAACGGGCAACGCCTCAACCGCAGCACTTTTACAGCCCACGTACGCACGCTGCTTAGCACCAGCGGCGTGGCAAACTGGCAGGACTATGCAGGCCACAGCTTCCGTATCGGGGCCGCTACCACTGCTGCCCTTGCTGGCGTCCCCGACCACCAGATCCGCTCCGCGGGACGGTGGCGCAGTGATGCATGCCTACGCTACATCCGGACACCACCGTCATCGGCCCGAACGCTGGCCAGCAAACTATCCTCAGTAAGATCATCTCCCTGACACCGATGTTTCTCAATTCACACAATTCCCTCATAATGAACTATGCTATGCTGCACTGCAATACTGTTGTGTATGGGTATGTACTGGCGGTATGGCGAGTCACTCATAACTGGTCTGCCTTTCTATTGCGGCATTATGGCCTTATGGTCCTGCCTTTCCATTGCGGCAATCACAGCCTCCGGGCTTCTGCCTTCCTGCGGCAATCACAGCCTCCGGGCTTCTGCCTTTCTGCGGCACTCGCAGCCTCACGGGCTCGTGCCTACCTTGCGGCAAAGACCAACCAGTTCCTCGTCACCAGTACTTACCCAACACAACCTAGCCTTATTCGTGTGGTGTATGCCTGTCTGCATGCCGTCTGTGTGCGCGGAATGCTAATGATGTATGCCTGCCTGCATGCCGTCTGCGTGCGCGGAATGCTAATGATGTATTCATGTAATGAATTCAGTTTAGCGTAGGCGCACATCTCGCAACTACGTATCTGCTGCGCTACAGCGCCCTCTACGGTTCTGGCCGCGGCACTTGTTTAGCGCGCCTTGCCGCGACCGGCAAGACCGCCTGCTGTGCATCACATTAATTTATGCGTACGCCATCACAATAATTAATTTAGTTTTGATCGGGTCCGAGTCCGCAACGTGGCACATCTCCTTGCCATTCTCAGTTTTGAGTCTTCTCTGCTTTGGCTCATGCCCGACTTGCATCCTGCTGCCTTTGTCTTTTGCTGACCCACCATCCCACCACTAACCATTAATACTACATTGCATCATTCCTACTTCAAGTACAATAAACCTGGTGGCGAGTCACTCATAACTGGTCTGCCTTTCTATTGCGGCATTATGGCCTTATGGTCCTGCCTTTCCATTGCGGCAATCACAGCCTCCGGGCTTCTGCCTTCCTGCGGCAATCACAGCCTCCGGGCTTCTGCCTTTCTGCGGCACTCGCAGCCTCACGGGCTCGTGCCTACCTTGCGGCAAAGACCAACCAGTTCCTCGTCACCAGTACTTACCCAACACAACCTAGCCTTATTCGTGTGGTGTATGCCTGTCTGCATGCCGTCTGTGTGCGCGGAATGCTAATGATGTATGCCTGCCTGCATGCCGTCTGCGTGCGCGGAATGCTAACTCTCTATAACATGACCCAGCTGTAATTTCAGTGGTCGCATTGGTTTGATTTTTGGTTTGCTTGTAGGGCGCTGGCACCCGCATTCAGTGACCCAGAAAATTTGGCACTGCTGTGAATAGTTTAGTCGCAAAGTGAAGATTCACGGGTAAAAAGCCCCAAACTTCTAGATAGGTTCTTTTTCAGCTTTCAGCAGCCCTGGGTGAGTTCTTTAGAGAAATGTGGCTCTTTTTTATGGTGCTATTTTCTATGTCCAGCTACACAACGAGATGAGGATGGTCATTGTCCTTTTCTGAGCTGCGAACGGGCAGAAAGGAGAGAAAATGTCGGATTTTGACCATTTGTGCTGACCTTTCAATTTCAACGTACCTCTCTATAACATGACCCAGCTGTAATTTCAGTGGTCGCATTGGTTTGATTTTTGGTTTGCTTGTAGGGCGCTGGCACCCGCATTCAGTGACCCAGAAAATTTGGCACTGCTGTGAATAGTTTAGTCGCAAAGTGAAGATTCACGGGTAAAAAGCCCCAAACTTCTAGATAGGTTCTTTTTCAGCTTTCAGCAGCCCTGGGTGAGTTCTTTGGAGAAATGTGGCTCTTTTTCATGGTGCTATTTTCTATGTCCAGCTACACAACGAGATGAGGATGGTCAATGTCATTTTCTGAGCTGCGAACGGGCAGAAAGGTGAGAAAATGTCGGATTTTTACCATTTGTGCTGACCTTTCAATTTCAACGTACCTCTCTATAACATGACCCAGCTGTCATGTCAGCGGTCGCAGTGGTTTGATTTTTGGTTTGCTTGTAGGGCGCTGGCACCCACAATCAGTGACCCTAAAAATTTGGCACTGCTGTGAATAGTTTAGTCGAAAAGTGAAGATTCACGGGTAAAAAGCCCCAAACTTCTAGATAGGTTCTTTTTCAGCTTTCAGCAGCCCTGGGCGAGTTCTTTAGAAAAATGTGGGTCTTTTTCATGGTGCTCTTGTCTATGTCCAGCAACACAACGAGACGAGGATGGTCATTGTCATTTTCTGAGCTGCGAACGTGAAAAAGTGAAGATTCACGGGTAAAAAGCCCCAAACTTCTAGATAGGTTCTTTTTCAGCTTTCAGCAGCCCTGGGTGAGTTCTTTAGAGAAATGTGGCTCTTTTTCATGTTGCTATTTTCTATGTCCAGCTACACAACGAGATGAGGATGGTCAATGTCATTTTCTGAGCTGCGAACGGGCAGAAAGGTGAGAAAATGTTCGATTTTGACCATTTGTGCTGACCTTTCAATTTCAACGTACCTCTCTATAACATGACCCAGCTGTAATTTCAGTGGTCGCATTTGTTTCATTTTTGGTTTGCTTGTAGGGCGCTGGCACCCGCATTTAGTGACCCAGAAAATTTGGCACTGCTGTGAATAGTTTAGTCGCAAAGTGAAGATTCACGGGTAAAAAGCCCCAAACTTCTAGATAGGTTCTTTTTCAGCTTTCAGCAGCCCTGGGCGAGTTCTTTAGAGAAATGTGAGTCTTTTTCATGGTGCTATTTTCTATGTCCAGCTACACAACGAGATTAGGATGGTCATTGTCATTTTATGAGCTGCGAACGGGCAGAAAGGTGAGAAAATGTCGGATTTTGACAATTTGTGCTGACCTTTCAATTTCAATGTACCTCTCTATAACATGACCCAGCTGTAACTTCAGTGGTCGCATTGGTTTGATTTTTGGTTTGCATGTAGGGCGCTGGCACCCGCATTCAGTGACCCAGAAAATTTGGCACTGCTGTGAATAGTTTAGTCGCAAAGTGAAGATTCACGGGTAGAAAGCCCCAAACTTCTAGATAGGTTCTTTTTCAGCTTTCAGCAGCCCTGGGTGAGTTCTTTAGAGAAATGTGGCTCTTTTTCATGGTGCTATTTTCTATGTCCAGCTACACAACGAGATGAGGATGGTCAATGTCATTTTCTGAGCTGCGAACGGGCAGAAAGGTGAGAAAATGTCGGATTTTGACCATTTGTGCTGACCTTTCAATTTCAACGTACCTCTCTATAACATGACCCAGCTGTAATTTCAGTGGTCGCATTGGTTTCATTTTTGGTTTGCTTTTAGGGCGCTGGCACTCGCATTCAGTGACCCAGAAAATTTGGCACTGCTGTGAATAGTTTAGTGGCAAAGTGAAGATTCACGGGTAAAAAGCCCCAAACTTCTAGATAGGTTCTTTTTCAGCTTTCAGCAGCCCTGGGTGAGTTCTTTAGAGAAATGTGGCTCTTTTTTATGGTGCTATTTTCTATGTCCAGCTACACAACGAGATGAGGATGGTCAATGTCATTTTCTGAGCTGCGAACGGGCAGAAAGGTGAGAAAATGTCGGATTTTGACCATTTGTGCTGACCTTTCAATTTCAACGTACCTCTCTATAACATGACCCAGCTGTAATTTCAGTGGTCGCATTGGTTTCATTTTTGGTTTGCTTGTAGGGCGCTGGCACCCGCATTCAGTGACCCAGAAAATTTGGCACTGCTGTGAATAGTTTAGTCGCAAAGTGAAGATTCACGGGTAAAAAGCCCCAAACTTCTAGATAGGTTCTTTTTCAGCTTTCAGCAGCCCTGGGTGAGTTCTTTAGAGAAATGTGGCTCTTTTTCATGTTGCTCTTGTCTATGTCCAGCTACACAATGAGATGAGGATGGTCATTGTCATTTTCTAAGCTGCGAATGGGCAGAAAGGTGAGAAAATGTCGGATTTTGACCATTTGTGCTGACCTTTCAATTTCAACGTACCTCTCTATAACATGACCCAGCTGTAATGTCAGCGGTCACATTGGTTTCATTTTTGGTTTGCTTGTAGGGCGCTGGCACCCACAATCAGTGACCCTAAAAATTTGGCACTGCTGTGAATAGTTTAGTCGCAAAGTGAAGATTCACGGGTAAAAAGCCCCAAACTTCTAGATAGGTTCTTTTTCAGCTTTCAGCAGCCCTGGGTGAGTTCTTTAGAGAAATGTGGCTCTTTTTTATGGTGCTATTTTCTATGTCCAGCTACACAACGAGATGAGGATGGTCATTGTCCTTTTCTGAGCTGCGAACGGGCAGAAGGGAGAGAAAATGTCGGATTTTGACCATTTGTGCTGACCTTTCAATTTCAACGTACCTCTCTATAACATGACCCAGCTGTAATTTCAGTGGTCGCATTGGTTTCATTTTTGGTTTGCTTGTAGGGCGCTGGCACCCGCATTTAGTGACCCAGAAAATTTGGCACTGCTGTGAATAGTTTAGTCGCAAAGTGAAGATTCACGGGTAAAAAGCCCCAAACTTCTAGATAGGTTCTTTTTCAGCTTTCAGCAGCCCTGGGTGAGTTCTTTAGAGAAATGTGGCTCTTTTTCATGGTGCTATTTTCTATGTCCAGCTACACAACGAGATGAGGATGGTCAATGTCATTTTCTGAGCTGCGAACGTGAAAAAGTGAAGATTCACGGGTAAAAAGCCCCAAACTTCTAGATAGGTTCTTTTTCAGCTTTCAGCAGCCCTGGGTGAGTTCTTTAGAGAAATGTGGCTCTTTTTCATGTTGCTATTTTCTATGTCCAGCTACACAACGAGATGAGGATGGTCAATGTCATTTTCTGAGCTGCGAACGGGCAGAAAGGTGAGAAAATGTTCGATTTTGACCATTTGTGCTGACCTTTCAATTTCAACGTACCTCTCTATAACATGACCAAGCTGTAATTTCAGTGTTCGCACTTGTTTCATTTTTGGTTTGCTTGTAGGGCGCTGGCACCCGCATTTAGTGACCCAGAAAATTTGGCACTGCTGTGAATAGTTTAGTCGCAAAGTGAAGATTCACGGGTAAAAAGCCCCAAACTTCTAGATAGGTTCTTTTTCAGCTTTCAGCAGCCCTGGGCGAGTTCTTTAGAGAAATGTGAGTCTTTTTCATGGTGCTATTTTCTATGTCCAGCTACACAACGAGATGAGGATGGCCATTGTCATTTTATGAGCTGCGAACGGGCAGAAAGGTGAGAAAATGTCGGATTTTGACCATTTGTGCTGACCTTTCAATTTCAATGTACCTCTCTATAACATGACCCAGCTGTAACTTCAGTGGTCGCATTGGTTTGATTTTTGGTTTGCATGTAGGGCGCTGGCACCCGCATTCAGTGACCCAGAAAATTTGGCACTGCTGTGAATAGTTTAGTCGCAAAGTGAAGATTCACGGGTAGAAAGCCCCAAACTTCTAGATAGGTTCTTTTTCAGCTTTCAGCAGCCCTGGGTGAGTTCTTTAGAGAAATGTGGCTCTTTTTCATGGTGCTATTTTCTATGTCCAGCTACACAACGAGATGAGGATGGTCAATGTCATTTTCTGAGCTGCGAACGGGCAGATATGTGAGAAAATGTCGGATTTTGACCATTTGTGCTGACCTTTCAATTTCAACGTACCTCTCTATAACATGACCCAGCTGTAATTTCAGTGGTCGCATTGGTTTCATTTTTGGTTTGCTTGTAGGGCGCTGGCACTCGCATTCAGTGACCCAGAAAATTTGGCACTGCTGTGAATAGTTTAGTGGCAAAGTGAAGATTCACGGGTAAAAAGCCCCAAACTTCTAGATAGGTTCTTTTTCAGCTTTCAGCAGCCCTGGGTGAGTTATTTAGAGAAATGTGGCTCTTTTTCATGTTGTTATTTTCTATGTCCAGCTACACAACGAGATGAGGATGGTCAATGTCATTTTCTGAGCTGCGAACGGGCAGAAAGGTGAGAAAATGTTCGATTTTGACCATTTGTGCTGACCTTTCAATTTCAACGTACCTCTCTATAACATGACCCAGCTGTAATTTCAGTGGTCGCATTTGTTTCATTTTTGGTTTGCTTGTAGGGCGCTGGCACCCGCATTTAGTGACCCAGAAAATTTGGCACTGCTGTGAATAGTTTAGTCGCAAAGTGAAGATTCACGGGTAAAAAGCCCCAAACTTCTAGATAGGTTCTTTTTCAGCTTTCAGCAGCCCTGGGCGAGTTCTTTAGAGAAATGTGAGTCTTTTTCATGGTGCTATTTTCTATGTCCAGCTACACAACGAGATGAGGATGGTCATTGTCATTTTATGAGCTGCGAACGGGCAGAAAGGTGAGAAAATGTCGGATTTTGACAATTTGTGCTGACCTTTCAATTTCAATGTACCTCTCTATAACATGACCCAGCTGTAACTTCAGTGGTCGCATTGGTTTCATTTTTGGTTTGCATGTAGGGCGCTGGCACCCGCATTCAGTGACCCAGAAAATTTGGCACTGCTGTGAATAGTTTAGTCGCAAAGTGAAGATTCACGGGTAGAAAGCCCCAAACTTCTAGATAGGTTCTTTTTCAGCTTTCAGCAGCCCTGGGTGAGTTCTTTAGAGAAATGTGGCTCTTTTTCATGGTGCTATTTTCTATGTCCAGCTACACAACGAGATGAGGATGGTCAATGTCATTTTCTGAGCTGCGAACGGGCAGATATGTGAGAAAATGTCGGATTTTGACCATTTGTGCTGACCTTTCAATTTCAACGTACCTCTCTATAACATGACCCAGCTGTAATTTCAGTGGTCGCATTGGTTTCATTTTTGGTTTGCTTGTAGGGCGCTGGCACTCGCATTCAGTGACCCAGAAAATTTGGCACTGCTGTGAATAGTTTAGTGGCAAAGTGAAGATTCACGGGTAAAAAGCCCCAAACTTCTAGATAGGTTCTTTTTCAGCTTTCAGCAGCCCTGGGTGAGTTCTTTAGAGAAATGTGGCTCTTTTTTATGGTGCTATTTTCTATGTCCAGCTACACAACGAGATGAGGATGGTCAATGTCATTTTCTGAGCTGCGAACGGGCAGAAAGGTGAGAAAATGTCGGATTTTGACCATTTGTGCTGACCTTTCAATTTCAACGTACCTCTCTATAACATGACCCAGCTGTAATTTCAGTGGTCGCATTGGTTTCATTTTTGGTTTGCTTGTAGGGCGCTGGCACCCGCATTCAGTGACCCAGAAAATTTGGCACTGCTGTGAATAGTTTAGTCGCAAAGTGAAGATTCACGGGTAAAAAGCCCCAAACTTCTAGATAGGTTCTTTTTCAGCTTTCAGCAGCCCTGGGTGAGTTCTTTAGAGAAATGTGGCTCTTTTTCATGTTGCTCTTGTCTATGTCCAGCTACACAATGAGATGAGGATGGTCATTGTCATTTTCTATGCTGCGAACGGGCAGAAAGGTGAGAAAATGTCGGATTTTGACCATTTGTGCTGACCTTTCAATTTCAACGTACCTCTCTATAACATGACCCAGCTGTAATGTCAGCGGTCACATTGGTTTCATTTTTGGTTTGCTTGTAGGGCGCTGGCACCCACAATCAGTGACCCTAAAAATTTGGCACTGCTGTGAATAGTTTAGTCGCAAAGTGAAGATTCACGGGTAAAAAGCCCCAAACTTCTAGATAGGTTCTTTTTCAGCTTTCAGCAGCCCTAGGTGAGTTCTTTAGAGAAATGTGGCTATTTTTTATGGTGCTATTTTCTATGTCCAGCTACACAACGAGATGAGGATGGTCATTGTCCTTTTCTGAGCTGCGAACGGGCAGAAGGGAGAGAAAATGTCGGATTTTGACCATTTGTGCTGACCTTTCAATTTCAACGTACCTCTCTATAACATGACCCAGCTGTAATTTCAGTGGTCGCATTGGTTTCATTTTTGGTTTGCTTGTAGGGCGCTGGCACCCGCATTTAGTGACCCAGAAAATTTGGCACTGCTGTGAATAGTTTAGTCGCAAAGTGAAGATTCACGGGTAAAAAGCCCCAAACTTCTAGATAGGTTCTTTTTCAGCTTTCAGCAGCCCTGGGTGAGTTCTTTAGAGAAATGTGGCTCTTTTTCATGGTGCTATTTTCTATGTCCAGCTACACAACGAGATGAGGATGGTCAATGTCATTTTCTGAGCTGCGAACGGGTAGAAAGGTGAGAAAATGTCGGATTTTGACCATTTGTGCTGGCCTTTCAATTTCAACGTACCTCTCTATAACATGACCCAGCTGTAATGTCAGCGGTCGCAGTGGTTTGATTTTTGGTTTGCTTTTAGGGCGCTGCCACCCGCATTCATTGACCCAGGAAATTTGGCACTGCTGTGAATAGTTTAGTCGCAAAGTGAAGATTCACGGGTAAAAAGCCCCAAACTTCTAGATAGGTTCTTTTTCAGCTTTCAGCTGCCCTGGGCGCGTTCTTTAGAGAAATGTGGCTCTTTTTCATGGTTCTATTTTCTATGTCCAGCTACACAACGAGATGAGGATGGTCATTGTCATTTTCTGAGCTTCGAACGGGCAGAAAGGTGAGAAAATGTCGGATTTTGACCATTTGTGCTGACCTTTCAATTTCAACGTACCTCTCTATAACATGACCCAGCTGTAATTTCAGTGGTCGCATTGGTTTCATTTTTGGTTTGCTTGTAGGGCGCTGGCACCCGCATTCAGTGACCCAGAAAATTTGGCACTGCTGTGAATAGTTTAGTCGCAAAGTGAAGATTCACGGGTAAAAAGCCCCAAACTTCTAGATAGGTTCTTTTTCAGCTTTCAGCAGCCCTGGTTGAGTTCTTTAGAGAAATGTGGCTCTTTTTCATGGAGCTATTTTCTATGTCCAGCTACACAACGAGATGAGGATGGTCAATGTCATTTTCTGAGCTGCGAACGGGCAGAAAGGTGAGAAAATGTCGGATTTTGACCATTTGTGCTGACCTTTCAATTTCAACGTACCTCTCTATAACATGACCCAGCTGTAATTTCAGTGGTCGCATTGGTTTCATTTTTGGTTTGCTTGTAGGGCGCTGGCACTCGCATTCAGTGACCCAGAAAATTTGGCACTGCTGTGAATAGTTTAGTGGCAAAGTGAAGATTCACGGGTAAAAAGCCCCAAACTTCTAGATAGGTTCTTTTTCAGCTTTCAGCAGCCCTGGGTGAGTTCTTTAGAGAAATGTGGCTCTTTTTCATGTTGCTCTTGTCTATGTCCAGCTACACAATGAGATGAGGATGGTCATTGTCATTTTCTATGCTGCGAACGGGCAGAAAGGTGAGAAAATGTCGGATTTTGACCATTTGTGCTGACCTTTCAATTTCAACGTACCTCTCTATAACATGACCCAGCTGTAATGTCAGCGGTCACATTGGTTTCATTTTTGGTTTGCTTGTAGGGCGCTGGCACCCACAATCAGTGACCCTAAAAATTTGGCACTGCTGTGAATAGTTTAGTCGCAAAGTGAAGATTCACGGGTAAAAAGCCCCAAACTTCTAGATAGGTTCTTTTTCAGCTTTCAGCAGCCCTGGGTGAGTTCTTTAGAGAAATGTGGCTCTTTTTTATGGTGCTATTTTCTATGTCCAGCTACACAACGAGATGAGGATGGTCATTGTCCTTTTCTGAGCTGCGAACGGGCAGAAGGGAGAGAAAATGTCGGATTTTGACCATTTGTGCTGACCTTTCAATTTCAACGTACCTCTCTATAACATGACCCAGCTGTAATTTCAGTGGTCGCATTGGTTTCATTTTTGGTTTGCTTGTAGGGCGCTGGCACCCGCATTTAGTGACCCAGAAAATTTGGCACTGCTGTGAATAGTTTAGTCGCAAAGTGAAGATTCACGGGTAAAAAGCCCCAAACTTCTAGATAGGTTCTTTTTCAGCTTTCAGCAGCCCTGGGTGAGTTCTTTAGAGAAATGTGGCTCTTTTTCATGGTGCTATTTTCTATGTCCAGCTACACAACGAGATGAGGATGGTCAATGTCATTTTCTGAGCTGCGAACGGGTAGAAAGGTGAGAAAATGTCGGATTTTGACCATTTGTGCTGGCCTTTCAATTTCAACGTACCTCTCTATAACATGACCCAGCTGTAATGTCAGCGGTCGCAGTGGTTTGATTTTTGGTTTGCTTTTAGGGCGCTGCCACCCGCATTCATTGACCCAGGAAATTTGGCACTGCTGTGAATAGTTTAGTCGCAAAGTGAAGATTCACGGGTAAAAAGCCCCAAACTTCTAGATAGGTTCTTTTTCAGCTTTCAGCTGCCCTGGGCGAGTTCTTTAGAGAAATGTGGCTCTTTTTCATGGTTCTATTTTCTATGTCCAGCTACACAACGAGATGAGGATGGTCATTGTCATTTTCTGAGCTTCGAACGGGCAGAAAGGTGAGAAAATGTCGGATTTTGACCATTTGTGCTGACCTTTCAATTTCAACGTACCTCTCTATAACATGACCCAGCTGTAATTTCAGTGGTCGCATTGGTTTCATTTTTGGTTTGCTTGTAGGGCGCTGGCACCCGCATTCAGTGACCCAGAAAATTTGGCACTGCTGTGAATAGTTTAGTCGCAAAGTGAAGATTCACGGGTAAAAAGCCCCAAACTTCTAGATAGGTTCTTTTTCAGCTTTCAGCAGCCCTGGGTGAGTTCTTTAGAGAAATGTGGCTCTTTTTTATGGTGCTATTTTCTATGTCCAGCTACACAACGAGATGAGGATGGTCATTGTCCTTTTCTGAGCTGCGAACGGGCAGAAAGGAGAGAAAATGTCGGATTTTGACCATTTGTGCTGACCTTTCAATTTCAACGTACCTCTCTATAACATGACCCAGCTGTAATTTCAGTGGTCGCATTGGTTTCATTTTTGGTTTGCTTGTAGGGCGCTGGCACCCGCATTCAGTGACCCAGAAAATTTGGCACTGCTGTGAATAGTTTAGTCGCAAAGTGAAGATTCACGGGTAAAAAGCCCCAAACTTCTAGATAGGTTCTTTTTCAGCTTTCAGCAGCCCTGGGTGAGGTCTTTAGAGAAATGTGGCTCTTTTTCATGGTGCTATTTTCTATGTCCAGCTACACAACGAGATGAGGATGGTCAATGTCATTTTCTGAGCTGCGAACGGGCAGAAAGGTGAGAAAATGTCGGATTTTGACCATTTGTGTTGGCCTTTCAATTTCAACGTACCTCTCTATAACATGACCCAGCTGTAATGTCAGCGGTCGCAGTGGTTTGATTTTTGGTTTGCTTTTAGGGCGCTGCCACCCGCATTCATTGACCCAGAAAATTTGGCACTGCTGTGAATAGTTTAGTCGCAAAGCGAAGATTCACGGGTAAAAAGCCCCAAACTTCTAGATAGGTTCTTTTTCAGCTTTCAGCTGCCCTGGGCGAGTTCTTTAGAGAAATGTGGGTCTTTTTCATGGTTCTATTTTCTATGTCCAGCTACACAACGAGATGAGGATGGTCATTGTCATTTTCTGAGCTTCGAACGGGCAGAAAGGTGAGAAAATGTCGGATTTTGACCATTTGTGCTGACCTTTCAATTTCAACGGAAGTCTCTATAACATGACCCAGCTGTAATTTCAGTGGTCGCATTGGTTTGATTTTTGGTTTGCTTGTAGGGCGCTGGCACCCGCATTCAGTGACCCAGAAAATTTGGCACTGCTGTGAATAGTTTAGTCGCAAAGTGAAGATTCACGGGTAAAAAGCCCCAAACTTCTAGATAGGTTCTTTTTCAGCTTTCAGCAGCCCTGGGTGAGTTCTTTAGAGAAATGTGGCTCTTTTTTATGGTGCTATTTTCTATGTCCAGCTACACAACGAGATGAGGATGGTCATTGTCCTTTTCTGAGCTGCGAACGGGCAGAAGGGAGAGAAAATGTCGGATTTTGACCATTTGTGCTGACCTTTCAATTTCAACTTACCTCTCTATAACATGACCCAGCTGTAATTTCAGTGGTCGCATTGGTTTCATTTTTGGTTTGCTTGTAGGGCGCTGGCACCCGCATTTAGTGACCCAGAAAATTTGGCACTGCTGTGAATAGTTTAGTCGCAAAGTGAAGATTCACGGGTAAAAAGCCCCAAACTTCTAGATAGGTTCTTTTTCAGCTTTCAGCAGCCCTGGGTGAGTTCTTTAGAGAAATGTCGCTCTTTTTCATGGAGCTATATTCTATGTCCAGCTACACAACGAGATGAGGATGGTCAATGTCATTTTCTGAGCTGCGAACGGGCAGAAAGGTGAGAAAATGTCGGATTTTGACCATTTGTGCTGGCCTTTCAATTTCAACGTACCTCTCTATAACATGACCCAGCTGTAATGTCAGCGGTCGCAGTGGTTTGATTTTTAGTTTGCTTTTAGGGCGCTGCCACCCGCATTCATTGACCCAGGAAATTTGGCACTGCTGTGAATAGTTTAGTCGCAAAGTGAAGATTCACGGGTAAAAAGCCCCAAACTTCTAGATAGGTTCTTTTTCAGCTTTCAGCAGCCCTGGGTGAGGTCTTTAGAGAAATGTGGCTCTTTTTCATGGTGCTATTTTCTATGTCCAGCTACACAACGAGATGAGGATGGTCAATGTCATTTTCTGAGCTGCGAACGGGCAGAAAGGTGAGAAAATGTCGGATTTTGACCATTTGTGTTGGCCTTTCAATTTCAACGTACCTCTCTATAACATGACCCAGCTGTAATGTCAGCGGTCGCAGTGGTTTGATTTTTGGTTTGCTTTTAGGGCGCTGCCACCCGCATTCATTGACCCAGAAAATTTGGCACTGCTGTGAATAGTTTAGTCGCAAAGCGAAGATTCACGGGTAAAAAGCCCCAAACTTCTAGATAGGTTCTTTTTCAGCTTTCAGCTGCCCTGGGCGAGTTCTTTAGAGAAATGTGGGTCTTTTTCATGGTTCTATTTTCTATGTCCAGCTACACAACGAGATGAGGATGGTCATTGTCATTTTCTGAGCTGCGAACGGGCAGAAAGGTGAGAAAATGTCGGATTTTGACCATTTGTGCTGACCTTTCAATTTCAACGGAAGTCTCTATAACATGACCCAGCTGTAATTTCAGTGGTCGCATTGGTTTGATTTTTGGTTTGCTTGTAGGGCGCTGGCACCCGCATTCAGTGACCCAGAAAATTTGGCACTGCTGTGAATAGTTTAGTCGCAAAGTGAAGATTTACGGGTAAAAAGCCCCAAACTTCTAGATAGATTCTTTTTCAGCTTTCAGCAGCCCTGGGTGAGTTCTTTAGAGAAATGTGGCTCTTTTTCATGGTGCTATTTTCTATGTCCAGCTACACAACGAGATGAGGATGGTCATTATCATTTTCTGAGCTGCGAACGGGCAGAAAGGTGAGAAAATGTCGGATTTTGACCATTTGTGCTGACCTTTCAATTTCAACGTACCTCTCTATAACATGACCCAGCTGTAATGTCAGCGGTCGCATTGGTTTCATTTTTGGTTTGCTTGTAGGGCGCTGGCGCCCACAAACAGTGACCCTAAAAATTTGGCACTGCTGTGAATAGTTTAGTCGCAAAGTGAAGATTCCCGGGTAAAAAGCCCCAAACTTCTAGATAGGTTCTTTTTCAGCTTTCAGCAGCCCTGGGCGAGTTCTTTAGAGAAATGTGGGTCTTTTTCTTGGTGCTCTTGTCTATGTACAGCTACACAACGAGATGAGGATGGTCATTGTCATTTTCTGAGCTGCGAACGGGCAGAAAGGTGAGAAAATGTCGGATTTTGACCATTTGTGTTGACCTTTCAATTTCAACGTACCTCTCTATAACATGACCCAGCTGTAATTTCAGTGGTCGCATTTGTTTCATTTTTGGTATGCATGTAGGGCGCTGGCACCCGCATTTAGTGACCCAGAAAATTGTGCACTGCTGTGAATAGTTTAGTCGCAAAGTGAAGATTCACGGGTAAAAAGCCCCAAACTTCTAGATAGGTTCTTTTTCAGCTTTCAGCAGCCCTGGGTGAGTTCTTTAGAGAAATGTGGCTCTTTTTCATGTTGCTCTTGTCTATGTACAGCTACACAACGAGATGAGGATGGTCATTGTCATTTTGTGAGCTGCGAACGGGCAGAAAGGTGAGAAAATGTCGGATTTTGACCATTTGTGCTGACCTTTCAATTTCAACGTACCTCTCTATAACATGACCCAGCTGTAATTTCAGTGGTCGCATTGGTTTGATTTTTGGTTTGCTTGTAGGGCGCTGGCACCCGCATTCAGTGACCCAGAAAATTTGGCACTGCTGTGAATAGTTTATTCGCAAAGTGAAGATTCACGGGTAAAAAGCCCCAAACTTCTAGATAGGTTCTTTTTCAGCTTTCAGCAGCCCTGGGCGAGTTCTTTAGAGATATGTGAGTCTTTTTCATCGTGCTCTTGTCTATGTCCAGCTAACCAACGAGATGAGGATGGTCATTGTCCTTTTCTGAGCTGCGAACGGGCAGAAAGGAGAGAAAATGTCGGATTTTGACCATTTGTGCTGACCTTTCAATTTCAACGTACCTCTCTATAACATGACCCAGCTGTAATTTCAGTGGTCGCATTGGTTTCATTTTTGGTTTGCTTGTAGGGCGCTGGCACCCGCATTCAGTGACCCAGAAAATTTGGCACTGCTGTGAATAGTTTAGTCGCAAAGTGAAGATTCACGGGTAAAAAGCCCCAAACTTCTAGATAGGTTCTTTTTCAGCTTTCAGCAGCCCTGGGTGAGTTCTTTAGAGAAATGTGGCTCTTTTTCATGGTGCTATTTTCTATGTCCAGCTACACAACGAGATGAGGATGGTCAATGTCATTTTCTGAGCTGCGAACGGGCAGAAAGGTGAGAAAATGTCGGATTTTGACCATTTGTGCTGGCCTTTCAATTTCAACGTACCTCTCTATAACATGACCCAGCTGTAATGTCAGCGGTCGCAGTGGTTTGATTTTTGGTTTGCTTTTAGGGCGCTGCCACCCGCATTCATTGACCCAGAAAATTTGGCACTGCTGTGAATAGTTTAGTCGCAAAGTGAAGATTCACGGGTAAAAAGCCCCAAACTTCTAGATAGGTTCTTTTTCAGCTTTCAGCTGCCCTGGGCGAGTTCTTTAGAGAAATGTGGCTCTTTTTCATGGTTCTATTTTCTATGTCCAGCTACACAACGAGATGAGGATGGTCATTGTCATTTTCTGAGCTTCGAACGGGCAGAAAGGTGAGAAAATGTCGGATTTTGACCATTTGTGCTGACCTTTCAATTTCAACGTACCTCTCTATAACATGACCCAGCTGTAATTTCAGTGGTCGCATTGGTTTGATTTTTGGTTTGCTTGTAGGGCGCTGGCACCCGCATTCAGTGACCCAGAAAATTTGGCACTGCTGTGAATAGTTTAGTCGCAAAGTGAAGATTCACGGGTAAAAAGCCCCAAACTTCTAGATAGGTTCTTTTTCAGCTTTCAGCAGCCCTGGGTGAGTTCTTTAGAGAAATGTGGCTCTTTTTCATGGTTCTATTTTCTATGTCCAGCTACACAACGAGGTGAGGATGGTCATTGTCATTTTCTGAGCTTCGAACGGGCAGAAAGGTGAGAAAATGTCGGATTTTGACCATTTGTGCTGACCTTTCAATTTCAACGTACCTCTCTATAACATGACCCAGCTGTAATTTCAGTGGTCGCATTGGTTTCATTTTTGGTTTGCTTGTAGGGCGCTGGCACCCGCATTCAGTGACCCAGAAAATTTGGCACTGCTGTGAATAGTTTAGTCGCAAAGTGAAGATTCACGGGTAAAAAGCCCCAAACTTCTAGATAGATTCTTTTTCAGCTTTCAGCAGCCCTGGGTGAGTTCTTTAGAGAAATGTGGCTCTTTTTCATGGTGCTATTTTCTATGTCCAGCTACACAACGAGATGAGGATGGTCATTATCATTTTCTGAGCTGCGAACGGGCAGAAAGGTGAGAAAATGTCGGATTTTGACCATTTGTGCTGACCTTTCAATTTCAACGTACCTCTCTATAACATGACCCAGCTGTAATGTCAGCGGTCGCATTGGTTTCATTTTTGGTTTGCTTGTAGGGCGCTGGCGCCCACAATCAGTGACCCTAAAAATTTGGCACTGCTGTGAATAGTTTAGTCGCAAAGTGAAGATTCACGGGTAAAAAGCCCCAAACTTCTAGATAGGTTCTTTTTCAGCTTTCAGCAGCCCTGGGCGAGTTGTTTAGAGAAATGTGGGTCTTTTTCTTGGTGCTCTTGTCTATGTCCAGCTACACAACGAGATGAGGATGGTCATTGTCATTTTCTGAGCTGCGAACGGGCAGAAAGGTGAGAAAATGTCGGATTTTGACCATTTGTGCTGACCTTTCAAATTCAACATACCTCTCTATAACATGACCCAGCTGTAATTTCAGTGGTCGCATTTGTTTCATTTTTGGTATGCATGTAGGGCGCTGGCACCCGCATTCAGTGACCCAGAAAATTTGGCACTGCTGTGAATAGTTTAGTCGCAAAGTGAAGATTCACGGGTAAAAAGCCCCAAACTTCTAGATAGGTTCTTTTTCAGCTTTCAGCAGCCCTGGGTGAGTTCTTTAGAGAAATGTGGCTCTTTTTCATGGTGCTATTTTCTATGTCCAGCTACACAACGAGATGAGGATGGTCAATGTCATTTTCTGAGCTGCGAACGGGCAGAAAGGTGAGAAAATGTCGGATTTTTACCATTTGTGCTGACCTTTCAATTTCAACGTACCTCTCTATAACATGACCCAGCTGTCATGTCAGCGGTCGCAGTGGTTTGATTTTTGGTTTGCTTTTAGGGCGCTGGCACCCGCATTCAGTGACCCAGAAAATTGTGCACTGCTGTGAATAGTTTAGTCGCAAAGCGAAGATTCACGGGTAAAAAGCCCCAAACTTCTAGATAGGTTCTTTTTCAGCTTTCAGCTGCCCCGGGCGAGTTCTTTAGAGAAATGTGGCTCTTTTTCATGGTTCTATTTTCTATGTCCAGCTACACAACGAGATGAGGATGGCCATTGTCCTTTTCTGAGCTTCGAACGGGCAGAAAGGTGAGAAAATGTCGGATTTTGACCATTTGTGCTGACCTTTCAATTTCAACGTACCTCTCTATAACATGACCCAGCTGTAATTTCAGTGGTCGCATTGGTTTGATTTTTGTTTTGCTTGTAGAGCGCTGGCACCCGCATTCAGTGACCCAGAAAATTTGGCACTGCTGTGAATAGTTTAGTCGCAAAGTGAAGATTCACGGGTAAAAAGCCCCAAACTTCTAGATAGATTCTTTTTCAGCTTTCAGCAGCCCTGGGTGAGTTCTTTAGAGAAATGGTGCTCTTTTTCATGGTGCTATTTTCTATGTCCAGCTACAGAACGAGATGAGGATGGTCATTATCATTTTCTGAGCTGCGAACGGGCAGAAAGGTGAGAAAATGTCGGATTTTGACCATTTGTGCTGACCTTTCAACGTACCTCTCTATAACATGACCCAGCTGTAATGTCAGCGGTCGCATTGGTTTCATTTTTGGTTTGCTTGTAGGGCGCTGGCGCCCACAATCAGTGACCCTAACAATTTGGCACTGCTGTGAATAGTTTAGTCGCAAAGTGAAGATTCACGGGTAAAAAGCCCCAAACTTCTAGATAGGTTCTTTCTCAGCTTTCAGCAGCCCTGGGCGAGTTCTTTAGAGAAATGTGGGTCTTTTTCTTGGTGCTCTTGTCTATGTCCAGCTACACAACGATATGAGGATGGTCATTGTCCTTTTCTGAGCTGCGAACGGGCAGAAAGGTGAGAAAATGTCGGATTTTGACCATTTGTGCTGACCTTTCAATTTCAACGTACCTCTCTATAACATGACCCAGCTGTAATGTCAGCGGTCACATTGGTTTCATTTTTGGTTTGCTTGTAGGGCGCTGGCACCCACAATCAGTGACCCTAACAATATGGCACTGCTGTGAAAATTTTATTCGCAAAGTGAAGATTCACGGGTAAAAAGCCCCAAACTTCTAGATAGGTTCTTTTTCAGCTTTCAGCAGCCCTGGGCGAGTTCTTTAGAGAAATGTTAGTGTTTTTCATGGTGCTCTTGTCTATGTCCAGCTAACCAACGAGATGAGGATGGTCATTGTCATTTTCTAAGCTGCAAACGGGCAGAAAGGTGAGAAAATGTCGGATTTTGACCATTTGTGCTGACCTTTCAATTTCAACGTACCTCTCTATAACATGACCCAGCTGTAATGTCAGCGGTCGCATTGGTTGCATTTTTGGTTTGCTTGTAGGGCGCTGGCACCCACAATCAGTGACCCTAAAAATTTGGCACTGCTGTGAATAGTTTAGTCGCAAAGTGAAGATTCACGGGTAAAAAGCCCCAAACTTCTAGATAGGTTCTTTTTCAGCTTTCAGCAGCCCTGGGTGAGTTCTTTAGAGAAATGTGGCTCTTTTTCATGGTGCTATTTTCTATGTCCAGCTACACAACGAGATGAGGATGGTCATTGTCATTTTCTTTTTCAGCTTTCAGCAGCCCTGGGCGAGTTCTTTAGAGAAATGTTAGTGTTTTTCATGGTGCTCTTGTCTATGTCCAGCAACACAACGAGATGAGGGTGGTCATTGTCATTTTCTGAGCGGCGAACGGGCAGAAAGGAGAGAAAATGTCGGATTTTGACCATTTGTGCTGACCTTTCAATTTCAACGTACCTCTCTATAACATGACCCAGCTGTAATTACAGTGGTCGCATTGGTTTGATTTTTGGTTTGCTTGTAGGGCGCTGGCACCCGCATTCAGTGACCCAGAAAATTTGGCACGGCTGTGAATAGTTTAGTCGCAAAGTGAAGATTCACGGGTAAAAAGCCCCAAACTTCTAGATAGGTTCTTTTTCAGCTTTCAGCAGCCCTGGGTGAGTTCTTTAGAGAAATGTGGCTCTTTTTCATGTTGCTATTTTCTATGTCCAGCTACACAACGAGATGAGGATGGTCAATGTCATTTTCTGAGCTGCGAACGGGCAGAAAGGTGAGAAAATGTTCGATTTTGACCATTTGTGCTGACCTTTCAATTTCAACGTACCTCTCTATAACATGACCCAGCTGTAATTTCAGTGGTCGCATTTGTTTCATTTTTGGTTTGCTTGTAGGGCGCTGGCACCCGCATTTAGTGACCCAGAAAATTTGGCACTGCTGTGAATAGTTTAGTCGCAAAGTGAAGATTCACGGGTAAAAAGCCCCAAACTTCTAGATAGGTTCTTTTTCAGCTTTCAGCAGCCCTGGGCGAGTTCTTTAGAGAAATGTGAGTCTTTTTCATGGTGCTCTTGTCTATGTCCAGCTAACCAACGAGATGAGGATGGTCATTGTCATTTTCTAAGCTGCGAACGGGCAGAAAGGTGAGAAAATGTCGGATTTTGACCATTTGTGCTGACCTTTCAATTTCAATGTACCTCTCTATAACATGACCCAGCTGTAATTTCAGTGGTCGCATTGGTTTGATTTTTGGTTTGCTTGTAGGGCGCTGGCACCCGCATTCAGTGACCCAGAAAATTTGGCACTGCTGTAAATAGTTTAGTCGCAAAGTGAAGATTCACGGGTAAAAAGCCCCAAACTTCTAGATAGGTTCTTTTTCAGCTTTCAGCAGCCCTGGGTGAGTTCTTTAGAGAAATGTGGCTCTTTTTCATGGTGCTATTTTCTATGTCCAGCTACACAACGAGATGAGGATGGTCATTGTCATTTTATGAGCTGCGAACGGGCAGAAAGGTGAGAAAATGTCGGATTTTGACAATTTGTGCTGACCTTTCAATTTCAATGTACCTCTCTATAACATGACCCAGCTGTAATTTCAGTGGTCGCATTGGTTTGATTTTTGGTTTGCATGTAGGGCGCTGGCACCCGCATTCAGTGACCCAGAAAATTTGGCACTGCTGTGAATAGTTTAGTCGCAAAGTGAAGATTCACGGGTAGAAAGCCCCAAACTTCTAGATAGGTTCTTTTTCAGCTTTCAGCAGCCCTGGGTGAGTTCTTTAGAGAAATTTGGCTCTTTTTCATGGTGCTATTTTCTATGTCCAGCTACACCACGAGATGAGGATGGTCAATGTCATTTTCTGAGCTGCGAACGGGCAGAAAGGTGAGAAAATGTCGGATTTTGACCATTTGTGCTGACCTTTCAATTTCAACGTACCTCTCTATAACATGACCATGCTGTAATTTCAGTGGTCGCATTGGTTTCATTTTTGGTTTGCTTGTAGGGCGCTGGCACTCGCATTCAGTGACCCAGAAAATTTGGCACTGCTGTGAATAGTTTAGTGGCAAAGTGAAGATTCACGGGTAAAAAGCCCCAAACTTCTAGATAGGTTCTCTTTCAGCTTTCAGCAGCCCTGGGTGAGTTCTTTAGAGAAATGTGGCTCTTTTTTATGGTGCTATTTTCTATGTCCAGCTACACAACGAGATGAGGATGGTCATTGTCCTTTTCTGAGCTGCGAACGGGCAGAAACGAGAGAAAATGTCGGATTTTGACCATTTGTGCTGACCTTTCAATTTCAACGTACCTCTCTATAACATGACCCAGCTGTAATTTCAGTGGTCGCATTGGTTTCATTTTTGGTTTGCTTGTAGGGCGCTGGCACCCGCATTCAGTGACCCAGAAAATTTGGCACTGCTGTGAATAGTTTAGTCGCAAAGTGAAGATTCACGGGTAAAAAGCCCCAAACTTCTAGATAGGTTCTTTTTCAGCTTTCAGCAGCCCTGGGTGAGTTCTTTAGAGAAATGTGGCTCTTTTTCATGGTGCTATTTTCTATGTCCAGCTACACAACGAGATGAGGATGGTCAATGTCATTTTCTGAGCTGCGAACGGGCAGAAAGGTGAGAAAATGTCGGATTTTGACCATTTGTGCTGGCCTTTCAATTTCAACGTACCTCTCTATAACATGACCCAGCTGTAATGTCAGCGGTCGCAGTGGTTTGATTTTTGGTTTGCTTTTAGGGCGCTGCCACCCGCATTCATTGACTCAGAAAATTTGGCACTGCTGTGAATAGTTTAGTCGCAAAGCGAAGATTCACGGGTAAAAAGCCCCAAACTTCTAGATAGGTTTTTTTTCAGCTTTCAGCTGCCCTGGGCGAGTTCTTTAGAGAAATGTGGCTCTTTTTCATGGTTCTATTTTCTATGTCCAGCTACACAACGAGATGAGGATGGTCATTGTCATTTTCTGAGCTGCGAACGGGCAGAAAGGTGAGAAAATGTCGGATTTTGACCATTTGTGCTGACCTTTCAATTTCAACGTACCTCTCTATAACATGACCCAGCTGTAATGTCAGCGGTCCCATTGGTTTCATTTTTGGTTTGCTTGTAGGGCGCTGGCGCCCACAATCAGTGACCCTAAAAATTTGGCACTGCTGTGAATAGTTTAGTCGCAAAGTGAAGATTCACGGGTAAAAAGCCCCAAACTTCTAGATAGGTTCTTTTTCAGCTTTCAGCAGCCCTGGGCGAGTTCTTTAGAGAAATGTGGGTCTTTTTCTTGGTGCTCTTGTCTATGTCCAGCTACACAACGAGATGAGGATGGTCATTGTCATTTTCTGAGCTGCGAACGGGCAGAAAGGTGAGAAAATGTCGGATTTTGACCATTTGTGCTGACCTTTCAATTTCAACGTACCTCTCTATAACATGACCCAGCTGTAATTTCAGTGGTCGCATTTGTTTCATTTTTGGTATGCATGTAGGGCGCTGCCACCCGCATTCAGTGACCCAGAAAATTGTGCACTGCTGTGAATAGTTTAGTCGCAAAGTGAAGATTCACGGGTAAAAAGCCCCAAACTTCTAGATAGGTTCTTTTTCAGCTTTCAGCAGCCCTGGGTGAGTTCTTTAGAGAAATGTGGCTCTTTTTCATGTTGCTCTTGTCTATGTCCAGCTACACAATGAGATGAGGATGGTCATTGTCATTTTGTGAGCTGCGAACGGGCAGAAAGGTGAGAAAATGTCGGATTTTGACCATTTGTGCTGACCTTTCAATTTCAACGTACCTCTCTATAACATGACCCAGCTGTAATGTCAGCGGTCACATTGGTTTCATTTTTGGTTTGCTTGTAGGGCGCTGGCACCCACAATCAGTGACTCTAAAAATTTGGCACTGCTGTGAATAGTTTAGTCGCAAAGTGAAGATTCACGGGTAAAAAGCCCCAAACTTCAAGATAGGTTCTTTTTCAGCTTTCAGCAGCCCTGGGCGAGTTCTTTAGAGAAATGTGGGTCTTTTTCTTGGTGCTCTTGTCTATGTCCAGCTACACAACGAGATGAGGATGGTCATTGTCATTTTCTGAGCTGCGAACGGGCAGAAAGGTGAGAAAATGTCGGATTTTGACCATTTGTGCTGACCTTTCAATTTCAACGTACCTCTCTATAACATGACCGAGCTGTAATTTCAGTAGTCGCATTGGTTTCATTTTTGGTTCGCTTGTAGGGCGCTGGCACCCGCATTCAGTGAACAAGAAAATTTGGCACTGCTGTGAATAGTTTAGTCGCAAAGTGAAGATTCACGGGTAAAAAGCCCCAAACTTCTAGATAGGTTCTTTTTCAGCTTACAGCAGCCCTGGGCGAGTTCTTTAGAGAAATGTTAGTCTTTTTCATGGTGCTCTTGTCTATGTCCAGCTAACCAACGAGATGAGGATGGTCATTGTCATTTTCTAAGCTGCGAACGGGCAGAAAGGTGAGAAAATGTCGGATTTTGACCATTTGTGCTGACCTTTCAATTTCAACGTACCTCTCTATAACATGACCCAGCTGTAATTTCAGTAGTCGCATTGGTTTCATTTTTGGTTCGCTTGTAGGGCGCTGGCACCCGCATTCAGTGAACCAGAAAATTTGGCACTGCTGTGAATAGTTTAGTCGCAAAGCGAAGATTCACGGGTAAAAAGCCCCAAACTTCTAGATAGGTTCTTTTTCAGCTTTCAGCTGCCCTGGGCGAGTTCTTTAGAGAAATGTGGCTCTTTTTCATGGTTCTATTTTCTATGTCCAGCTACACAACGAGATGAGGATGGTCATTGTCATTTTCTGAGCTTCGAACGGGCAGAAAGGTGAGAAAATGTCGGATTTTGACCATTTGTGCTGACCTTTCAATTTCAACGTACGTCTCTATAACATGACCCAGCTGTAATTTCAGTGGTCGCATTGGTTTGATTTTTGGTTTGCTTGTAGGGCGCTGGCACCCGCATTCAGTGACCCAGAAAATTTGGCACTGCTGTGAATAGTTTAGTCGCAAAGTGAAGATTCACGGGTAAAAAGCCCCAAACTTCTAGATAGATTCTTTTTCAGCTTTCAGCAGCCCTGGGTGAGTTCTTTAGAGAAATGTGGCTCTTTTTCATGGTGCTATTTTCTATGTCCAGCTACACAACGAGATGAGGATGGTCATTATCATTTTCTGAGCTGCGAACGGGCAGAAAGGTGAGAAAATGTCGGATTTTGACCATTTGTGCTGACCTTTCAATTTCAACGTACCTCTCTATAACATGACCCAGCTGTAATGTCAGCGGTCCCATTGGTTTCATTTTTGGTTTGCTTGTAGGGCGCTGGCGCCCACAATCAGTGACCCTAAAAATTTGGCACTGCTGTGAATAGTTTAGTCGCAAAGCGAAGATTCACGGGTAAAAAGCCCCAAACTTCTAGATAGGTTCTTTTTCAGCTTTCAGCAGCCCTGGGCGAGTTCTTTAGAGAAATGTGGGTCTTTTTCTTGGTGCTCTTGTCTATGTCCAGCTACACAACGAGATGAGGATGGTCATTGTCATTTTCTGAGCTGCGAACGGGCAGAAAGGTGAGAAAATGTCGGATTTTGACCATTTGTGCTGACCTTTCAATTTCAACGTACCTCTCTATAACATGACCCAGCTGTAATTTCAGTGGTCGCATTTGTTTTATTTTTGGTATGCATGTAGGGCGCTGCCACCCGCATTCAGTGACCCAGAAAATTGTGCACTGCTGTGAATAGTTTAGTCGCAAAGTGAAGATTCACGGGTAAAAAGCCCCAAACTTCTAGATAGGTTCTTTTTCAGCTTTCAGCAGCCCTGGGTGAGTTCTTTAGAGAAATGTGGCTCTTTTTCATGTTGCTCTTGTCTATGTCCAGCTACACAATGAGATGAGGATGGTCATTGTCATTTTGTGAACTGCGAACGGGCAGAAAGGTGAGAAAATGTCGGATTTTGACCATTTGTGCTGACCTTTCAATTTCAACGTACCTCTTTATAACATGACCCAGCTGTAATGTCAGCGGTCACATTGGTTTCATTTTTGGTTTGCTTGTAGGGCGCTGGCACCCACAATCAGTGACCCTAAAAATTTGGCACTGCTGTGAATAGTTTAGTCGCAAAGTGAAGATTCACGGGTAAAAAGCCCCAAACTTCAAGATAGGTTCTTTTTCAGCTTTCAGCAGCCCTGGGCGAGTTCTTTAGAGAAATGTGGGTCTTTTTCTTGGTGCTCTTGTCTATGTCCAGCTACACAACGAGATGAGGATGGTCATTGTCATTTTCTGAGCTGCGAACGGGCAGAAAGGTGAGAAAATGTCGGATTTTGACCATTTGTGCTGACCTTTCAATTTCAACGTACCTCTCTATAACATGACCCAGCTGTAATTTCAGTAGTCGCATTGGTTTCATTTTTGGTTCGCTTGTAGGGCGCTGGCACCCGCATTCAGTTAACCAGAAAATTTGGCACTGCTGTGAATAGTTTAGTCGCAAAGTGAAGATTCACGGGTAAAAAGCCCCAAACTTCTAGATAGGTTCTTTTTCAGCTTACAGCAGCCCTGGGCGAGTTCTTTAGAGAAATGTTAGTGTTTTTCATGGTGCTCTTGTCTATATCCAGCTAACCAACGAGATGAGGATGGTCATTGTCATTTTCTAAGCTGCAAACGGGCAGAAAGTTGAGAAAATGTCGGATTTTGACCATTTGTGCTGACCTTTCAATTTCAACGTACCTCTCTATAACATGACCCAGCTGTAATTTTAGTGGTCGCATAAGTTTGATTTTTGGTTTGCTTGTAGGGCGCTGGCACCCACAATCAGTGATCCTAAAAATTTGGCACTGCTGTGAATAGTTTAGTCGAAAAGTGAAGATTCATGGGTAAAAAGCCCCAAACTTCTAGATAGGTTCTTTTTCAGCTTTCAGCAGCCCTGGGCGAGTTCTTTAAAAAAAATGTGGGTCTTTTTCATGGTGCTCTTGTCTATGTCCAGCAACACAACGAGATGAGGATGGTCATTGTCATTTTCTGAGCTGCGAACGGGCAGAAAGGTGAGAAAATGTCGGATTTTGACCATTTGGGCTGACCTTTCAATTTCAACGTACCTCTCTATAACATGACCCAGCTGTAATTTCAGTGGTCGCACTGGTTTCATTTTTGGTTCGCTTGTAGGGCGCTGGCACCCGCATTCAGTGACCCAGAGAATTTGGCACTGCTGTGAATAGTTTAGTCGCAAAGTGAAGATTCACGGGTAAAAAGCCCCAAACTTCTAGATAGGTTCTTTTTCAGCTTTCAGCAGCCTTGGGCGAGTTCTTTAGAGAAATGTTAGTGTTTTTCATGGTGCTCTTGTCTATGTCCAGCTAACCAACGAGATGAGGATGGTCATTGTCATTTTCTAAGCTGCAAACGGGCAGAAAGGTGAGAAAATGTCGGATTTTGACCATTTGTGCTGGCCTTTCAATTTCAACGTACCTCTCTATAACATGACCCAGCTGTAACAACAGTCGTCGCATTGGTTGCATTTTTGGTTTGCTTGTAGGGCGCTGGCACCCACAATCAGTGACCCTAAAAATTTGGCACTGCTGTGAATAGTTTAGTCGCAAAGTGAAGATTCACGGGTAAAAAGCCCCAAACTTCGAGATAGGTTCTTTTTCAGCTTTCAGCAGCCCTGGGCGAGTTCTTTAGAGAAATGTGGGTCTTTTTCTTGGTGCTCTTGTCTATGTACAGCTACACAACGAGTTGAGGATGGTCATTGTCATTTTCTGAGCTGCGAACAGGTAGAAAGGTGAGAAAATGTCGGATTTTGACCATTTGTGCTGACCTTTCAATTTCAACGTACCTCTCTATAACATAACCCAGCTGTAATTTCAGTGGTCGCATTGGTTTCATTTTTGGTTAACTTGTAGGGCGCTGGCACCCGCATTCAGTGACCCAGAACATTTGGCAATGCTGTGAATAGTTTAGTCGCAAAGTGAAGATTCACGGGTAAAAAGCCCCAAACTTCTAGATAGGTTCTTTTTCAGCTTTCAGCAGCCCTGGGTGAGTTCTTTGGAGAAATGTGGCTCTTTTTCATGGTGCTCTTGTCTATGTCCAGCTACACAACGAGATGAGGATGGTCATTGTCATTTACTTAGCTGCGAACGGGCAGAAAGGTGAGAAAATGTCGGACCTTTCAATTTCAACGTACCTCTCTATAACATGACCCAGCTGTAATTTCAGTGATCGCATTGGTTTGATTTTTGGTTTGCTTGTAGGGCGCTGGCACCCGCATTCAGTGAACCAGAAAATTTGGCAGTGCTGTGAATAGTTTAGTCGCAAAGTGAAGATTCACGGGTAAAAAGCCCCAAACTTCTAGATAGGTTCTTTTTCAGCTTTCAGCAGCCCGGGGCGAGTTCTTTAGAGAAATGTGGCTCTTTTTCATGGTGCTATTTTCTATGTCCAGCTACACAACAGGATGAGGATGGTCATTATCATTTTCTGAGCCGACATTTTCTCACCTTCATGCCTGTTCGAAGCTCAGAAATTGACAAAGACAATCCTCATCTTGTTGTGTAGCTGGACATAGACAAGGGCACAAAGAAGAACAGTCACATTTCTCTAAAGAACTCGCCCAGGGCTGCTGAAAGCTGAATAATAACCTATCTCAAAGTTTGGGGCTTTTTACCCGTGAATCTTAACTTTGCGACTAAACTATTCACAGCAGTGCCAAATTTCATGGGTCACTGAATGTGGATGCCAGCGCCCTACAAGCAAACCAAAAATCATATCAATGCGACCTCAAAGGTGAGCACAAATGGTCCAAATCCGACATTTTCTCACCTTTATGCCCGTTCGCAGCTCACAAAATGAAAATGACCATCCTCATCTGGTTGTGTAGCTGGACATAGACAAGGGCACCAAGAAAAACAGTCACGTATCTCTAAAGAACTCGCCCAGGGCTGCTGAAATCTGAATAATAACCTATCTCCAAGTTTAGGGCTTGGTACCCGTGAATCTTCACTTTGCGACTTAACTATTCACAGCAGTGCCAAAATGTCTGGGTCACTGAATGTGGGTGCCAGCGCGCTACAAGCAAACCAAAAATCAAACCAATGCGACCACTGACATTACAGCTGGCTCATGTATAGAGAGGTACGTCGAAATTGGAAGGTGAGCACAAATGGTCAAAATCCGACATTTTCTCACCTTTATGCCCGTTCGCAGCTCAGAAAATGACAATGACCATCCTCATCTGGTTGTGTAGCTGGACATAGACAAGGGCACCAAGAAAAACAGTCACGTATCTCTAAAGAACTCGCCCAGGGCTGCTGAAAGCTGAATAATAACCTATCTCCAAGTTTAGGGCTTGGTCCCCGTGAATCTTCACTTTGCGACTTAACCCTTTGTGTACGGACTGTACAACTTTCGATCCCCTGGGATCGAAACTTTTCAAGTTTTCAATCGATCATATCTCAGTCATTTCTGGGTTATTTCCAAAACCTAAATTATGTAGGTCGAAGAGAAAACCCCCAGCTGTTCATTGAAACGATCGCAGAAACACTTCTATGTGCGGTTCCAGAGTTACGAAGTTCGAAAGTCAAATCGCGGCAATTGTCGCTCAGTAGCCGCGTGCGCAGATTTGAATGAGGGATTTCCCCATCTTTCTCGGCATCCAGTGACGTAGAAACACATTCAAAATGGCAAACGGACTCGTGGCAGATTGTGAAATCTTTTGGAAGTAAAAATCAGTTGTTACAAGCAAGGAGAGCGAAATGGCTGATACAAGACGACTTCTGTTGGAATATTGGCGTTGCAACTAAGACGCTGGGTTGTAGCGCTGGAGTTTTGACCTTCGTGGTGGCAAGTGTGGGCTCAATGTGTTCCTCCTGCGACGAGCTTTCCAGGAAGCTCAAGATTGAAAAAATCGTCAAAAGGAGACCAAAGTTATGACCCGGAGAAATATGGAATTTGAGGCGAGTCGAGATCAAATTCAGTCTGCGTACATTTTTCAGTACATAAAGGGTTAACTATTCACAGCAGTGCCAACATTTCTGGGTCACTGAATGTGGGTGCCAGCGCCCTACAAGCAAACCAAAAATCAAACCAATGTGAGCACTGACATTACAGCTGGCTCATGTTATAGAGAGGTACGTTGAAATTGGAAGGTGAGCACAAATGGTCAAAATCCGACATTTTCTCACCTTTATGCCCGTTCGCAGCTCAGAAAATGACAATGACCATCCTCATCTGGTTGTGTAGCTGGACATAGACAAGGGCACCAAGAAAAACAGTCACATGAGCCCCAGCCAGCAGAAACCTGAACATGTGTAATTTTTTCAAAAATTATTTTTTTCCCTCGAAATTGTTTCTACACTATTAATCATTCAAGTTATCAAGTTTGGTGACAATCTGATAAACGAAAGCATGGAAAACAGAGTTTGAAGTCACACAGGTCAAGATTCAGTACAGTTTGCGCAGCATCCATGCCTAGTGACTCCATGCAAGTTGATCCTACAGTTTCTGATTGTGATGTGGAACAGGTACATGTAAGTAAATAGAATGCAAGTCAGGCTTGCCCTCTTGGTGCTGCAGGCATGAGTAGTTCAGAAGTGTGACGATATTCCGTATACATCACTACCTTCCTTACAACACCAGAGTGCAAAACGATGATTGGTGGCTGGCCTTCCAAATTGTGTTCAGGGACCTCTGTGCTGGCAGTTTGAGCGTTGTCTGAAAGCTTGCCATACTGATAGATGTACTAACCAATACCACTGACATCCACTCCCTTGCACACTTTCACTCAGACCATGATTTCAGCATAATTGTATTTCAATGATATGAGCGAATACTCGCGTTTTGTAGCACGTGAAGATGTTGCCCCAAAGCGTTCAGCTGGTTTGAGTTTTTAGGGATCCCCTTTCTCAGCACAGGCAGCAGCCAGCTTGGCATCGTCTGGCAAGGTAGAGTACTGATAATACTACGCTTGCAGTCTCTGTTTTGTACCGTGAGAATCCCTCCATCAGCGTCTGCAACATCATTGTTGTCGATGTAGAAATACGGATCGCTCAGCGGGTCGGCATTCAGCTTCTCCTTGCAGTCGCTATTACTCCAGCACTGACTATCGTCGCTGTAATGTTCTGGGACATTATTATTATTACAGTACTGGTCAAACCAAAGCACTAACAAAGACCAAACTAAAGACCAAGAACCAGGAACATAAAGCACAGAGAAAGGGAACAAAACAGATACACATATAAATATCGTACAAGATACTATAATAGTACAATACTATAATATAGTATTAACCAGGAGGCCTGCAACATCACATTCCTCCTTTTCTCGAAAGTCTACAACTACAGTCCATAGAAATACTGACCATAGCAAACTTCAACGTAGCATTTCAACAAACTAAATAAACCAAAATAGGCTGTCCAAAACGCGACGAATAACCAAAAGCGTTCTATCAATCCATGTCATAAAATATGTAAATATACAGTATAATGCAAGCTCATACATTGTTAGCCGAACGACCAGTCAAACACAACTGTCACACAGCCTAGTCAATGCAGAACAGAACAAGGGCCGGACAGGTTACTTAGCATTTCACGCTTAACCTGTCTGACCTGCGGGGCTCCGCACGATGCTGGGGTGCCTCTTGCACTTCGGGGCTAGGTTCAGCTGGATGCTGCTGCCGGAATGGTTTGGTGAACTGTACGTTCCTCCGCACAAGCTTCCCATCCGGTGCCTGAACCACTACTTGGTCCCCATTCCGACTAACCACCACATGAGGTTGGTGATGGAATGGTGTGTCGACCTTCGACCGTGTCTCCGAACGCTTTAGCAGTACTGAGTCACCTATCTGCGTTGACTGGCTTGTGGCATGGTTGGCGTCATCTGCAGAGTCACGCATACTCTGCTTACGCTCGCTGTCACGATCTCTGACGGCCTCGTTTGTCGCTGGTTCACCGAGGGCTGGTAACTTGCAGTGCACTTTGCGCCCAAACAATAACTCAGCTGGAGCAACTCCGGTGGTGCTATGTGGCGTTGAGCGGTATGCCATCAAGAATCGTTGAACCTCCCGCTTCCACGTCTTTCCTTCCGCATATGCAGCACGGATCACTTTCATCAGGGATCGATTTTGTCGCTCAACTTCACCGTTAGCTCTCGGCCACAGTGGTGTAGTACGAAGCTGTTGAACACCACACTCATGTAGAAACTTCGCAAACCCTTCCGAGTTGAAAGGTGGGCCATTATCCGTACGCAAACTCGTCGGGATACCGTGTCGGCTGAACTGGGCTTCAATCATCGGAATCACAGCTTCAGCTGATGTTGACTTGACCACATCTACTTCGAAATATCGACTGTAGTAATCCACGAGCACCACAATGTGCTCGCCAGACGGTAGTGGACCCAGCAAGTCAACAGCCAAATGCTGCCATGGCGCATCTGGAAGAGGAGTGGACTTGACTGGCGGTGCATTGGCTGGCGCTGCAACCACTTGGCAGGCATGACACGACTTGCAGAGCTTCTCGGCCTCGCTATCCATGCCTGGCCACCAAACCTTGGACCGTAGACGCTCTTTCGTCTTCACGATGCCCTGGTGGCCCTCATGTGCCAACTGCACGGTCTGGTGTCGCAACTCTGTAGGGATAACAATGCGTTGACCTCTGAGCACCACCTTGCCAACAACAGTCAATTCTCCTCAGACCTGACGGTATGCTGCTGGCAGACCATCCCAAGATCCGTCATGAAGGCACTTGCGAACAGCAGATAGCTCTTCATCTTCAGCTGAGCTACGTTCAATCGTTCTGATACCGATAGCGATGGGTGCTGCTGTCTGAGTGATAAGTCTAACCGACTCTTCATCACTGCTGATTCCTGGATCCGCCGCTGCAACGGGCAGGCGAGATAAAGCGTCAGCGATGTTCGTCTTTCCAGGAATGTGCTTGACTCGATAGCTGTACGGCTGTAGGCGCAGGACCCATCTCTCGATCCTGGCACTGGGCTTGGATCTTGCCGAATAAATCACTTCCAGCGGCTTGTGGTCGGTGCAGAGTGTAAACTCCCTGCCTAGCAGATAGGTGTGAAATCGTTCACACGCCCAGACAATACCAAGAGCCTCTCGCTCGGTCTGCGAGTACCTCCGCTCTACCGCTGACAGTGATCTGCTCGCATACGCAACTGGCCGCCAAACACCATCCTGCTTCTGGACAAGCACAGCTCCGAGCCCAACTGGACTGGCATCTGTCACTAACTCGATCGGCGCTTCAGCATCATAGTATGCCAGTGTTGAGCTGGACACCAGTAGTCGCTTCAGGTGGTCGAACGCTTGCTGTTGCTCTGTAGTCCACTTGAACTGAGCTCCCTTGACCGTGAGGCGACGCAGTGGCTCAGCAACTGTAGCAAAATCAGGGATGAATTTTGCACTGAAACCGGCTGTACCGAGGAAGCTTCTTACTTCCGACGCATTGCTCGGCCTGGATGCTTCTGCCAAGGATCGTATCCTTTCCGGAGTTGGCTGTATGCCCTTGTCAGATATCTGCAAGCCGAAGAACTCAATGGAGCTCTTAGCGAACTCACACTTTGCTGGGTTGACTGTGAGGTTGACCTGCTGCAAGCGATTCATCAATGCATGAACCCTCACATCATGCTGGTTCAGTGAGTCCGCATGTAGCAAGATATCATCAGCTCCGTTTCTGCAACCGGCCAAATCCTTGATCACATCGCTGATGATCTTCTGGTACAGCTCTGGTGCTGAACTTATACCAAATGGCAGTCGACGAAACCGGTACAACTTCCCATTTGCAGCAAAAGTTGTCAGGTAGCGGGACTCTTCTTCCAACTCTACTTGGTGAAATCCCCACTTCAGGTCAATCTTCGAAAACACCGTGCTGCCATTGACTTCATGCAGCAACTCCTCTGTTGTTGGCATCGGATGTCGTTCTCGGACGATGGCTTCATTGACCCGGCGTAAATCCACGCACAAACGGATGTCGCCATGCTTCTTTGGTGCTATCACAATTGGGCTTACCCACGGCGTCGGGCCCACAGCTTCTTCAATAATTCCTGATTGCTGTAACTCCTGAAGTTTTTCATCCACCTTGGTTTCATACGCATATGGTATCCTACGCTGGCGTTGGGCCACAGGTGGAACTTCAGAGTCTACATGAAGACGTGCTTGGTAGCCAATTAACTTGCCCACACCACTGAACACACCAGGATACTCATTCTTGATTTCATCGTTGATACTGGGGCTAGCTGTGGCGCTGCCAACTTGATTCACGTCAGGTAGCACCAAGGCCTTCAACTTGAGTGCAGTACTACGTCCCAGCAAGAACTCTCCATCTCCTCTGACGACGATCACTTCGTCCTCAGTGCGCTCTGAGCCGCATTGGAAAATTGCAGTAAACTTGCCGACGACATTCAGCTGGTGTGCTCCATACGCGAAAAGCTTCCTGGTGCACTTCGTCAAAGTGACACCGAGGCCTTGCAATTGCAGCTGGCCCAAAGTCGATTCTCCCAACAAGTTGCATGATGCTCCAGAATCGACTAGCACTCGCGTCGACACACCATTGAGGCTGACATCGATAGAGGCCTGTGTCAAATTACTTCCTCGCACTCCAAACACAAAATCGTCTACATCTTGAATTTGATTTGCCGAGTGATTTTCTTTTCTGTACAAACTTGCCTTTCCCGACGACTTGGGAGCGTGACGCGTGTTGCCTGTACGCTGTTTGTCACCTCCGTTGCATTTGGATGCGAAGTGACCGTTTATGCCACACTTTCTACACCTTTGGCCACGTGCAGGACAGTTCCGGTCGCGGGCGAAGTGGCCAACTTTTCCGCAGTTGTGACACTCTTGCTGGGGTACGCCGTGCACAGCATTCACACTTCCTGGTGCAGCTTCACCCGTACCGTACGAACTGGACCCATGCCCATCATGGCTTGCACTGTGACTTGCACTTGTCGATGTTGACATATCACGTGCGTGCTGCTCCGTTGTTTCATACTCGCGACCTTTTTTCAAGGCCACCGCCAAAGTGAGGTCGTCGACTTCTAACAATTTCTTTCTCAGGCGATTGTCCGATATCCCTATGAGCAGTTGGTCGCATACATGATCCTCCATGTCGGTGCCATAGTCACAGTATTTGCCTTGCCCAAGCAAACGGGTCGAAAACTGAGATACTGTTTCACCAGTCCGTTGTGACATCTGACGAAGCTTATAACGTTCGAACCTCTTGTTGGCCACGAACTCGAAAGCCTTGTCCAAAGCACTCACAGCTCGCTCGAATAAATTGTCGGTATCCTCATCTTCTGTTAGCGTTTCGAATTTCTCCTGTACTGGCATACCAGCCAAGTACAGCAACAGACTCCTCTGCCTCTTCGCGGATGTTATGTTCTGCCCATCCACATAGTACTGGAATGATCTCTTCCACCTGCGCCATCTTGCAGAAACTTCATGGGCAGGACCCTCGAGATCGAACGGCTCCAAAGCCGGGCCTACGCCTGTGAGCGCCATTGTCACTGAGGCCTACTCAGGTCATCTATATGACTATAACTATTAAATCTAGTTCATCTTCGTCGCCAATGTAATGTTCTGGGACATTATTATTATTACAGTACTGGTCAAACCAAAGCACTAACAAAGACCAAACTAAAGACCAAGAACCAGGAACATAAAGCACAGAGAAAGGGAACAAAACAGATACACATATAAATATCGTACAAGATACTATAATAGTACAATACTATAATATAGTATTAACCAGGAGGCCTGCAACATCACAGTCGCCACCAGTATCCAGTGTCGATTTTATGAGGGCTCTTCGTTGCTATGCATATTAGACTCGCCACTGCTGGACAAACTCAGCGAGATCGCCACCAAAGAAATAATTCCGATCGCGAACTAACTTTCAGCGCCGCTTCGTACAGGGAGTCTCACGCTGACAACTCTGGACCTAAGTCTTTGTCGCGACACCTGTCGCCATCGCTGTGTCTAAACTCAACCTCGGTGTGACGAGCTCTCACCTAGCGCTAAAATCAATTGACCGGAGACATTTGAAGACACTTGAAACTCCTTTGACAACAAAGACGCCCACTCGATCGAAAAAGAATCTTCAAAAGCCAGCTCACGGCGCGTCCCAAACTTTGACGTCACATTTTGATGATTGATATCAAGTACACAAGTGCTGGTTTTCGCTGGCCGGGGCTCACATATCTCTAAAGAACTCGCCCAGGGCTGCTGAAAGCTGAATAATGACCTATCTCCAAATTTAGGGCTTGGTACCCGTGAATCTTCACTTTGCGATTCAACTATTCACAGCAGTGCCAAAATTTCTGGGTCACTGAATGTGGGTGTCAGCGCCCTACAAGCAAACCAAAAATCAAACCAATGCGACCACTGACATTACAGCTAGATCATGGTATAGAGAGGTACGTTGAAATTGGAAGGTGAGACCAACTGGTCAAAATCCGACATTTTCTCACCTTTATGCCTGTTCGAAGCTCAGAAATTGACAAAGACAATCCTCATCTTGTTGTGTAGCTGGACATAGACAAGGGCACCAAGAAAAACAGTCACATTTCTCTAAAGAACTCGCCCAGGGCTGCTGAAAGCTGAATAATAACCTATCTCAAAGTTTGGGGCTTTCTACCCGTGAATCTTCATTTTGCGACTAAACTATTCACAGCATTGCCAAATTTCATGGGTCACTGAATGTGGATGCCAGCACCCTACAAGCAAACCAAAAATCATATCAATGCTACCACTAACATTACAGCTGGCTCACAAAATGAAAATAACCATCCTCATCTCGTTGTGTAGCTGGACATAGACAAGGGCACCAAGAAAAACAGTCACGTATCTCTAAAGAACTCACCCAGACTGCTGAAAGCTGAATGATAACCTATCTCCAAGTTTAGGGCTTGGTACCCGTGAATCTTCACTTTGCGACTTAACTATTCACAGCAGTGCCAAAATTTCTGGGTCACTGAATGTGGGTGCCAGCGCCCTACAAGCAAACCAAAAATCAAACCAATGCGACCACTGACATTACAGCTGGCTCATGATAGAGAGGTAAGTTGAAATTGGAAGGTGAGCACAAATGGTCAAAATCCGACATTTTCTCACCTTTATGGCCGTTCGCAGCTCAGAAAATGACAATGACCATCCTCATCTGGTTGTGTAGCTGGACATAGACAAGGGCACCAAGAAGAACAGTCACGTATCTCTAAAGAACTCGCCCAGGGCTGCTGAAAGCTGAATAATAACCTATCTCCAAGTTTAGGGCTTGGTACCCGTGAATCTTCACTTTGCGACTTAACTATTCACAGCAGTGCCAACATTTCTGGGTCACTGAATGAGGGTGCCAACGCCCTACAAGCAAACCAAAAATCAAACCAATGCGACCACTGACATTACAGCTGGCTCATGTTATAAAGAGGTACGTTGAAATTGGAAGGTGAGCGCAAATTGTCAAAATCCGACATTTTCTCACCTTTATGCTTGTTCGCAGCTCAGAAATTGACAAAGACAATCCTCATCTCGTTCTGTAGTTAGACATAGACAAGGGCACCAAGAAAAACAGTCACATATCTCTAAAGAACTCGCCCAGGGCTGCTTAAAGCTGAATAATAACCTATCTCCAAGTTTAGTGCTTAGTACCCGTGGATATTCACTTTGCGACTAAACTATTCACAGCAGTGCCAAAATTTCTGGGTCACTGAATGTGGGTGCCAGCGCTCTACAAGCAAACCAAAAATCAAACCAATGCGACCACTGACATTACAGCTGACTCATGTTATAGAGACGTACGTTGAAATTGGAAATCGAGACCAACTGGTCAAAATCCGACATTTTCTCACCTTTATGCCTGTTCGAAGCTCAGAAATTGACAAAGTCAATCCTCATCTTGTTGTGTAGCTGGACATAGACAAGGGGACCAAGAAAAACAGTCACATTTCTCTAAAGAATTCGCCCAGGGCTGCTGAAAGCTGAATAATAACCTTTCTCAAAGTTCGGGGCTTTTTACCCGTGAATCTTCACTTTGCGACTAAACTATTCACAGGAGTGCCAAATTTTATGGGTCACTGAATGTGGGTGCCAGCGCCCTGCAAGCAAACCAAAAATCATATCAATGCGACCACTAACATTACAGCTGGCTCATGTTATAGAGAGGTACGTTGAAATTGGAAGGTGAGCACAAATGGTTAAAATCCGACATTTTCTCATCTTTCTGCCCGTTCGCAGCTCACAAAATGAAAATGACCATCCTCATCTCGTTGTATAGATGGACATAGACAAGGGCACCAAGAAAAACAGTCACGTATCTCTAAAGAACTCGCCCAGGGCTGCTGAAAGCTGAATTCTAACCAATCTCCAAGTTTAGGGCTTGGTACCCGTGAATCTTCACTTTGCGACTAAATTATTCACAGCAGTGCCAAAATTTCTGAGTCACTGAATGTGGGTGCCAGCGCCCTACAAGCAAGCCAAAAATCAAACCAATGTGACCACTGACATTACAGCTGGCTCATGTTATAGAGAGGTACGTTGAAATTGGAAGGTGAGCACAAATGGTCAAAATCCGACATTTTCTCACCTTTATGCTTGTTCGCAGCTCAGAAATTGACAAAGACAATCCTCATCTCGTTGTGTAGCTGGACATAGGCAAGAGCACCAAGAAAAACAGTCACATTTCTCTAAAGAAGTCGCCCAGGGCTGCTGAAAGCTGAATAATGACCTCTCTCCAAGTTTAGGGCTTGGTACCCGTGAATCTTCACTTTGCGACTAAACTATTCACAGCAGTGCCAAATTTTCTGGGTCACTGAATGTGGGTGCCAGCGCCCTACAAGCAAACCAAAAATCAAACCAATGCGACCACTGACATTACAGCTGGCTCATGTTATAGAGAGGTACGTTCAACGTCAGGGGAAATAGCACGTCATAGTACATTTGAGATCAGCGGGAAGAAGATGACGACGTCCACTAATTTAGTATCTGTGCACACGAATCTGCTGTGTGTGTGACTCTGTGTGTCAGCTATGATATCATCTTCTGTGGTTCCATGCCTAGCATGTACGTCTGAACCATCCTGCAAAGTTTGAATGACGTAGGTTGAGCGATCGCTCCGCGAAACATACTTTTTGAAATTCGCTTCATAGTATATCTTCCACCATTGAAATTTCGAATTTCTTCAAACAAAGTGCTGAGAGGGGTGGCTTGCAACCTCGATATGGCTTGTTCCAGGCATGCTTTGGAGCCATCTTCTGTTGAAGTAGTGGCGGGGATCTGCCCTGCAACTGCTACAACAAAAAATGATTCGATCTGAGAAAGGGTGAGGCCGCGAATCTCGGTTGAATATTGAGTATTTCAAGCCTTTTCACGACGAAGATGGAGTTCTTTTTGGAGATGGACGTCGCGGCAAAGGACATGGTGTCCGACTTCTGGCGTCTGGTGAAGCCAGGTATCATTTGTCCAGTCAGGTCGGCAGCCTAACCGTCGGTAAGCTTGTGTTTGGATCCCGTTCTGCTCGATGTGGTAGATCACAAACAATTTGATATCGCACAAATTGATCATCGTGCGTACGGTATTTTTTATTCAGAAAACCCCAAAGTGTCTCTGTGTGGCCGTCCTATGCCACGAGAAAATCCAATCAGGCTCCTATGTCCTCTGCCTTCATGATTGAATGTCCACTTCGTTTGAACAACGAACACAACAATCGAGGACGGCTTTGCAATGAAAAAGACAGCTGAAAAATACAGCTATACTGGAGCTGAAAAAAAGAAGAAAAAAACGTGCTCAGGATGAGACTCGAGTGCACGCATACTCTCCGAGCAGGTGAAACGCAAATTTTTGTGAAAAATGCGTGTCACCGACCGACCAGTAATTCCGCCTGACGAATTGGAAGGTGAGCACAGATGGTCAAAATCCGACATTTTCTCACCTTTCTGCCCGTTTGCAGCTCTGAAATAGACAATGACAATCCTCAGCTCGTTGTGTAGCTGGACATAGACAAGGGCACCCAGAAAAAGACCCACATTTCTCTAAAGAACTCGCCCAGGCCTGCTGACAGATGAATAATAACCTATCTCAAAGTTTGGGGCTTTTTACCCGTGAATCTTCACTTTGCGACTAAACTATTCACTGCAGTGCCAAAACTTTCTGGGTCACTGAATGTGGGTGCCAGCGCCCTACAAGCAAACCAAAAATCAAACCAATGCGACCACTGACATTACAGCTGGCTCATGTTATAGAGAGGTACGTTGAAATTCAAAGTTGAGACCAAATGGTCAAAATCCGACATTTTCTCACCTTTCTGCCCGTTCGCAGCTCAGAAAATGACAATAACCATCCTCATCTGGTTGTGTAGCTGGACACAGACAAGGGCACCAAGAAAAACAGTCGCATAACTCTAAAGAACTCGCCCAATGCTGCTGAAAGCTGAATAATAACCTATCTCCAAGTTTAGGGCTTGGTAACCGTGAATCTTCACTTTGCGATTAAACTACTCACAGCAGTGCCAACATTTCTGGGTCACTGAATGTGGGCGCCAGCGCCCTACAAGCAAACCAAAAATCAAACCAATGCGACTACTGACATTACAGCTGGCTCATGTTATAGAGAGGTACGTTGAAATTTGAAGGTCAAAATCCGACATTTTCCCACCTTTATGCCTGTTCGCAGCTCAGAAATTGACAAAGACAATCCTCATTTCGTTGTGTAGCTGGACATAGACAAGGGCACCAAGAAAAACAGTCACATTTCTCTAAAGAACTCGCCCAGGGCTGCTGAAAGCTGAATAATAATCTATCTCAAAGTTTGGGGCTTTTTACCCGTGAATCTTCACTTTGCGATTAAACTATTCACAGTAGTGCCAAAATTTCGGGATCACTGAATTTGGGTGCCAGCGCCCTACAAGCAAACCAAAAATCAAACCAATGCGACCACTGACATTACAGCTGGCTCATGTTATAGAGAGGTACATTGAAATTGGAAGGGTAGCACAAATGGTCAAAATCCGACATTTTCTCACCTCACTGCCCGTTCGCAGCTCAGAAAATGACAATGACCATCCTCATATGGTTGTGTAGCTGGACATAGACAAGGGCACCAGATAAAACAGTCACATATCTCTAAAGAACTCGCCCAGGGCTGCTGAAAGCTGAATAATAACCTATCTCCAAGTTTAAGGCTTGGTACTCATGAATCTTCACTTTGTGATTAAACTATTCACAGCAGTGCCAATATTTCTGGGTCACTGAATGTGGGTGTCAGCACCCTACAAGCGAACCAAAAATCAAACCAATGCGACCACTGAAATTACAGCTGGCTCATGTTATAGAGAGGTACGTTGAAATTCAAAGTTGAGACCAAATGGTCAAAATCCGACATTTTCTCACCTTTCTGCTCGTTCGCAGCTAAGAAAATGACAATACCCATTTTCATCTGGTTGTGTAGCTGGACATAGACAAGGGCCCCAAGAAAAACAGTCGCATATCTCTAAAGAACTTGCCCAGGGCTGGTGAAAGCTGAATATTAACCTATCTCCAAGTTTAGGTGTTGGTAACCGTGAATCTTCACTTTGCGATTAAACTACTGACAGCAGTGCCAACATTTCTGGGTCACTGAATGTGGGTGCCAGCACCCTACTAGCAAACCAAAAATCAAACCAATGCGACCACTGACATTACAGCTGGCTCATGTTATAGATAGGTACGTTGAAATTCAAAGTCGAGAACAACTGGTCAAAATCCGACATTTTCTCACCTTTCTGCCCGTTCGCAGCTCAGAAAATTACAATAACCATCCTCATCTGGTTGTGTAGCTGGACATAGACAAGGACACCAAGAAAAACAGTTGCATATCTCTAAAGAACTCGCCCAGGGCTGCTATAAGCTGAATAATAACCTATCTCCAAGTTTAGGGTTTGGTACCCGTGGATCTTCACTTTGCGATTAAACTACTCACAGCAGTGCCAACATTTCTGGGTCACTGAATGTGGGTGCCAGCGCCCGACAAGCAAACCAAAAATCAAACCAATGCGACCACTGATATTACAGCTGGCTCATGTTATAGAGAGGTACGTTGAAATTCAAAGGTGAGCACAAAATAATGGTCAAAATCAGACATTTTCTCACCTTTCTGCCCGTTCGCAGCTCAGAAAATGACAATGACCATCCTCATCTCGTTGTGTAGCTGGACATAGACAAGGGCACCAAGAAAAACAGTCGCATATCTCTAAAGAACTCGCCCAGGGCTGCTGAAAGCTGAATAATACCCTATCTCCAAGTTTAGGGCTTGCTACCCGTGAATCTTCACTTTCCGGTTAAACTATTCACAGCAGTGCCAAAATTTCTGGGTCACTGAATGTGGGTGCCAGCGCCCTACAAGCAAACCAAAAATCGAAGCAATGCGACTACTGACATTACAGCTGGCTCATGTTATAGAAAGGTACGTTGAAATTAGAAGGTGAGACCAACTGGTCAAAATCCGACATTTTCTCACCTTTATGCCTGTTCGCAGCTCAAAAATTGACAAAGACAATCTTCATCTCGTTGTGTAGCTGGACATAGACAAGGGCACCAAGAAAAACAGTCACATTTCTCTAAAGAACTCGCCCAGGGCTGCTGAAAGCTGAATAATAACCTATCTCAAAGTTTGGGGCTTTTTACCCGTGAATCTTCACTTTGCGATTAAACTATTCACAGCAGTGCCAAAATTTCTGGATCAATTAATGTGGGTGCCAGCGCCCTACAAGCAAACAAAAAATCAAACCAATGCGACCACTGACATTACAGCTGGCTCATGTTATAGAGAGGTACATTGAAATTGGAAGGCGTGCACAAATGGTCCGAATCCGACATTTTCTCACCTTACTGCCCGTTCGCAGCTCAGAAAATGACAATGACCATCCTCATATGGTTGTGTAGCTGGACATAGACAAAGGCATCAGGAAAAACAGTCACATATCTCTAAAGAACTCGCCCAGGGCTGCTGAAAGCTGAATAATAACCTATCTCCAAGTTTAGGGCTTGGTACCCGTGAATCTTCCCTTTGTGATTATACTATTCACAGCAGTGCAAACATTTCTGGGTCACTGAATGTGGGTGTCAGCACCCTACAAACAAACCAAAAATCAAACCAATGCGACCACTGACATTACAGCTGGCTCATGTTATAGAGAGGTACGTTGAAATTGGAAGGTGAGACCAACTGGTCAAAATTCGACATTTTCTCACCTTTCTGCCCGTTCGCAGCTCACAAAATGAAAATGACCATCCTCATCTCGTTGCGTAGCTGGACTTAAACAAGGGCACTAAGAAAAACAGTCACATATCTAAAAAACTCGCCCAGGGCTGCTGAAAGCCGAATAATAACCTATCTCCAAGTTTAGGGGTTGGTAACCGTGAATCTTCACTTTGCGACTAAACTATTCACAGCAGTGCCAAAATTTCTGGGTCACTGAATGTGGGTGCCAGCGCCCTACAAGCAAACCAAAAATCAAACCAATGCGACCACTGACATTACAGCTGGCTCGTGTTATAGAGAGGTACATTGAAATTGGAAGGTGAGCACAAATGGTCAAAATTCGACATTTTCTCACCTTTCTGCCCGTTCGCAGCTCAGAAATTGACAATGACCATCCTCAGCTCGTTGTGTAGCTCGACATAGACAAGGGCATTAAGAAAAAGAGCCACATTTCTCTAAAGAACTCGCCCAGGGCTGCTGATAGATGAATAATAACCTATCTCAAAGTGTGGGGCTTTTTACCCGTGAATCTTGACTTTGCGACTAAACTATTCACAGCAGTGCCAAATTTTATGGGTCACTGAATGTGGGTGCCAGCGCCCTACAAGCAAACCAAAAATCAAACCAATGTGACCACTGACATTACAGCTAGCTCATGTTATAGAGAGGTACGTTGAAATTCAAAGGTGAGCACAAATGGTCAAAATCCGACATTGTTTCACCTTTCTGCACGTTCGCAGGTCAGAAATTGACAAAGACAATCCTCAATTCGTTGTGTAGCTGGACATAGACAAGTGCACCCACAAAAAGACCCACATTTCTCTAAAGAACTCGCCCAGGGCTGCTGAAAGCTGAATGATAACCTATCTCCAAGCCTAGGGCTTGGTACCTGTGAATCTTCACTTTGCGACTAAACTACTCACAGCAGTGCCAAACTTTCTGGGTCACTGAATGTGGGTGCAAGCGCCCTACAAGCACACCAAAAATCAAACCAATGTGACCACTGACATTACAGCTGGCTCATGTTATAGAGAGGTACGTTGAAATTGGAAGGTGAGCACAAATGGTCAAAATCCGACATTTTCTCACCTTTCTGCCCATTCTCAGCTCAGAAAATGAAACTGACCATCCTCATCTCGTTGTGTAGCTGAACATACACAAGGGCACCAAGGAGAAGAGCCACGTATCTCTAAAGAACTCGGCCAGGGCTGCTGAAAGCCGAATAATAACCTATCTCCAAGTTTAGGGGTTGGTAACCGTGAATCTTCACTTTGCGACTAAACTATTCACAGCAGTGCCAAAATTTCTGGGTCACTGAATGTGGCTGCCAGCGCCCTACAAGCAAACCAAAAATCAAACCAATGCGACCACTGACATTACAGCTGGCTCGTGTTATAGAGAGGTACATTGAAATTGGAAGGTGAGCACAAATGGTCAAAATTCGACATTTTCTCACCTTTCTGCCCGTTCGCAGCTCAGAAATTGACAATGACAATCCTCAGCTCGTTGTGTAGCTGGACATAGACAAGGGCACCAAGAAAAAGAGCCACATTTCTCTAAAGAACTCGCCCAGGGCTGCTGATAGATGAATAATAACCTATCTCAAAGTGTGGGGCTTTTTACCCGTGAATCTTGACTTTGCGACTAAACTATTCACAGCAGTGCCAAATTTTATGGGTCACTGAATGTGTGGGTGCCAGCGCCCTACAAGCAAACCAAAAATCAAACCAATGTGACCACTGACATTGCAGCTAGCTCATGTTATAGAGAGGTACGTTGAAATTCAAAGGTGAGCACAAATGGTCAAAATCCGACATTGTTTCACCTTTCTGCACGTTCGCAGGTCAGAAATTGACAAAGACAATCCTCATTTCGTTGTGTAGCTGGCCATAGACAAGTGCACCCACAAAAAGACCCACATTTCTCTAAAGAACTCGCCCAGGGCTGCTGAAAGCTGAATGATAACCTATCTCCAAGTCTAGGGCTTGGTACCTGTGAATCTTCACTTTGCGACTAAACTACTCACAGCAGTGCCAAACTTTCTGGGTCACTGAATGTGGGTGCAAGCGCCCTACAAGCAAACCAAAAATCAAACCAATGTGACCACTGACATTACAGCTGGCTCATGTTATAGAGAGGCGCGTTGAAAATGGAAGGTGAGACCAACTGGTCAAAATCCGACATTTACTCACCTTTATGCCCGCTCGCAGCTCAGAAAATGACAAAGACAATCCTCATCTCGTTGTGTAGCTGGACACAGACAAGGGCACCAAGAAAAACAGTCACATTTCTCTAACGAATTCGCCCAGGGCTGCTTAAAGCTGAATAATAACCTATCTCAAAGTTTGGGGCGTTTAACCCGTGAATCTTCACTTTGCGACTAAACTATTCACAGCAGTGCCAAATTTTCTGGGTCACTGAATGTGGGTGCCAGCGCCCTATAAGCAAACCAAAAATCAAACCAATGCGACCACTGACATTACAGCTGGCTCATGTTATAGAGACGTACGTTGAAATTCAAAGGTGAGCACAAATGGTCAAAATCCGACATTTTCTCACCTTTCTGCCCGTTCGCAGCTCACAAAATGAAAATGACCATCCTCATCTGATTGTGTAGCTGGACAAAGACAAGGGCACCAAGAAAAACAGTCACATATGAGCCCGGATCAGCGAAAACCATCACTTGTGTTTGATATCAAGTTGATCAAAAAGTGACGTTGAAGTCGAGCGAAAGAAAAGTCGCGGACCTAAAACAACTACCCATCACCTTTCTGTCTTTCTTGTCACTAGTCTTTCTTTCCGCCTGACAAGCCCGTGTTTGTTTGTTTGTCAGTGACTAGCTAGCTAGGCAAGCCCCAGGCAAGTGAGGAGACTTGGCTGGCGAATAGGTACGATCGCAAGGCGCGAACATCGCACGCGCATCGATCGTCGTTGACGTCAATCACGACACGACATTTTTTGGTGATGACTGGGATGGCAATTGCTCATCAAGCTTGGCTTGGACGAGATATTATCTCCAAAGAACTCGCCCAGGGCTGCTGAAAGCTGAATAAAAACCTATCTCCAAGTTTAGGGTTTGGTACCCGTGAATCTTCACTTTGCGACTAAACTATTCACAGCAGTGCCAAAATTTCTGGGTCATTGAATGTGGGTGCCAGCGCCCTACAAGCAAACCAAAAATCAAACCAATGCGACCACTAACATTACAGGTGGGTCATGTTATAGAGAAGTACGTTGAAATTCAAAGTTGAGCACAAATGGTCAAAATCGGACATTTTCAAACCTTTATGCCCGTTCTCAGCTCAGAAAAAGACAACGACCATCCTCATCTTGTTGTGAAGCTGGACATACACATGGGCACCAAGAAAAAGAGCCACGTATCTCTAAAGAACTCGCACAGGGCTGCTGAAAGCTGAATAATAACCTATCTCCAAGTTTAGTGCTTAGTACCCGTGGATATTCACTTTGCGACTAAACTATTCACAGCAGTGCCAAAATTTCTGGGTCACTGAATGTGGGTGCCAGCGCCCTACAAGCAAACAAAAAATCAAACCAATGCGACCACTGACATTACAGCTGGCTCATGTTATAGAGACGTACGTTGAAATTCAAAGGTGAGCACAAATGGTCAAAATCCGACATTTTCTCACCTTTATGCCTGTTCGCAGCTCAGAAATTGACAAAGACAATCCTTATCTCGTTGTGTAGCTGGACATAGACAAGGGCTCCAAGGAAAACAGTCACATTTCTCTAAAGAACTCGCCCAGGGCTGCTGAAAGCTGAATAATAACCTATCTCAAAGTTTGGGGCTTTTTACACGTGAATCTTCACTTTGCGACTAACCAATTCTGAACAGCAGTGCCAAAATTTCTGGCTCACTGAATGTGGGTGCCAGCGCCCTACAAGCAAACCAAAAATCAAACCAATGCGACCACTGAAATTACAGCTGGCTCATGTTATAGAGAAGAACGTTGAAATTGGAAGGTGAGACCACCTTGTCAAAATCCGACATTTACTCACCTTTATGCCCGTTCGCAGCTCAGAAATTGACAAAGACAATCCTCATCTCGTTGTGTAGCTGGACATAGACAAGGGCACCGAGAAAAACAGTCACATTTCTCTAAAAAACTCGCCCAGGGCTGCTTAAAGCTGAATAATAACCTATCTCAAAGTTTGGCGCTTTTTACCCGTGAATCTTCACTTTGCGACTAAATTATTCTGAACAGCAGTGTCAAATTTTATGGGTCATTGAATGTGGGTGCCAGCGCCCTACTAGCAAACCAAAAATCAAACCAATGCGACCACTGACATTACAGTTGGCATGTTATAGAGAGGTACGATGAAATTCAAAGGTGAGCACAAATGGTCAAAATCCGACATTTTCTCAACTTTCTGCCCGTTCGCAACTCACAAAATGAAAATGACCATCCTCATCTGGTTGTGTGGCTGGACATAGACAAGGGCACCAAGAAAAACAGTCACATATCTCTAAAGAACTCGACCAGGGCTGCTGAAAGCTGAATAATAACCTATCTCCAAGTTTAGGGTTTGGTACCCGTGAATCTTCACTTTGCGACTAAATTATTCACAGCAGTGCCAAAATTTCTGGGTCACTAAATGTGGGTGCCAGCGCCCTACAAGCAAACCAAAAATCAAACCAATGCGACCACTGACATTACAGCTGGCTCATGTTATAGAGAGGTACGTTGAAATTGGAAGGTGAGACCAACTGGTCAAAATCCGACATTTTCTCACCTTTCTGCCCGTTCGTAGCTCAGAAATTGACAAAGAAAATCCTCATCTCGTTGTGTAGCTGGACATAGACAAGGGCACCAAGAAAAACAGTTACGTATCTCTAAAGAACTCGCCCAGGGCTGCTGAAAGCTGAATAATGACCTATCTCAAAGTTCGGGGCTTTTTACCCGTGAATCTTCACTTTGCGACTAAACTATCCACAGCAGTGCCAAATTTTATCGGTCACTGAATGTGGGTGCCAGCGTCCTACAAGCAAACCAAAAATCAAACCAACGCGACCGCTGACATTACAGCTGGCTCATGTTATAGAGACGTACGTTGAAATTCAAAGGTGAGCACAAATGGTCAAAATCCGACATTTTCTCACCTTTCTGCCCGTTCGCAGCTCACAAAATGAAAATGACCATCCTCATCTCGTTGTGTAGCTGGACATAGACAAGGGCACCAAGAAAAAGACCCACATTTCTCTAAAGAACTCGCCCAGGACTGCTGAAAGCTGAATAAAAACCTACCTCAAAGTTTGGGGCTTTTTACCCGTGAATCTTCACTTTGCGCCTAAACTATTCACAGCAGTGCCAAATTTTATATGTCACTGAATGTGGGTGCCAGCGCACTACTCACAAACCAAAAATCAAACCAATACGACTACTGACATTACAGCTGGCTCATGTTATAGAGAGGTACGTTGAAATTGGAAAGTGAGCACAAATGGTCAAAATCTGACATTTTCTCACCTTTCTGCCCGTTCGCAGCTCAGAAATTGACAAAGACAATCCTCATCTCGTTGTGTAGCTGTACATAGACAAGGGCACCAAGAAAAAGAGCCACATTTCTCTAAAGAACTCACCCAGGGCTGCTGAAAGCTGAATAATAACCTATCTCCAAGGTTAGGGCTTGGTACCCGTTAATCTTCACTTTGCGACTAAACTATTCACAGCAGTGCCAAACTTTCTGGCTCCCTGAATGTGGGTGTAAGCGCCCTGCAAGCAAACCAAAAATCAAACCAATGCGACCACTGACATTACAGCTGGCTCATGTTATAGAGAGGTACGTTGAAATGGGAAGGTGAGACCAACTGGTCAAAATCCGACATTTTCTCACCTTTCTGCCTGTTCGCAGCTCATAACTTGACAAAGACAATCCTCAACTCGTTGTGTAGCTGGACATAGACAAGGGCACCCACAAAAAGGCCCACCTTTCTCTAAAGAACTCGCCCAGGGCTGCAGAAAGCTGAATAATAATCTATCTCAAAGTTTGGGGCTTTTTACCCGTGAATCTTCACTTTGCGACTAAACTATTCACAGCATGGCCAAATTTTAAGGGTCACTGAATGTGGGTTCCAGCGCCCTACTAGCAAACCAAAAATCAAACCAATGCGACCACTGACATTACAGCTGGCTCATGTTATAGAGAGGTACGTTGAAAGTAAAAGGTGAGCACAAATGGTCAAAATCCGACATTTTCTCACCTTTCTGCCCGTTCGCAACTCACAAAATGAAAATGACCATCCTTATCTGGTTGTGTAGCTGGACATAGACAAGGGCACCAAGAAAAACAGTCACATTTCTCTAAAGAACTCGCCCAGGGCTGCTGAAAGCTGAAAAATAATCTATCTCCAAGTTTAGGGCTTGGTACCCGTTAATCTTCACTTTGCGACTAAACTATTCACAGCAGTGCCAAAATTTCTGTGTCACTGAATGTGGCTGCCAGCGCTCTACAAGCAAACCAAAAATCAAACCAATGCAGACACTGACATTACAGCTGGCTCATGTTATAGAGAAGTACGTTGAAATTGGAAGGTGAGACCAACTGGTCAAAATCCGACATTTTCTCACCTTTCTGCCTGTTCGCAGCTCAGAACTTGACAAAGACAATCCTCATCTCGTTGCGTAGCTGGACATAGACAAGGGCACCCAGAAAAAGACCCACATTTCTCTAGAGAACTCGCCCAGGGCTGCTGAAAGCTGAATAATAATCTATCTCAAAGTTTGGGGCATTTTACCCGTGAATCTTTACTTTGCGACTAAACTATTCACAGCAGTGCCAAATTTTATGGGTCAATGGATGTGGGTGCCAGCGCCCTACAAGCAAACAAAAAATCAAACCAATGCGACCACTGACATTACAGCTGGCTCATGTTAAAGAGAGGTACGTTGAAATTCAGCCCTCACCATCGTCTACACGGATTTCAAAAGCGTCGACCTCCATTTTGAAAACATGGTGGCTGGCCGCGCTACCCGTAGGCGCACGTGCCCCCCACGTGTCTTAGCGCGAGCTTCGAGCTAAAGTAGTAAAGATCATATCGCCCACTCATTTCCCTGTGTTTCCCCATTTCTTCGAACTCGCTCAGCTTTTGCTTCGCTTGTGCTTCAGCTCCATGCTGTAGTCTGAGTTTAGTTCTTTTGTCTTCTTCCAGCAGAATACTGCAAACTCTACAGCGCGTCGAGCTTCTCCTAGAAGAGTTTTTTTTGCGTCGAGATAGAGTGTCGATCGTTTCAGTCCTATCTTGCCGTCGTCTCATGAGCGCCCGAAAGCAACAGTATCTATTTTCTTGGCGTTCCATTTTCTGGCGAACTCATTCACCTACTACTTCTTCCTCTATGAAAGCTTCAGGTGCCTGAGTTCTCCCACTAGCGACAATCATGCCTTGGAAAGGAACAGGATATTCCTAAGGTACACTGTATGTACAGCCAGTGCAGTTATGTCAGTGTACTGCACTGCAAAAAGCTACAGCATGCACTGCGCGTAGTTGTTGTTTGTTTTGTCGAGAAAGAATCTCTTTCGCACTCGCGCGGGCCGCGAGGGCGCAGCACGGAAAGGGGTCTATTGAATTCATTTCTTGGTCGATTTTGACAACCAATACGTCGTTGTTTTTCTTTTTTCACTGGCTATCCTTTCTCCGCTTCCGAATTGCGATGCCGTCCACCTGGAAAGCCTTGAAGTGAAATGAGTGGAGGTCGATTTTGGAGGTAATTTTCGGCCAAACGGCAATCAAATCGAAAAATTCGAAGCGGACGATCTGTTGGTATCTATCGAAAGAAGACGTTGGTCCATAAAAAATCTTTGGAAACTACACCGTATGAACCAAGGAATTACGGTAAGTTTGAGAATTTTGGTGCATTAGCTGTACGCTGATTGGTCGATTAGCGCGACCGTTGACAAACGGGCCAGTGACGCTTTGTACAGCGTTGGTGAGGGCTGAAATTGGAAGGTGAGACCAACTGGTCAAAATCCGACATTTTCTCACCTTTATGCCTGTTCGCAGCTCAGAAATTGACAAAGACAATCCGCATCTGGTTGTGTAGCTGGACATAGACAAGGTCACCTACAAAAAGACCCTTCTTTCTCTAAAGAACTCGCCCAGGGCTGCTGAAAGCTGAATAATAACCTATCTCCAAGTTTAGGGCTTGGTACCCGTGAATCTTAACTTTGCGACTAAAGTATTCACAGCAGTGCCAAATTTTATGGGTCACTGAATGTGGGTGCCAGCGCCCTACAAGCAAACCAAAAATCAAACCAATGCGACCACTGACATTACAGCTGTCTCATGTTATAGAGAGGTACGTTGAAATTGGAAGGTGAGACCAACTGGTCAAAATCCGACATTTTCTCACCTTTCTGCCCGTTCGTAGCTCAGAAATTGACAAAGACAATCCTCATCTCGTTGTGTAGCTGGACATAGACAAGGGCACCAAGAAAAACAGTCACATTTCTCTAAAGAACTCGCCCAGGGCTGCTGAAAGCTGAATAATAACCTATCTCAAAGTTTGGGGCTTTTTACCTGTGAATCTTCACTTTGCGACAAAACTATTCACAGCAGTGCCAAATTTTCTGGGTCATTGATGGTGAGTGCCAGCACCCTACAAGCAAACCAAAAATCAAACCAATACGACCACTGACATTACAGCTGGCTCATGTTATAGAGACGTACGTTGAAATTCAAAGGTGAGCACAAATGGTCCAAATCCGACATATTCTCACCTTTCTGCCCGTTCGCAGCTCACAAAATGAAAATGACTATCCTCATCTGGTTGTGTAGCTGGACATAGACAAGGGCACCAAGAAAAACAGTCACGTATCTCTGAGGAACTCGCCCGGGGCTGCTGAATGTTGAATAATAACCTATCTCCAAGTTTAGGGCTTGGTGCCGGGGAATCTTCACTTTGCGACTAAACTATTCACAGCAGTGCCAAACTTTCTGGGTCACTGAATGTGGGTGCCAGCGCCCTACAAGCAAACCAAAAATCAAACCAGTGCGACCACTGGCATCACAGCTGGCACATGTTATAGAGAAGTACGTTGAAATTCAGGGCTCACAGTAGGCATGCAGGATCGACAAAAGCGTCGTGCGAGGGCGGGTTTGGTGCACGTGAGTCGCGTGACCCCGGGAGAGTACCGATCGTGTACATCCCACGCATCCAAAACAGAACAGAAAAGAGAAAGAACCAGAGTTGTACTTGTAGCCTGTTCTCGTAGTTTTAGAGCCGATGTTCGCGATATTTTGGAGGAGAAGGCGAAGCGCAACCTGTGCTAGTCCCAGTAAAAACAACATGCCATGTTCGACCAAAAGCTGATCCTACAATGAGCGATCGTGATGATTCCACAGGTAAGAAGACAAACAAACGAGTCAGAGCTCGCCAGGCAGGTAACGCCGAGAACATGATGATACCACACGGAGCTGGTGATCGAATGGAGGTAAACGGGACCAGCAAATCCACCAGGCGTATGTCGAGGGCCACTGAAGACCAGGTTTCCCAGGGTGCCAGTTCCTCCATGATGGCGAAATGCGCTGCCACAAGAACTCCAGCGAGAATGAAAGCACAGCAACCAACGCCGCGGGCGAACTGAGGAGAGAACACTGAACAATCTGTGCACAATGATTTTCTCTTCGACGGCACGCGTTGCCGTTCTGCTGCATGCATGCGTTTTTCTTGTTGTTTGATCTTCACACATTTTCGCGCAAGCGGTTGCGCGCCGCTGGGACTCGGGGTTACTAAAATCAGTACAGAGCATCTCCCCCTTGGTCGATTTGGACAATCTATGGCTCAAAATTTTCAGGAGACCCTGGCAAAGAAATTTACCGAGACGTTTTTGGATACTCCTTTCGAATGCTGTACTATATCTCACGAAGTTTACGCATATGCTCTGGCATACCCGTGTGAGTAATGAAAATTTGTTTCGGTAAATCTTTTGGAACACCTGTCATCTGTGCCTGGGCCAAGTCCCAGCTTCGTAGAACCTGGCTGAAGTGCTGCTAACTCCTTCAAACACCCCCTACTTCGAGCAAAAATCCGACAAAATGCTGACTGCTGATTGGCCAAGCTGGCATTTTGGAGCACGTGCACCGCCCCCATCTAATCGACGCTTTTCTACGCAACTGTGAGCCCTGAAATTGGAAGGTGAGACCAACTGGTCAAAATCCGACAATTTCTCACCTTTCTGCCTGTTCGCAGATCAGAACTTGACAAAGACAATCCTCATCTCGTTGTGTAGCTGGACATAGACAAGGGCACCCAGAAAAAAGACCCATATTTCTCTAAAGAACTCGCCCAGGGCTGCTGAAAGCTGAATAATAATCTACCTCAAAGTTTGGGGCTTTTTACCCCGGAATCTTTACTTTGCGACTAAACTATTCACAGCAGTGCCAAATTTTATGGGTCACTGAATGTGGGTTCCAGCGCCCTACAAGCAAACCAAAAATCAAACCAATGAACTTACAGCTGGCTCATGTTATAGAGAGGCACGTTGAAATTCAAAGGTGAGCACAAATGGTCAAAATCCGACATTTTCTCACATTTCTGCCCGTTCGCAACTCACAAAATGAAAATGACCATCCTCATCTGGTTGTGTAGCTGGACATAAACAACGGCACCAAGAAGAACAGTCACATTTCTCTAAAGAACTCGCCCAGGGCTGCTGAAAGCTGAATAATAACCTATCTCCAAGTTTAGGGTTTGGTACCCGTGAATCTTCACTTTGTGACTAAATTATTCACAGCAGTGCCAAAATTTCTGGGTCACTGAATGTTGGTGCCAGCGCCCGACAAGCAAACTAAAAACCAAACCAATGCGACCACTGACATTACAGCTGGCTCATGTTATAGAGAGGTGCGTTGAAATTGGAAGGTGAGCACAAATGGTCAAAATCCGAAATTTTCTCACCTTTATGCCTGTTCGCAGCTCAGAAATTGACAAAGACAATCCTTATCTCGTTGTGTAGCTGGACGTAGACAAGGGCACCAAGAAAACAGTCACACTTCTCTAAAGAACTCGCCCAGGGCTGCTGAAAGCTGAATATTAACCTATCTCAAAGTTTGGGGCTTTTTACCCGTGAATCTTCACTTTGCGACTAACCAATTCACAGCAGTGCCAAAATTTCTAGGTCACTGAATGTGGGTGCCAGCGCCCTACAAGCAAACCAAAATTCAAACCAATGCGACCACTGACATTACAGCTGGCCCATGTTATAGAGAGGTACGTTGAAATTGGAAGGTGAAACCCAAATGGTCAAAATCCGACATTTTCTCACCTTTCTGCCCGTTCGTAGCTCAAAAATTGACAAAGACAATCCTCATCTCGTTGTGTAGCTGGACATAGACAAGGGCACCAAGAAAAACAGTCACATTTCTCTAAAGAACTCGCCCAGGGCTACTGAAAGCTGAATAATAACCTATCTCAAAGTTTTGGGCTTTTTACCCGTGAATCTTCACTTTGCGACTAAACTATTCACAGAAATGAAAAATTTATGGGTCACTGAATGTGGGTGCCAGCGCCCTACAAGCAAACCAAAAATCAAACCAATGCGACCACTGACATTACAGCTGGCTCATGTTATAGAGAGGTACGTTGAAATTGGAAGGTGAAACCCAAATGGTCAAAATCCGACATTTTCTCACATTTCTGCCCGTTCGCAGCTCACAAAATGAAACTGACCATCCTCATCTGGTTGTGTAGCTGGACATAGACAGGGGCACCAAGAAAAACAGTCACGTATCTCTAAAGAACTCGCCCAGGGCTGCTGAATGCTGAATAATAACCTATCTCCAAGTTCAGGGCTTGGTACAGGTGAATCTTCACTTTGCGACTAAACTATTTACAGCAGTGTCAAATTTTATTGGTCATTGAATGTTGGTGCCAGCGCCCTACAAGCAAACCAAAAATCAAACCAATGCGACCACTGACCTTACAGCTGGTTCATGTTATAGAGAGGTACGTTGAAATTCAAAGGTGAGCACAAATGGTCAAAATCCAACATTTTCTCACATTTCTGCCCGTTCGCAGCTCAGAAAATTAAAATGACCATCCTCATCTGGTTGTGTAGCTGGACATAGACAAGGGCACCAGGAAAAACAGTCACGTATCTCTAAAGAACTCCGCCCAGGGCTGCTGAATGCAGAATACCGTATTATCTCTAATATAAGCACGGTCCATTATTTTTTCAATGTACCTCCGCCCCGTGCTATTAATGGAGACGTTCCTTTATTGGAGACTGTTCCATTATTATTTCAACCTTATTTCAGAGGCATGTTGCCAAGCCAAATTCATGTCAGACACACACATTTCAGGTTTTTTCGCCGGTACAGATAATGAAATTACACAGTGTGCTTATAATGGAGACTGAGCACTTTATTTTTTGAATGCCTCCCCAAGGTGTTCTATTATTGAAGATGTGCTATTATTGGAGACTATGCTTATATTAGAGATAATACGGTAATAACCTACCTCCAAGTTTAGGGCTTGGTACCCGTGAATCTTCACTTTGCGACTAAACTATTCACAGCAGTGCCAAAATTTCTGGGTCACTGAATGTGGGTGCCAGCGCCCTACAAGCAAACCAAAAATCAAACCGATGCGACCACTGACATTAAAGCTGGCTCATGTTACAGAGAGGTACGTTGAAATTGGAAGGTGAGCACAAATGGTCAAAATCCGACATTTTCTCACCTTTCTGCTATTTCGCAGCTCAGAAATTGACAATGACAATCCTCATCTCGTTGTGTAGCTGGATTAAACTATTCAGTGGTGCCAAATTTTCTGGGTCACTGAATGCGGGTGCCAGCGCCCTACAAGCAAACCAAAAATCAAACCAATGCGACCACTGAAATTACAGCTGGCTACTCTTATAGAGAGGTACGTTGAAATTAGAAGGTGAGAACAAATGGTCCAAATCCGACATTTTCTCACCTTTATGCCTGTTCGCAGCTCAGAAATTGACAAAGACAATCCTCATCTCGTTGTGTAGCTGGACATAGACAAGGGCACCAAGAAAAACAGTCACATATCTCTAAAGAACTCGCCCAGGCCTGCTGAAAGCTGAATAATAACCTATCTCCAAGTTTAGGGCTTGGTAACCGTGAATCTTCACTTTGCGACTAAACTATTCACAGCAGTGCCAAAATTTCTGGATCACTGAATGTGGGTGCCAACGCCCTACAAGCAAACCGAAAATCAAACCAATGCGACCACTGACATTGCAGCTGGCTCATGTTATAGAGAGGTACGTTGAAATTGGAAGGTGAGCACAAATGGTCAAAATTCGACATTTTCTCACCTTTCTGCCCGTTCGCAGGTCAGAAATTGGCAAAGACAATCCTAATCTCGTTGTGTAGCTGGACATATACAAGGGCACCAAGAAAAAGAGCCACATTTCTCTAAAGAACTCACCCGGCTGCTGATAGATGAATAATAACCTATCTCAAAGTTTGGGGCTTTTTACCCGTGAATCTTCACTTTGCGACTAAACTATTCACAGCAGTGCCAAATTTTCTGGGTCACTGAATGTGGGTGCCAGCGCCCTACATGCAAACCAGAAATCAAACCAATGCGACCACTGACATTACAGCTGGCTCATGTTATAGAGAGGTACGTTGAAATTGGAAGGTGAGCACAAATGGTCAAAATCCGACATTTTCCCACGTTTATGCCTGTTCGCAGCTCAGAAATTGACAAAGACAATCCTCATCTCGTTGTGTAGCTGGACATATACAAGGGCACCAAGAAAAACAATCACATATCTCTAAAGAACTCGCCCAGGCCTGCTGAAAGCTGAATAATAACCTATCTCAAAATTTGGGGCTTTTTACAAGTGTATCTTCCCTTTGCGACTAAACTATTCACAGCAGTGCCAAATTTTCTGGGTCACTGAATGTGGGTGCCAGCGCCCTACACGCAAACCAAAAATCAAACCAATGCGACCACTGAAATTACAGCTGGGTCATGTTATAGAGAGGTACGTTGAAATTGAAAGGTGAGCACAAATGGTCAAAATCCGACATTTTCTCACTTTTATGCCTGTTCACAGCTCACAAAATGAAAATGACCATCCTCATTTGGTTGTGTAGCTGGACATAGACAAGGGCACCAAGGAAAACAGTCACATGTCTCTAAAGAACTCGCCCAGGGCTGCTGAATGCTGAATAATAACCTATCTACAAGTTTAGGGCTTGGTACCCGTCAATCTTCACGTTACGACTAAACTATTCACAGCAGTGCCAAAATTTCTGGGTTACTGAATGTGGGTGCCAGCGCCCTACAAGCAAACCAAAAAACAAACCAATGCGACCACTGACATAACAGCTGGCTCATGTTATAGAGAGGTATGTTGAAATTGGAAGGTGAGCACAAATGGTCACATTTTCTCACCTTTCTGCTCGTTCGCAGCTCAGAAATTGACAAAGACGATCCTCATCTCGTTGTGTAGCTGGACATATACAAGGGCACCAAGAAAAAGAGCCACATTTCTCTAAAGAACTCACCCGGCTGCTGATAGATGAATAATAACCTATCTCAAAGTTTGGGGCTTTTACCCGTAAATCTTCACTTTACGACTAAACTATTCACAGCAGTGCCAAATTTTCTGGGTCACTGAATGTGGGTGCCAGCGCCCTACATGCAAACCAGAAATCAAACCAATGCGACCACTGACATTACAGCTGGCTCATGTTATAGAGAGGTACGTTGAAATTGGAAGGTGAGCACAAATGGTCAAAATCCGACATTTTCTCACCTTTATGCCTGTTCGCAGCTCAGAAATTGACAAAGACAATCCTCATCTCGTTGTGTAGCTGGACATAAAACAAGGGCACCAAGAAAAACAATCACATATCTCTAAAGAACTCGCCCAGGCCTGCTTAAAGCTGAATAATAACCTATCTCCAAGTTTAGGGCTTGGTACCCGTGAATCTTCACTTTGCGACTAAACTATTCAGAGCAGTGCCAAATATTCTGGGTCACTGAATGCGGGTGCCAGCGCCCTACAAGCAAACCAAAAATCAAACCAATGCGACCACTGAAATTACAGCTGGGTCATGGTATGAAGAGGTAGGTTGAAATTGGAAAGTGAGACCAACTGGTCAAAATCCGACATTTTCTCACCTTTATGCCTGTTCGACGCTCAGAAATTGACAAAGACAATCCTCATCTCGTTGTGTAGCTGGACATAGACAAGGGCACCCAGAAAAAGACCCACATTTCTCTAAACAACTCGCCCAGGGCTGCTGAAAGCTGAATAATAACCTATCTCAAAGTTTAGGGCTTGGTACCCGTGAATCTTCACTTTGCGATTAAACTATTCAGTGGTGCCAAATTTTCTGGGTCACTGAATGCGGGTGCCAGCGCCCTACAAGCAAACCAAAAATCAAACCAATGCGACCACTGAAATTACAGCTGGCTACTCTTATAGAGAGGTACGTTGAAATTCAAAGATGAGCACAAATGGTCAAAATCCGACATTTTCTCACCTTTGACAATGAAACTGACCATCCTCATCTCGTTGTGTAGCTGGACATAGAAAATTGCACCATGAAAAAGAGCCACATTTCTCTAAAGAACTCACCCAGGGCTGCTGAAAGCTGAAAAAGAACCTATCTAGAAGTTTGGGGCTTTTTACCCGTGAATCTTCACTTTGCGACTAAACTGTTCACAGCAGTGCCAAATTTTCTGGGTCACTGAATTTGGGTGCCAGCGCCCTACTTGGTCCGGCTCATCGCAATTGTCGCTTATCTATCGCCACTAAGAACAGGAGTTTTGTTGGCGCTCTGTGAAATTTTCAATAGGCATAGTTAGGAAGCATGATACATGAAACTCTCCGCCACAAGAAGAAACATTCAGCCGTGGAATCAGGTGAAGCGAGTCATAGAAGGAAAGCAAGGTAAGCAAAATACACGAAATAAATCAGCGAAGGAGCGTGTTCTTGCACTCACACTCTTACAGGCCCAGAGTTCATTCAACTCTCCATCACTCGAGCTGCCGCCTTTATATGAGCTGACATTAAATTGGTGGTGTCTAGCTGCTGGCGTAGACTGGTAGAGTATCTCGTTCTTTGTCAGCCTGTCGTACGGCAGCTATGGGAAAGGAACAGTTGTGTCTGTCATTTCGGTGCTTGAAGGAACCGTGGGCAGTGTGACCTGTGTGTCACCACAGTGTGTTTCAACAGAGCCTTCGAAATGAGGCATACAGGCCTCTCCAGACAGCTGTCATACGCTCCGCTGGATACGCTGACCACAAGACTCTTGTAATGCTGCTGCCAGGTCCACGAAGGAACAACAACTAAAACGTCCCTGCCATGCACGCATCGCATCGAAAACACCTTTCTTCTTCAGCATTACGCTCATACTAGCTCATACTACTCTGCCATGCACGCCTGCCTGTCACGCTCTCCAGGATGTTTCCGGTCTGTGGGTCGCTGCGCTTGGCTTTTGGCAACACAGACAGTGAATGGCCAGATTTCCACTTCCCAAAAAGTCGAACACATCGCAATTCAAAGCGCTAGTCACGATCATTCTTTGGTGCTTCACCTAATCTTGCCATCACAACCTCGCAAGCAAAAGTAAATAATTAGTTAGATATCGTGATTGAACTGGGTTTTACGTGTCAAAAAGTGCGTGGGAGATAAGCGACAATTGCGATGAGCCGGACCAAGTACAAGCAATCCAAAAATCAAACCAATGCGACCACTGACATTACAGCTGGGTCATGTAATAGAGAGGTACGTTGAAATTCAAAGATGAGCACAAATGGTCAAAATCCGACATTTTCTCACCTTTATGCCCGTTCGCAGCTCACAAAATGAAAATGACCATCCTCATCTCGTTTTGTAGCTGGACATAGACAAGGGCACCAAGAAAAACAGTCACATATCTCTAAAGAACTCGCCCAGGGCTGTTGGAAGCTGAATAATAACCTATCTCCAAGTTTAGGGCTTGGTACCCGTGAATCTTCACTTTGCGACTAAACTATTCACAGCAGTGCGAAATTTTCTGGGTCACTGAATGTGGGTGCCAGCGCCCTACAAACAAACCAAAAATCAAATCAACTATCAGGTCTATAATCTATTTATCGTATACCAGGTATACTCCACGCAAGGTTTCTCTTCATATGCGACATATCCTTTTAATTTTAGTATAATATAACCTATACCACATTGTACGGCATTGCAGGATCTAGGTCATTGTTTACACTAGGTTCAGCATCGGTAGCACAATGGCTGGGTTGCTGGGAAGAGTGCCTGACATTCACATGGTCGTGGGTTGAATCCCCTCTTGTGTACATCTGCTTTGTTGAAAATTTTCTTTTTCTAAGTTGGAGAGACAATGTATGTGTCCAAGAGGTTCTAAGCAGTCAACTATTAACAGTCTAGTATAACTGCGTATTTGACTAAGCAGTCCAATATGCCATATACCGGTATTTGACTAAGCAGTCCAATATGCCATATACCGGTATTTGACTAAGCAGTCCAATATGCCATATACCGGTATTTGACTAAGCAGTCCAATATGCCATATACCGGTATTTGACTAAGCAGTCCAATATGCCATATACCGGTATTTGACTAAGCAGTCCAATATGCCATATACCGGTATTTGACTAAGCAGTCCAATATGCCATATACCGGTATTTGACTAAGCAGTCCAATATGCCATATACCGGTATTTGACTAAGCAGTCCAATATGCCATATACCGGTATTTGACTAAGCAGTCCAATATGCCATATACCGGTATTTGACTAAGCAGTCCAATATGCCATATACCGGTATTTGACTAAGCAGTCCAATATGCCATATACCGGTATTTGACTAAGCAGTCCAATATGCCATATACCGGTATTTGACTAAGCAGTCCAATACGCGATATACCGGTATTTGACCGCTTAGGTATCAGGGAAATCAGTGGGGTCAAATCCTAAGAAGGCGATAATGATTCCTATGTATATACAATGTGTAATAGAATTATTGATATTAGCGGCATGCCCAGTGCTGCTGTACTTGCACGGCTATTCTTCCACCTCCCATTTCTCCCAAGTCCGAGTCGATAAGGAGCAGACGGGAAATATCTCTCTCACCTTGAACGGTTGTGGCAGTGTAACGTAGAAATCATTGGCAGCTGCTGCATTCCCTTCGTAGCTAAGCTATTTACGGACCATGTGCGCCGCTTGCTACAAACTGCCACAAACTATCCTGCTCTGACACTATCGTTCTAATCCCATAGAAGTTAAACTTAGAGTCAGAGGCAAATAGTAAGATTATGCAAATATTCTAACTTGCGCTACGGGGACAACACGTGTTGTGTAGATACACAGGATGATCTAGTCTGGTTGGAGATAGGACACAACGACAATTATAGTGATTGCAGGCATCGCCTCTACTCCTTCCTCAACAGTCAGTCTGTGAGAGATTTCTGCATCTACAGAAATACGGACGATCTGCATAATTATCCTGACTGTACGGTAGACTGTGTAGTGTAGGCTAGCTAGCTGTGCAACGCGGGAATACCATCATCATGATCATGCATGATGCAGCTGCACGGGAAGGTTTTGCGCGCCAGTGTGTTTCCTTGCTGCCAGTGCCACTGACTCTGTACTGTGAATGCTGCGAGGTCAGTGCGCGTGGCCAGATCATGTAGATGTGGATCTTCTCCAGGCATTGGTAGTTCTACTCGCAGCGATCTACAATACAATGTAGTGTAGATCACAGCCTCTTTTACGGGCAAAATAAACAAAATGAATATTTTTTCCCAAGTGTTCCAAAAACTTCAACTCAAAGTTCTAGAAAGAAAAAAAGAAGGAAAAAACACGCAAAAAAAACAGCATAATAATGTATATACCTACTTAGCTAAGTAGGTTACTTGCTGCTGTTTACCTAATTAGGTAAACAGCAGCAAGTAACAACTTCAAGTCAATATTCCAGTCACTGTTACCGTTGGTGCACGCTAAGCCGGTACCCGGGCCTCTACCACTGCCAGAGCAGCAGAGGTATCACCCACAGCCAAGGCAGACTGACTAGAGAGCCTTCTGCACCCTCGGAGGCACATGATGCAGGACCGCAAGAGGGAAAAAGCGATCCTGCACCTGATGCAAGCCATCACATGCGAGTACTGCTCCCCTCTTTCCGCCGCCAACAGAGAGGCCACTCGTTTGTAGAGGGCCGTTGCTGCCCATGGCATCCGGTAGACAACTGAGTTCTGCAAAGACCGGAAGTGAGTTTGGCCACCATATAGATCTACCACTGACAGGTAACAAGTCATGTACGTCCATTTTACCATGACATTGTTTTACTATCGGTGATCTCCTGCACGGTTCCGCAGTGCAGTGATCGCCGTGGCCAGTGGCAATGGTAATGGTGACCTGGTGACTGGGTCTGGGGTCTGACCTGCAGTGAAGCACTGAAGCAGTGAAGGAAAGACCAACGAGCGCAGCTAGCTATGCATGAGTCCAGTACAGTGTCAGTACATTGAGGGGGGGGGGGGTTACAGCGTGCAGCTAGCTGCTGGTCCAGTAACACCTGAGATAGCATAGCCCAGGCTACGTGTGTGCCTAGCGAAAGCATGCGGAATGCCATGTAGCGATTGTAGGCTTGTAGCACTCTGTGCATGTGGTGATACGACCCAACAGGTGCACAGATGCCCCCCCCCCCCCAAGCAAACACCCTTCCTCCACTTGGCACTTCCAGTGCAGTGTGAGTCATTAATTTGTATAGTCTTCACAACCTACCAAGTCACATGCACATGCATGTGTGGATGGATGCACGCACACACCCAAGAATGTGCACACACATACACACATACACACCATTGGACCATTTGACGCCCATCGCCGGAGGCGATGATAGCGATGCTACAGCAGAAGCCAGAGCAGCTTGTGCTGGGATTGCACCATTCAACAGCTTGCAGGGCTGCACACACATACACACACGCACACACACACACACACACACACACACACACACACACACACACACACACACACACACACAGAAAAGCCCAGGATAAGAAAGGTGAATCCACTCTAACACACAGGTAATCAGTGAACTATGTGGATGAGTTTACTCCTATGGCTCCTCTCGTCAAAGCCATGCAGCAAAAGCGGAGCTCAGGACTTAGCATCCAGCATCAATATGAGGATGCAAACAATAATGATAATACGAATGAACAGTGTACGGAAGTCCAAGCAAATGCCAAATGTGAGTGTGTGAGATATTAAGACTTAGTTAGATTAATGTAGTACTGAATTTCTCTCCAAACTGGCAGCATGCTGAATACCTCATCTAATATCGACCTACATGTATTTAATTAAGGGAATGAAAAGGAGAAGGTGAAAAAAATAGCACGGATATGATACATGTACAGTACAGATCGGCTATAGCGTTGGTGTTTGATTTTCGTGAAAATATCACTATAGGCGATATATTACTATAGGCGATATGCATACTTAGGTATGCCTGACAAATGCGTGTATGGTGTCATTCGTATCAGTGCAGCGTGCAGAAGCGTGCTGTGCATGTGACTGTGCAATGCGCGCAGTGCAGAGCTACTTCCTGCGGAAAGAAAAACTTCGTGACTTTTTGACATAAGTGTTCAAGGAGTTGCTGTGCTCAACAAATAATTATGTGTTCCTTTGGAAGAGAATCACTTAATTCAACACATTCAATCCCACTAATTGATCCTGTAGATATTGTTGATATTATCAAGAATATCTACAGGATCAATTAGTGGGAGTAGAATCTCAGTTTGGGTCGCCATCGCTCGACTCATCGCCGCTGAAATCGTTTCAAGTGGCAGGTCGATCGACGCGTGATGTCGTATGTCACGGAGAAGCTTCCCCGCGTCCCTGATCGTCTTCGCTGTTACCTGAATGCCTTCTCCAACATCTCGGCGTCGACCACGGTAGGGCTTCAGCGCTGGTACTCATTACTGCCACCGATCTCGCTCGAGGATGCCCCGGAAGAACAACAAGCACAGCCAACGCCAACCATTTCGCATTTCCTCCGAGGGATATCATAGTCGTACCAGCGCTTCCTGGCTGCCGCGATCAGATCTCGCCATGTATAATTTTTTTATGATCATCACTATAGCCGATGAAAAATATATGCAATAAGATCATTTTGACAAAGAAATCGTATCATTATAGCCGATATATTACTATAGCCGATTATTACTATAGCCGATCCGATATGTATATTAAGGGGTGGTTTACGAAAATGAATTTGAGAATACGATCACTATAAGAGGTATATTACTATAGCCGACAACCCTATAGCCGATCCGCACTGTACTCAGTCGGGACAAACTGTGTTCTCATAAATAGCCAGGCTTGAATCTAAGAATGATGGATATTTTAATTGTTATCAAGACAGAAAATAGTGAACGATTGTGTTACTCCCTGCATGGGACAAACACGTTCATTTTTCTTAACACTGTGCTGGATATCAAGAGTAGAATTGAAGATAACTCGCATGCAATATCAAGTCAAGTTCCAATTGCATTGCATCAATACTGACATACTATATTCTCAGTTCCTGACCAGCATGTGCGGATACCACACACTGAGATCATTCACCATGATATGGGATTGTGTTGTATACAATACTATACACACATCCATGACATCACTATCACTTCCCGGGATATCTTGTGATGTCACGGAGAGTGGCAAGGTCATGACTACTAGCAGTACATGTATATCATTTGCATATCTTCATATATCTTCTCACTTGAGTGTAATGGTATGCAGCTCAGAAACAGACAATGACCCGCCTCATCTCGTTGTATAGCTGGACATAGGCAAGCGCACCAGGAAAAAGAGCCGCATTTCTCTAAAGCACTCGCCCAGGGCTGCTGAAAGCTGAAAAACATGAATCTTCACTTTGCGACTAAACTATTCACAGCAGTGCCAAATTTTCTAGGTCACTGAATGTGAGTGCCAGCGCCCTACAAGCAAACCAAAAATCAAATCAATACGACCACTGACATTACAGCTGGGTCATGTTATAGAGAGGTACGTTGAAATTGAAATTGAAAGGTAAGCACAAATGGTCAAAATCTGACACTTTCTCACCTTTCTGCCGGGTCGCAGCTCAGAAACTGACAAGGACTATCCTCACCCCGTTGTATAGCTGGAGATAGACAAGTGCACAAAGAAAAAGAGCCACATTTCTCTAAAGAACTCGCCCAGGGCTGCTGAAAGCGGAAAATTAACCTGAATGTGGGTGATGGCGCCCTACAAGCAAACCAAAAATCAAATCAATGCGATGGGGAAAAAAATTACAGCTGGGTCATGTTATAGAGAGCTACATACTACATTGAAAGTGACACGTGGGCACAAATGGTCAAAAAGTGACAATTTCTCACCTTTCTGCCCGTTCGAAACTCAAGAACTGACCATCACCACCCTGATCTTGTCGTATAGCTGGACATAGGGAAGTGCACCAAGAAAAAATACTACATTTCAATAAACAACTCGGCCAGGGCTGCTGAATGTTGAAAATAACCTATGTCCCAGTTTTGGGCCTTTTTGCCAGTGATTCTTCACTTTGCGACTAAACTATTCACAGCAGTGCCACATTTTCGGCGTCACTGAATGCGGGTGCCAGCGGCCCACCAGCAAACCAAAAATCAAATCAATGCGACCACTCATATTACAGCTGGGTCATGTTATAGAGAGGTACGTTGAAAGTGACACGTGGGCGCAAATGGTCAAAAAGCGACAATTTCTCACCTTTCTGCCCGTTCGAAGCTCAAGAACTGACCATCGCCACCCTGATCTTGTTGTATAGCTGGACATAGGGAAGTGCACCAAGAAAAAATTCCACATTTCAATAAAAAAAACTCGCTCAGGGCTGCTGAATGCTGAAAATATACTATTTCAAAGTTATGGGCCCTTTAGCCCGTGATTCTTCATTTTGTGACGTAACTATTCACAGCAGTGCCAAATTTCCGACGTCACTGAATGCGGGTGCCAGCGGCCTATTAGCAAACCAAAAATCAAATCGATGCGATCACTCACATCACAGCTGGGTCGTGTTATACAGAGGTACGTTGGAAGTGACACGTGGGCACGATTTAAAACAACGATCACAGGTAGCGCAGTGCTGGTTGCACCACGGATGACTGGTGATTGGTATGCGCTGGGGTGTGGGCGGTGATGCCGTGGCGGTTGTCGTGCACTTGTGCACAGCAAGTCCACCGGCACTTCGGAACCACCGAAGGCAGGCATGGCATTGACGTGCGTTCGGCTGTTCCGCTACAGGCAGCTGGCGATCAGCAGAACATTTGTGTCGTTCACACACACACACACACACACACACACACACACACACACACGTGCATAGACACTGCCGGAGCAGAATCTACCAGAGACGTGTCAACTGCCGGAGCAGGATCTTGGCAGAGCCAAAAGAGTCTGAGACTTGCCAACTGCCGGAGCAGGATCAGACAAGAATGATCCACACACAATACGGATAGAAATTTATAGCGACGCGAGCTCTAGCAAGTCACCATCTACAGCCAGCATAGCACTGGCCGGATTTTTTTGGCGACGACTGTAGCTTGACCATGATTTTTATTCAGTGTTCCGTCGCATTTCATATATTGCTAAACTATCTGGTTTCTGTGTGTGAGCCGACAATAGGCGGTTGTGCGATGACAGTCTGGTTCTTTTCATTACCTTCGTAATCTGTGTCACGCTCACTTGGTTGCGGTTTCATTCATGTCTGTCATGCTAGTGTTAGTAGCCGCTGAACTAGTATCGTACGCTGCACATATCTAGAGTGCAAGAGTTCATAGTGCGTACGGGATCTTTCCATGCCTGCTGCTTTGGCTTCCTTTGTTTCGCTGCTTTTCAGGATATGTTCTGTGCATAAATTACCTGGTTTTAGTTGATAGTGCTTTAGTGTGTGTGTAAGGATTTGTAGAGAACAGGAGCTGTTGTTGTATCGTCTTGCAAGAACGTTGTAAGACAGATCAAGCCCCACAGTTTGTGTGATGATTCGAGTGTATGAGTACTCGAGTGCATGAATATACAGTCTTCGAAGGGTTCGTGTGCGTGTGAGTAGAAAATACGAACATATCTGGTCCTTCGAGCCGGATCGTGGCATGGAGTCGGATCCTGGTATGCGTAGGAGCAGCCGTTCCTCGATAGGTGTACCTCCTCAGCGATGGGGTTTCGAGACCGAAGCTGTCGAAGGTAATCGTGACCAGCAAGGAGCAGTACCGACGTCCGGCAATGGAAGTCGAGCTGTGAGTGCTCGATCGCGGACATCATCAGCCCAGCACAGTGGTAGCTCGCGACGAGCAGTGTTGGAAGCTGAGATTCGAGTCGCAAAGGCGCAGTTGGAACTGCGAGAATCTGAATTGGCAGCGGAAACTCTTGTAAGGACAAGTAGTGTTCGTTCGCCAGGCTCCGGGACAGGGAGGTCCCCGTCTCTCGGGATGCAACAACAAGTGTTTGCGGAGGCCGCAGAAGTGCTTGATGCAGGCGACGAGGCACCACAAGGAGAGCCACACGACAACTCTCAACCGGACGCAGTAGTCGTCGGACTGGTTGCAGGAGATGTCGGGGACGTAGCAGGACACGTCCAGGAGATAGAGTCGGACGCCGAAAGTCACCTCCGACGCGAGTTCCAGCTGAAGGAACTCAGGTACCAGCAGGAAATCGGCTACCTCGGCGAGCAGTTGAACGAGTGCCGAAAGGAGTCGAGAAGGGTGAAAGACCGTGCTCAATCGATCGTCCAGAAGCTGGAGGTCGCCGAAAGCAAGCTTAGGGTCGCACAGCGGGAGAATCGAGACCTGTTGCAAACCAGCTACGAAAAGGAGAAGGGCATGTACAGTGAGCTGGAGCAAGCGCGGCACGAACTCGCGGAGCTGGAGCAAGCGCGGCACGAACTCGCGGAGATGGAGCGGCGCGTGCAGCATGCACACAGCAAGGTATGTGACGAGTCCACAGCTGTAGTTGCATCACGTGTGAATTCTCCTCAATCCGTGAATAGTACAGACAGTCGTGATGGTGCCAAGTGTGTAACGCACGGGCTGTCTGCCTGTCAGATGAGTGGCAGTCACAGTCGAGTGGTCAGAGATGAGGCCAGCAGTCAAGTGCCCGTGCCAGCCAGCAGTGACTCTAGTAATGATTGTAGCAGTACAGCTGGCAATGCTGACTCAGACCAGTGTACTGGCCAGGGCACCATAGGCATCGCCAACATGGCACAGGAGTTTATGGGTGCTTTGACAGCAGCACTACGGAGTAGTGGCAACAACACCACCACCAGCCACAGTACTACTCCTGACTCTGACACTGGCCTACACCAGCTAGCATCCCGACACAGCTCCATCAACACCAAGCTGCCCACGTTCTCTGGGAGACCTGAGGAATGGCCAACGTTCATCAGCACATACAGGAGCAGCACCAAGCAGTGCGGATTCAGCAATGCCGAGAACGTTCAACGCCTGCAAGCGTGCCTGAAGGGCAAAGCACGGGATGCGGTACAGCTGATGCTCTCCGTGCCCGACAATGTGGAGCAGGCCGTGCAGACGCTCGAGCAACGGTTTGGCAGACCGGAGCTCGTCGTCACTGAGCTGATCGAGCAAGCCAAATCACTCAAACCCGTGAGGGCAGACGACCCCGACAGCTTGATCGGACTGGCAACGGCCATCAACAACATCGTGCTGACAATGAAGCTGCTCAACAGCCAGGGCCACCTGACCAACCCTGCATTGCACAACGAGTTGGTCACGAAGTTACCACCAGCTCAACGGATGCAATGGGGAGAGTATCTAAAGACGCAAGGGTTGACGACCGATCAGCTCGGACTCGACACGTTCTCGTCCTGGCTGGGAGAGCGAGCTGAGGCTGCAGCGCTGGTGGCGCCAGCCAAGAGCCTTGCACAACCAACGACAACGTACAAGCCTCGCGGGCAGACAGCACTGCACGCCGCCAGCTCATCTGCAAACGAGGCCAGGCGAGACAAACCAGTTCGGTCCTGCCGGAATTGCAACGGCAGCCACTGCATCACCTGGTGCCGAAGCTTCAAGGCACTGCCAGTGAAACAGCACCGGGAATTAGTATACGAATGGAAGCTATGCACCTGCTGCCTGAGGTCCGGGCACTGGAGGGCAGCGTGTCAGTCGGGAGGATGCGAACGTTGTCCAGCCAGGCACCACACTCTGCTCCACCAAGAGCGTACCCAGCGGACTAGTGGAGCACGAGGGGGCTCGACGACTGACGGAACGAGTGGAGCACGAGAGAGCTCGAACACTGACGGAACACAGCCCCAGGCAGCGACCAACCATCAAACCAGTGCATCGATGGGAGATCAGATTGCCTTCATGACTGTGCCAGTAGTGCTGGAGTATGAGGGTCGCCAACAGCGCGTCACCGCATTGCTGGACCCAGCCTCTACTACCAGCTTTCTGACGGATGACGCTGCGAGTAAGCTTGGCATAGTCGGCAAGCCCCAGTCGCTCCAGACAACTGTTCTGGGCGGTAAGACAGTGACAGGACAACACCAGTGTGTTGAGGTCACTATGAGAAGTGTGGATGGCAACTACAGTGCGGACCTCGAGGTGTGGACCCAGCCACAGATTACCACCCACACAGCACCGGTCAACTGGGACAAGATCAAATGCTGTTATGAGCACCTGAGAGATATTCCATTACCACCAACCAACACCCGCACTCCGGAGCTACTAGTAGGCCTGAATGTGCCGGGAGCACATACTACACTGGAAGAAGTCGTTGGCAATGATGGTGACCCAATCGCTCGTCGCCTACCATTGGGCTGGGTGTGCTTTGGACCAGTAGTGACGCCCTCACAGTGCTCGATGACCACAGCCGTCACGCCAGCAGATGACATGACACCACAGCAGCGATTGGACGCTATTGTGGAGAAGTTCTGGTTGTGGGACGATGTTGGGACTGTGACACAGTCTACCCTCACCCAGGCAGAAATCGAAGCCGACCGTCTGGTACGTGAGATGACTACTCACGATGGTACTCGGATCGTCACTGGCATCCCATGGACGAGTGACGGTGGTCGGCCGCAACTGACAAGCAACATCGCGACAGCCAAGAGCCGCTTATTCAACCTGGAGCGCTCGCTAGCTCGGCGCCCACCAGTATACGACCAGTACCGTCAGCTTGTAGCTCAACATCTAGAGAAGGGTTACATCACGAGGTGCGATGCCGACGTTCTCACCGAGCCAGACCAGTGGTTCTTGCCCCATTTTCCAATAGTGCGGCAGGACAAGGAGACAACGAAAGTGCATATGGTCTTTGACGCTGCAGCCACCCACGACGGCCAGTCACTGAATGACCATATGTATGCTGGGCCGAAACTACAGCAAGACCTGGTGGAGGTCCTGCTAGGATTCTGTCAGGAACCTGTTGCACTCGTCGGCGACATCGCTGAGATGTTCCTGCAAGTCGGCCTCAAACCCGCAGATAGGCGGTATGTGAGATTCTTGTGGCGAGAGTCCCCACAATCTACCATGGAAGCGTTTGAATTCAACCGATTGGTATTTGGCCTCAAGGCGTCGCCATATCTAGCCTGCCGTGCCGTCAAGGAGGTTGGAAGCAGATTTGGCTCTAACTACAGTGACATGGCTCGTAGTGCTATCGACCGGTCTCTGTACGTGGACGACCTGCTCAAGTCCTGTCCTACAACTGATAGCGCTATCACCACTCAGCGGGAAGTCCAGTCCCTCCTGCAACATGGTTCATTCCACCTGCGCCAATGGCGGAGCAACGACCGCCAAGTGCTGGAGGCTATACCCAAGGCTGACCGTGCTACAGATTCGCTACTGCATCTCAGTAGCAACGACAACCCGACCATCTCCAATCCAGTCAAGACACTCGGCGTAGCTTGGAATGCGAGAGATGATGTGTTCACCTTCGTTTACAAAGCAACATCACCGCAGCAACTCACGAAACGATCACTGTTGTCCAAGATGGCTACCATCTATGATCCACGAGGTCAGCTGTCACCCTTCACTATCCGTGCACGGCTGATGTTCCAAGAGCTATGTACGCAGCAGAAGGATTGGGACGCCGCACTGTCTGATGAACAGAGCTCTAAGTGGCAGCGGTGGTTTGCGGAATTACCATTGCTGGCAGAGATCAAGGCAGATCGATGTTTCAAGGATGCACATCGTCCTCCAGAGTCCGCGGCACTCTCAGTGCACGTCTTCACCGATGCGTCATCGCATGCAGTCGCTACAGCAGTATACGTGCGCTGCGAGTACCCTGATGGCTTCGTGAAAGTCACGCTCGCATTCGCCAAAGCCAAGACCGCGCCAATCAAGCCAACCACCATCCCGAAGCTCGAACTTCGTGGCGCAGCCCTGGGAGTACGTGCGAGTCAAGTCGTAGCTCGAGCGCTAGACATACCAGTAGAGAAGCATGTATACTGGACTGACTCAACCAACGTTCTATACTGGCTGCGCAGCAACGCCAAGAACTTCCGGAGCGACATTGCCACTCGTATTGTTGAGATCCAGAAGAGTACTACAGCCGATCAATGGCGCCATGTGCCAGGCAAAGTCAATCCAGCCGACCTCGGCACCCGTGGCGAGCGCGCAGCCGACTTCATACAGAACGATACCTGGTGGAGAGGACCCCAGTTTCTGCAGTCGGCACCGGCAGAATGGCCGAAAACCAACCTCACTGTGCCAGCTCAGCTCCCCGGACAACTGAAGAAGAAGCCAGCCATCACGTTCGCCGTCGAACATGAACAGATCAGGCTAAGCCCATCTACGTACTCGTCCTGGTCGCGGCTAGTACGCATCACGGCATGGTGCTTGCGATTCCTAGGCAACCTGAGAGCAAGGATCACGAGGGAGCGAGCGGTTCCCACCAGCGCGGTAGTGGTACCATTGCAACAGACTGACGGGACGTCTGCAAAGAGTGCAGCCAGCAACTCCACAGAACAACACGCTACGGAGGAGTTGTCGCCGCAAGAACTGCAGAATGCGGAACTACACTGGGTTAGAGCGGCTCAAGTCGACACCTATGGAGGCACAATCCAGCGAATTGCACTTGGAAAGACTCTGCCGGCATCCGACCCGCTACAACGGCTGAATCCGGTGTTGCTCACAATTGAAGGTGTTCCTATACTGACACTGAGTGGACGACTAAAGGAATCGGCACATCTCTGCCGTGGTCTACAGCAGCCCATGTTGCTGCCACCAAACTATCGGGTGACACAGCTGTTGATCATGCAAGAGGATCAACAATGCCACCATTCTGCAGGGTCCCAACACCTACTGGCGAATCTCAGGCAGAGGTTCTGGATCGTGAACGGCCTTGCAGCTGTAAAACGCGCACGCCGAAGCTGTGTGAGGTGCCAGCGGATGAATGCTAATCCAGCAGAACAGCTGATGGGACCTGTGCCCAGTGTACGAACAACTCAGTCGTTCAAACCCTTCAGCAATTGTGGAGTCGACTTCGCGGGCCCATTTCTCACGAAACAAGGCCGCAGTCGGGCACAGCAGAAACGCTATCTGTGCGTCTTCACTTGTGTGGAGACCCGGGCCTGTCACCTAGAGATGGCGACATCGTTGAACGCAGACAGCTTCTTGATGGCGTTCTCTAGATTCGTAAAGCGTCGGGGAAATCCATCCGTCATGATATCCGACAACGGCACCAATTTCGTTGCCGCTGAGAGAGAGCTTCGTGAAGCTGCCGAGCAGATTGATAGGCAGAAGGTAGAACGTCGGTCCGCCGATGATGGTATCAAATGGCGTTTCAATCCACCACGTTCTCCCCACTTTGGCGGTATCTTCGAAGCAGTAGTGAAAGCAGCAAAGCGTGCACTCACTCATGTGCTGGGCAAGGCCAGCTTGACTGATGAGGAGCTCGTCACTGCCTTCACCGAGGTTGAGAATATCCTGAATTCCCGTCCTCTCACACAGCTCAGCACTGACCCGCAGGATGCCGATGTGCTGACCCCGAATCATTTCCACGTTGGCCGCATAGTGCAACCACTTGATTTGGAGATGGAAGTGAATGCCTCTGACGGCGTCCACCCGCGGAAGCGTTGGCAAGTAGTACAGCAGCATGTGTGTCATGTATGGACCCGCTGGATGAAGGAACTGGTTCCGCTATTGAACCTCAGGAAGAAATGGAGAGCAGAGAGAAGAGAGCTGCAGAAAGGCGACTTGGTGCTGTGCCCAAGTCCGGATGTGACACGTGGCCAGTGGCCACTAGGCAGAGTCGTAGGAACCCATCCAGGAGCCGATGGTCATGTAAGGGTAGTGGACGTGAAGATCGCCGACAAGATCAAGCGCCGGAGTGTTCACCAGCTTGTTCCATTGTGTGCAGATAGTGGCTGAGGAATTCAGTGCCTTAGCCCACCGTAGTGACAGTAGCAGCATAGAATGGACCTGCATATTTCCTTTTAGTTCTTTGTCTTTTCATGTTCTATCGTTACTGTTTGGTATCACACTCAGTCTTATACCCTTCGTGTGAGAGGGGGATTATGTTCCGTCGCATTTCATATATTGCTAGATTATCTGGTTTCTGTGTGTGAGCCGACAATAGGCGGTTGTGCGATGACAGTCTGGTTCTTTTCATTACCTTCGTAATCTGTGTCACGCTCACTTGGTTGCGGTTTCATTCATGTCTGTCATGCTAGTGTTAGTAGCCGCTGAACTAGTATCGTACGCTGCACATATCTAGAGTGCAAGAGTTCATAGTGCGTACGGGATCTTTCCATGCCTGCTGCTTTGGCTTCCTTTGTTTCGCTGCTTTTCAGGATATGTTCTGTGCATAAATTAGCTGGTTTTAGTTGATAGTGCTTTAGTGTGCGTGTAAGGATTTGTAGAGAACAGGAGCTGTTGTTGTATCGTCTTGCAAGAACGTTGTAAGACAGATCAAGCCCCACAGTTTGTGTGATGATTCGAGTGTATGAGTACTCGAGTGCATGAATATACAGTCTTCGAAGGGTTCGTGTGCGTGTGAGTAGAAAATACGAACATTCAGTGATAAATTTCCAGCATTCATGTCCATGTAATTAGTTCTGCATTTGTACGGCTATTTTCAACCTTACCTTCCTCCCAAGTCCATGGCTGAATACGTCCGTGAGCGCGCTAGAAACATTATCCTCTTCCACAGATGTAGCATTTGAAGGTAGAAATAGCGAACTGCTGCATCCCTTCATAAGTACGCTACTTACGGACTATCCGCCACGCTTGCCAATAACCGGCCTGTTCTGACCACTATGTTCTAGTTACTTAGAGGCAAATAGTAAGATTGTGCAAATAAATTCTAGCTTGCTTCGCCGAGGAAACTCTTGCAGTGTAAATACTCAAGATGACATAGTCTGGTCGAAGGCAGGAGGCACAACGACAAGCCTCTACTCCCACCGCCATACTGTCACTGTACTGTAGTACTAGTCGTAGTAGTAGTAGATCTACTAGTCTGTGACAAGTGTGAGAGATTTTCTGCACCTGCACCGGTCACCCGGGCCATGGCTCAGTCACTGAGTCTGTGTAGAGTCCGTGGATCTAACTTACTTCTAAATCTAATTCTGACATGTCACATGACAATCGACATGGCAACAGCGAATCCTAGCGCGACTTGCCGTGCTTTGAATCAGCCACTGAAGACCTGTGAGCGCTTGCAGGTCTCCGATTTTCCAATCGGAGCACGCCCAGGCGTGCTCCGATTGAATCGGAGCACGCCTAGGCGTGAATGCATGTCAGAAATGGTATCAAAGCATTCGTACTCGGACTCAAGTGCTAGAATCGGAGCCCTCCGCGCTAGCGCGCGTCGGGCTCCGATTCCGCACTTTCGTCCTCGTACTCATGCTCGATTCCATACTTCTGACATGTCACATGACAATCGACATGGCAACAGCGAATCCTAGCGCGACTTGCCGTGCTTTGAATCAGCCACTGAAGACCTGTGAGCGCTTGCAGGTCTCCGATTTTCCAATCGGAGCACGCCCAGGCGTGCTCCGATTGAATCGGAGCACGCCTAGGCGTGCTCCGATTCAGCCATCAGAGGCCGCTTTTTTTTTTAGTCACTGCGAAGAAGAGAAGCTGAACTGACCTGGTTTTTAGCTGACTAGACCGCCCTTGTTTTATCTCTGTGTTGTGACTGTGTACATTAGTCATTATGTAACATGTCTGAAGTACTAAACTGGCGACTAGTTGTGTTCCTTGTCTGGTCTAGTGTGCGTGCCTTGAGTAGGTACTAGGTATGTGTGAAGTACTACATGTAGTAGTACTAGTAGTAGTACGAAGTAGTTCGTGCAATGCATGTCAGAAATGGTATCAAAGCATTCGTACTCGGACTCAAGTGCTAGAATCGGAGCCCTCCGCGCTAGCGCGCGTCGGGCTCCGATTCCGCACTTTCGTCCTCGTACTCATGCTCGATTCCATACGTCAGGCACGGACCTCAGCTCCGATACGTGCTCTCTAGACTTTACTCTTTAGTTTAGATTGTCACTTACTTCTTTGCTGCTAGCTCGGCGTAGCTAGCTGTGCTCGCTGTGCAGACCTGTGTCACAGTGTGTGTGACTGGCCGCAGAGCTAAAGCATTGTACTACTGCATGTAGCATACCGGTACGCGGTACCATGATTACAGACTGTCTCAGTGTCTGTCAGTGTGTGTCAGGCAGTGCGCAGATCTACGCTTCCGCATGTCCCGCTCAGCTAAGTGCAGCTAGCTGCGAGGTCACCAGGTCACCGGCGTGACCTGGTGCAGTGTTGGGCTTGGTTCATTCAGGCTTTACTTTAGAGTTTAGTCACACTGCACTGTACTAACTAACTCTTACTGTCTGCAACACGGTAGGATCTAGGACTTTGAGTTTAGACTTCCGCTCCTGGAAGCGAAGGCCAGATCCCAGGGCCAGAACCAGGCTAGCGATTCATGCCCCCACAAGGCCACATGTAGGCTTGCAGCTTACACTTACATGACAGTTTTTGCATACGTCGCGCACCCGTCTGTTCTAGACTGTCTGTAGTCTGTAGTGTAGTGTAGATCTACACTACAGTACAGACAGTCTGTACTACAGACTGTAGTGTGTAGATCTACTGACTCTGTCACCATGGTCACGGTCACTGTCTGTGTAGTGTAGATCTACTGACTGTGTAGTGATGGCTAGGTGTCACCATGGTCACACAGACTGTGCCCGCTAAGTGCACACGCTGTCTGTACTGTAGACTGTAGAGTGTAGTGTAGTCAGTGTAGAAGGATACCGGTAGATCTGGTAGATGACTGCACTACTACTAGTACTAGTAGTAGTACTACATTATATATGATATAGTACATGACCACGAGAGCATTTTGACATACATGTACACGTGTTGTGGGTTCATATTTCGATAATTAGAATGTCCGGGTAATTAGAAGTTTTTTTCCTAGCATTTTGAGGTTCGAATTATCAGGATTCCACCTACATGTACACGTAATAGTAGATCTAGTGCGCGTCTTCATCAACTGTTCAAACAAATTTTATAAAAAGATTAGTTGATGTATCCCCCTTAGTGGCCTTACTGCATTAGAACGATTTCTATCATTTTAGAGTTTTTCAGTGGAATAGTCATGGCGATGATGACGTCCGATCAGATCTACCATCTCCACGAACTACGTGACGTAGCTACCTATTCCAAACTCTTCGAAACTAATCCACCTCTCCCATCGGATGAGGTTGTGGAGTTTCGAGGAGTTTCGAGGAGCTTCGTTTTTCTGAAGAGGCCACCTCTTCAGACACCTCTTCAGAAAAACGAAACTCCTCGAACGCGCCCCTAATCGTAGTCGTAGTCAACTGCCAGTACTCAGTAGATTACTGCTGCCAGTGCTGGCAAAACAGAAAACTGCATGATTTAGGCCAGCGTAACCATGGTAACCATGCAAGCGGAGCGCGAAGAGAACTGAGTCCAGCACTCCAGGCCAGGTCAAGTAAGTAAGTTCCGGACCCAGAGTTACATCCAGTTCCAACCGGTTTCATCCAGTTCCAACCGGTTTCATCCAGTTCCAACCGCTGAAAAAATTAATGTTGTTTCATCAGGTTCTAACCAGTTCCATCCAGTTCCATAATTATTAGGTTTACATAATATGTACGTAACAATCATAGTAAGTATTACTATTAGTAAGTAGTATTAGTATTTAGTATTAGTAAGTATTACTATTAGTTAGTTCACCATGCAGCTACAACCGCTCCCTGCATGTGTTGCACTGGTTTCAACTGGTTTACGCGCGGCGGGGAAAATAATGGTACAACACCGACTCAGCACGCATGCGTCTCACAATCATGAGAACTGCATCTCCGGCGTCTGTCCTAGCGCCTGGGTTTGCTTCAAACAAACTGTCCTCTTTTTTTTGTGTCAAAGTGAGAGCCTGCTTCCATGCGACAGCTAGCTGCCGCTTGAATGGATCGTAGAATTTGATTAGTTCACCAATACCGACACTAGGACTGTCGAAAGAAATCCTTCACGGAAAACGGAACCCCATTAGCCCGTGAAAAAATTTGGAAGAGAAGGATGAAGTGAAGACATCAACCGATAACAAAATGTGGAGCGCAAAAAAAGGTAAGTCGCCCATATTGGAAATCATGGAAATATTTGTTCCCGTATTCTAAACGTTCTTGACCTAGTACCTTGTAAACGATGGAGCATGCCTAGTAACTACAAACCTGGTAATTCGGGGTGTTCGTTACTGCGAATTGAACGATAATTTAGTCTTGCATTGAACGAGTCGATCAGTCAGTCTTGCATTCAACCTCACTCCTTCAAGGGAAGTGTGGGAATTTGATATGTTTGATAATGTGGGGCAGCCAAATGATTCCACGCCCGTTTACTTGCGATGGGTGTTGCTTGGCAGTGAACGAGTTGATCAGTCAGTCTTGCATTCAACCTCACTCCTTCACGGGAGTCTGGTGCTCTGTTATGCTTGATAATACGGGGAAGCCTTGTAACTCCATACATGCTGATTCAGGACGTGTGTTGCTTGGCAGTGACCTATGAGTCACTCTTGCGTTCAACCTCACTCCTTCAAGGGAAGTGTGGGGATCTGATATGCTTGATAATGCGGGGCAGCCAAGTGACTCAATGCCCGGTGATTCTGGATGTGTGTTGCTTGGCAGTGAACGAGTCGATGAGTCAGTCTTGCATTCAACCTCACTCCTTCAAGGGAAGTGTGGGGCTCTGATATGCTTGATTATGTGGGGAAGTCTTGTAACTCCATACATGGTGATTCGGGATGTGTATTGCTTGGCAGTGAACGATGAGTCACTCTTGCGTTCAACCTCACTCCTTCAAGGGAAGTGTGGGGCTCTGATATGCTTGATAATGTGGGGCAGCCAAGTGACTCCATGCCCGGTGATTCGGGATGTGTGTTGCTTGGCAGTGAACGAGTCGATGAGTCAGTCTTGCATTCAACCTCACTTCTTCACGGAAAGTGTGGGGCTCTGATATGCTTGAAAATGTGGGGAAGTCTTGTAACTCCATACATAGTGATTCGGGATGTGTATTGCTTGGCAGTGAACGATGAGTCACTCTTGCATTCAACCTCACTCCTTCAAGGGAAGTGTGGGGCTCTGATATGCTTGATAATGTGGGGCAGCCAAGTGACTCCATGCCCGGTGCGTCAGGCGAAATAGCACGTCATCGTACATTTGAGATCAGCGGGAAGAAGATGACGACGTCCACTAATTTAGTATCTGTGCACACGAATCTGCTGTGTGTGTGACTCTGTGTGTCAGCTATGATATCATCTTCTGTGGTTCCATGCCTAGCATGTACGTCTGAACCATCCTGCAAAGTTTGAATGACGTAGGTTGAGCGATCGCTCCGCGAAATATACTTTTTGAAATTCTCTTCATAGTATATCTTCCACCATTGAAATTTCGAATTTCTTCAAAAAAAGTGCTGAGAGGGGTGGCTTGCAACCTCGATATGGCTTGTTCCAGGCATGCTTTGGAGCCATCTTCTGTTGAAGTAGTGGCAGGGATCTGCCCTGCAACTGCTACAACAAAAAATGATTCGATCTGAGAAAGGGTGAGACCGCGAATCTCGGTTGAATATTGAGTATTTCAAGCCTTTTCACGACGAAGATGGAGTTCTTTTTGGAGATGGACGTCGCGGCAAAGGACATGGTGTCCGACGTCTGGCGTCTGGTGAAGCCAGGGATCATTTGTCCAGTCAGGTCGGCAGCCTAACCGTCGGTAAGCTTGTGTTTGGATCCCGTTCTGCTCGATTTGGTAGATCACAAACAATTTGATATCGCACAAATTGATCTCAGCATCGTGCGTACGGTATTTTATATTCAGAAAATCCCAAAGTGTCTCTGTGTGGCCGTCCTATGCCACGAGAAACTCCAATCAGGCTCCTATGTCCTCTGCCTTCATGATTGAATGTCCACTTCGTTTGAACAACGAACACAACAATCGAGGACGGCTTTGCAATGAAAAATACAGCTATACTGGAGCTGAAAAGAAGAAGAAAAAAACGTGCTCAGGATGAGACTCGAGTACACGCATACTCTCCCAGCAGGTGAAACGCAAATTTTTGTGAAAAATGCGTGACGCCGACTGACCAGTAATTTCGCCTGACGGATTCGGGATGCGTGTTGCTTGGCAGTGAACGAGTCGATGAGTCAGTCTTGCATTCAACCTCACTTCTTCACGGAAAGTGTGGGGCTCTGATATGCTTGATAATGTGGGGAAGTCTTGTAACTCCATACATGGTGATTTGGGAAGTGTATTGCCTGGCAGTGAACGATGAGTCATTCTTGCGTTCAACCTCACTCCTTCAAGGCAAGTGTGGGGCTCTGACATGCTTGATAATGCAGGGCAGCCAAGTGACCCCATGCCCGGTGATTCGGGATGTGTGTTGCTTGGCAATGAACGAGTCGATGAGTCAGTCTTGCATTCAACCTCACTCCTTCACTGCAGTATGGTGCTCTGTAATGCTTGATAATGCGGGGCAGCCAAGTGACTCCATGCTCGGTGATTCGGGATGTGTGTTGCTTGGCAGTGAACGATGAGTCATCCTTGCATCCTTGCCCTAATATGCTTGATAGTGCGGCGCAGCCAAGTGACTCCATGCCCGGTGATTCGGGATGTGTGTTGCTTGGCATTGAACGAGTCAATGAGTCAGCCTTGCATTCAACCTCACTCCTTCAAGGGAAGTGTGGGGCTCTGTAATTCTTAATAATGCTAGGAAGTCTTGTAACTGTATACCCGGTGTTTCGGGATGTGTGTTGCTTGACAGTGAACGATGAGTCATTCTTTCGTGCAACCTCACTCCTTCAAGGGAAGTGTGGGGCTCTGATATGCTTGATAATGTGGGGCAGCCAAGTGACTCCATGCACGGTGATTCGGGATGTGTGTTGCTTGGCAGTGAACGAGTTGATGAGTCAGTCTTGTATTCAACCTCACTCCTTCAAGGGAAGTGTGGGGCTCTGATATGCTTGATAATGTGGGGAAGCCTTGTAACTCCATACCTGGTGATTCGGGATGTGTGTTGCTTGGCAGTGAACGATGAGTCATCCTTGCGTTCAACCTCACTCCTTCAAGGGAAGTGTGGGGCTCTGATATGCTTGATAATGTGGGGCAGCCAAGTGACTCCATGCCCGGTGAATCAAGATGTGTGTTGCTTGGCAATGAACGAGTTGATGAGTCAGTCTTGCATTCAACCTCACTCCTTCACGGCAGTGTGGTGCTCTGTAATGCTTGATAATGCGGGGCAGCCAAGTGACTCCATGCCCGGTGATTCGGGATGTGTGTTGCTTGGCAGTGAACGATGAGTCATCCTTGCGTTCAACCTCACTCCTTCAAGGGAAGTTTGGGGCTCTGATATGCTTGATAATGCGGGGCAGCCAAGTGACTCCATGAACGGTGGTTCGGGATATGTGTTGCTTGGCAGTGAACGATGAGTCATTCTTGCGTTCAACCCCACTCCTTCAAGGGAAGTGTGGGGATCTGATATGCTTGATAATGTGGGGCAGCCAAGTGACTCCATGCCCGGTGATTCGGGATGTGTATTGCTTGGCAGTGAACGAGTCGATGAGTCAGTCTTGTATTCAACCTCACTCCTTCAAGGGACGTGTGGGGCTCTGATATGCTTGATAATGTGGGGAAGCCTTGTAACTCCATACCTGGTGATTCGGGATGTGTGTTGCTTGGCAGTGAACGATGACTCATTCTTGCGTTCAACCTCACTCCTTCAAGGGAAGTGTGGGGCTCTGATATGCTTGATAATGCAGGGCAGCCAAGTGACTCCATGCCCGGTGATTCGGGATGTGTGTGTTGCTTGGCAATGAACGAGTTGATGAGTCAGTCTTGCATTCAACCTCACTCGTTCACGGCAGTGTGGTGCTCTGTTATGCTTGATAATGCGGGGCAGCAAAGCGACTCTGTGCTCGGTCATTCGGGATGTGTGTTGCTTGGCAGTGAACGATGAGTCAGTCTTGCGTTCAACCTCACTCCTTCAAGGGAAGTGTGGGGCTCTGATATGCTTCATAATGTGGGGCAGCCAAGTGACCCCATGCCCGGTGATTCGGGATATGTGTTGCTTGGCAGTGAACGAGTCGATGAGTCAGTCTTGTATTCAACCTCACTCCTTCAAGGGAAGTGTGGGAATCTGATATGCTTGATAATGTGGGAAAGCCTTGTAACTCCATACCTGGTGATTCGGGATTTGTGTTGCTTGGCAGTGAACGATGAGCCATTCTTGCGTTCAACCTCACTCCTTCAAGGGAAGTGTGGGGCTCTGATATGCTTGATAATGTGGGGCAGCCAAGTGACTCCATGCCCGGTGAATCAAGATGTGTGTTGCTTGGCAATGAACGAGTTGATGAGTCAGTCTTGCATTCAACCTCACTCCTTCACGGCAGTGTGGTGCTCTGTAATGCTTGATAATGCAGGGCAGCCAAGTGACTCCATGCCCGGTGATTCGGGATGTGTGTTGCTTGGCAGTGAACGATGAGTCATTCTTGCGTTCAACCCCACTCCTTCAAGGGAAGTGTGGGGATCTGATATGCTTGATAATGTGGGGCAGCCAAGTGACTCCATGCCCGGTGATTCGGGATGTGTATTGCTTGGCAGTGAACGAGTCGATGAGTCAGTCTTGTGTTCAACCTCACTCCTTCAAGGGACGTGTGGGGCTCTGATATGCTTGATAATGTGGGGAAGCCTTGTAACTCCATACCTGGTGATTCGGGATGTGTGTTGCTTGGCAGTGAACGATGACTCATTCTTGCGTTCAACCTCACTCCTTCAAGGGAAGTGTGGGGCTCTGATATGCTTGATAATGCAGGGCAGCCAAGTGACTCCATGCCCGGTGATTCGGGATGTGTGTGTTGCTTGGCAATGAACGAGTTAATGAGTCAGTCTTGCATTCAACCTCCCTCGTTCACGGCGGTGTGGTGCTCTGTAATGCTTGATAATGCGGGGCAGCCAAGTGACTCCATGCTCGGTCATTCGGGATGTGTGTTGCTTGGCAGTGAACGATGAGTCAGTCATGCGTTCAACCTCACTCCTTCAAGGGAAGTGTGGGGCTCTGATATGCTTCATAATGTAGGGCAGCCAAGTGACCCCATGCCCGGTGATTCGGGATATGTGTTGCTTGGCAGTGAACGAGTCGATGAGTCAGTCTTGTATTCAACCTCATTCCTTCAAGGAAAGTGTGGGGATCTGATATGCTTGATAATGTGGGGAAGCCTTGTAACTCCATACCTGGTGATTCGGGATTTGTGTTGCTTGGCAGTGAACGATGAGCCATTCTTGCGTTCAACCTCACTCCTTCAAGGGAAGTGTGGGGCTCTGATATGCTTGATAATGTGGGGCAGCCAAGTGACTCCATGCACGGTGATTCGGGATGTGTGTTGCTGGGCAGTGAACGAGTTGATGAGTCAGTCTTATATTCAACCTCACTCCTTCAAGGGAAGTGTGGGGCTCTAATATGCTTGATAATGTGGGGAAGCCTTGTAACTCCATACCTGGTGATTCGGGATGTGTGTTGCTTGGCAGTGAACGATGAATCATTCTTGCGTTCAACCTCACTCCTTCAAGGGAAGTGTGGGGCTCTGATATGCTTGATAATGTGGGGCAGCCAAGTGACTCCATGCACGGTGATTCGGGATTATTGTTGCTGGGCAGTGAACGAGTTGATGAGTCAGTCTTATATTCAACCTCACTCCTTCAAGGGAAGTGTGGGGCTCTGATATGCTTTATAATGTGGGGAAGCCTTGTAACTCCATACCTGGTGATTCGGGATGTGTGTTGCTTGTCAGTGAACGATGAGTCATTCTTGCGTTCAACCTCACTCCTTCAAGGGAAGTGTGGGGCTCTGATATGCTTGATAATGCAGGACAGCCAAGTGACTCCATGCCCGGTGAATCAAGATGTGTGTTGCTTGGCAATGAACGAGATGATGGGTCAGTCTTGCATTCAACCTCACTCCTTCACGGCAGTGTGGTGCTCTGTAATGCTTGATAATGCGGGGCAGCCAAGTGACTCCATGCCCGGTGATTCGGGATGTGTGTTGCTTGGCAGTGAACGATGAGTCATCCTTGCGTTCAACCTCACTCCGTCAACGGAAGTGTGGGGCTCTGATATGCTTGATAATGCGGGGCAGCCAAGTGACTCCATGCCCGGTGGTTCGGGATATGTGTTGCTTGGCAGTGAACGATGAGTCATTCTTGCGTTCAACCCCACTCCTTCAAGGGAAGTGTGGGGATCTGATATGCTTGATAATGTGGGGCAGCCAAGTGACTCCATGCCCGGTGATTCGGGATGTGTATTGCTTGGCAGTGAACGAGTCGATGAGTCAGTCTTGTATTCAACCTCACTCCTTCAAGGGACGTGTGGGGCTCTGATATGCTTGATAATGTGGGGAAGCCTTGTAACTCCATACCTGGTGATTCGGGATGTGTGTTGCTTGGTAGTGAACGATGACTCATTCTTGCGTTCAACCTCACTCCTTCAAGGGAAGTGTGGGGCTCTGATATGCTTGATAATGCAGGGCAGCCAAGTGACTCAATGCCCGGTGATTCGGGATGTGTGTGTTGCTTGGCAATGAACGAGTTGATGAGTCAGTCTTGCATTCAACCTCCCTCGTTCACGGCAGTGTGGTGCTCTGTAATGCTTGATAATGCGGGGCAGCCAAGTGACTCCATGCTCGGTGATTCGGGATGTGTGTTGCTTGGCAGTGAACGATGAGTCAGTCTTGCGTTCAACCTCACTCCTTCAAGGGAAGTGTGGGGCTCTGATATGCTTCATAATGAGGGGCAGCCAAGTGACCCCATGCCCGGTGATTCGGGATATGTGTTGCTTGGCAGTGAATGAGTCGATGAGTCAGTCTTGTATTCAACCTCATTCCTTCAAGGTAAGTGTGGGGATCTGATATGCTTGATAATGTGGGGAAGCCTTGTAACTCCATACCTGGTGATTCGGGATTTGTGTTGCTTGGCAGTGAACGATGAGCCATTCTTGCGTTCAACCTCACTCCTTCAAGGGAAGTGTGGGGCTCTGATATGCTTGATAATGTGGGGCAGCCAAGTGACTCCATGCCCGGTGAATCAAGATGTGTGTTGCGTGGCAATGGACGAGTTGATGAGTCAGTCTTGCATTCAACCTCACTCCTTCACGGCAGTGTGGTGCTCTGTAATGCTTCACAATGCGGGTCAGCCAAGTGACTCCATGCCCTGTGATTCGGGATGTGTGTTGCTTGGCAGTGAACGATGAGTCATTCTTGCGTTCGACCTCACTCCTTCAAGGGAAGTGTGGGGCTCTGATATGCTTGATAATGTGGGGCAGCCAAGTGACTCCATACCTGGTGATTGGGGATGTGTGTTTTTTGGCAGTGAACGATGAGTCATTCTTGTGTTCAACCTCACTCCTTCAAGGGAAGTGTGGGGATCTGATATGCTTGATAATGCGGGGCAGCCAAGTGACTCCATGCCCGGTGATTCTGGATGTGTGTTGCTTGGCAGTGAACGATGAGTCATTCTTGCGTTCAACCCCACTCCTTCAAGGGAAGTGTGGGGATCTGATATGCTCGATAATATGGGGCAGCCAAGTGACTCCATGCCCGGTGGTTCGGGATGTGTGTTGCTTGGCAGTGAACGAGTCGATGAGTCAGTCTTGTATTCAACCTCACTCCTTCAAGGGAAGTGTGGGGCTCTGATATGCTTGATAATGTGGGGAAGCCTTGTAACTCCATACCTGGTGATTCGGGATGTGTGTTACTTGGAAGTGAACGATGAGTCATTCTTGCTTTCAACCTCACTCTTTTAACGGAAGTGTGGGGCTCTGATATGCTTGATAATGTGGGGCAGTCAATTAACTCGATGCCCGGTGATTCGGGATGTGTGTTGTTTTGAACGAGTCGTTGAGTCAGTCTTGCATTCAACCTCACTCTTTCACGGGAAGTGTGGAGCTCTGATATGCTTGATAATGTGGGGATGTCTTGTAACTCCATACCTGGTGATTCGGGATGTGTGTTGCTTGGCAGTGAACGATGAGTCATTCTTGCGTTCAACCTCACTCCTTCAAGGGAAGTGTGGGGCTCTGATTTTGCTTGATAATGCGGGGCAGCCAAGTGACTCCATGCCCGGTGATTCGGGATGTGTGTTCCTTGGCAATGAACGAGTTGATGAGTCAGTCTTGCATTCAACCTCACTCCTTCAGGGCAGTGTGGTGCTCTGTAATGCTTGATAATGCGGGGCAGCCAAGTGACTCCATGCTCGGTGATTCGGGATGTGTGTTGCTTGGCAGTGAACGATGGGTCATCCTTGCGTTCAACCTCACTCCTTCAAGGGAAGTGTGGGGCTCCGATATGCTTTATAATGTGGGGCAGCCAAGTGACTCCATGCCCGGTGATTCGGGATGTGTGTTGCTTGGCAGTGAACGAGTCGATGAGTCAGTCTTGCATTCAACCTCACTCCTTCACGGCAGTGTGGTGCTCTGTAATGCTTGATAATGCGGGCCAGGCAAGTGACTCCATGCCCGGTGATTCGGGATGTGTGATGCTTGGCAGTGAACGATGAGTCATTCTTGCGTTCAAACCCACTCCTTGAAGGGAAGTGTGGGGATCTGATATGATTGATAACGTGGGGCAGCCAAGTGACTCCATGCCCGGTGATTCGGGATGGGTTAATGCTTGGCAGTGAAGGAGTCGATGAGTCAGTCTTGTATTCAACCTCACTCCTTCAAGGGAAGTGTGGGGCTCTGATATGCTTGATAATGTGGGGCAGCCAAGTGACTCCATGCCCGGTGAATCAAGATGTATGTTGCTTGGCAATGAACGAGTTGATGAGTCAGTCTTGCTTTCAACCTCACTCCTTGACGGCAGTGTGGTGCTCTGTAATGCTTGATAATGCGGGGCAGCCAAGTGACTCCATGCCCGGTGATTCGGGATGTGTGTTCTTTGGCAGTGAACGATGAGTCATCCTTGCGTTCAACCTCACTCCTTCAACGGAAGTGTGGGGCTCTGATATGCTTGATAATGCGGGGCAGCCAAGTGACTCCATGCCCGGTGGTTCGGGATGTGTGTTGCTTGGCAGTGAACGATGAGTCATTCTTGCGTTCAACCCCACTCCTTCAAGGGAAGTGTGGGGATCTGATATGCTTGATAATATGGGGCAGCCAAGTGACTCCATGCCCGGTGATTCGGGAGGTGTATTGCTTGGCAGTGAACGAGTCGATGAGTCAGTCTTGTATTCAACCTCACTCCTTGAAGGGAAGTGTGGGGCTCTGATATGCTTGATAATGTGGGGAAGCCTTGTAACTCCATACCTGGTGATTTGGGATGTGTGTTACTTGGAAGTGAACGATGAGTCATTCTTGTTTTCAACCTCACCTTTTAAACGGAAGTGTGGGGCTCTGATATGCTTGATAATGTGGGGCAGCCAATTAACTCGATGCCCTGTGATTCTAGATGTGTGTTGTTTGGAACGAGTCGTTGCGTCAGTCTTGCATTCAACCTCACTCTTTCACGGGAAGTGTGGAGCTCTGATATGCTTGATAATGTGGGGAAGTCTTGTAACTCCATACCTGGTGATTCGGGATGTGTGTTGCTTGGCAGTGAACGATGAGTCATTCTTGCGTTCAACCTAACTCCTTCAAGGGAAGTGTGGGGCTCTGATATGCTTGATAATGCGGGGCAGCCAAGTGACTCCATGCCCGTTGATTCGGGATGTGTCTTGCTTTGCAATGAACGAGTTGATGAGTCAGTCTTGCATTCAGCCTCACTCGTTCACGGCAGTGTGGTGCTCTGTAATGCTTGATAATGCGGGGCAGCCAAGTGACTCCATGCTCGGTGATTCGGGATGTGTATTGCTTGGCAGTGAACGATGAGTCATGCTTGCGTTCGACCTCACTCCTTCAAGAGAAGTGTGGGTCTCTGATATGCTTGATAATGCGGGGCAGCCAAGCGACTCCATGCCTTGTGATTCGGGATGTGTGTTGCTTGGCAGTGAACGATGAGTCATTCTTGCGTTCAACCACACTCGTTCAAGGGAAGTGTGGGGATCTGATATGCTTGATAATGTGGGGCAGCCAAGTGACTCCATGCCCGGTGATTCGGGATGTGTGTTACTTGGCAGTGAACGAGTCGATGAGTCAGTCTTGTATTCAACCTCACTCCTTCAAGGGAAGTGTGGAGCTCTGATATGCTTGATAATGTGGGGAAGCCTTGTAACTCCATACCTGGTGATTCGAGATGTGTGTTACTTGGCAGTGAACGATGAGTCATTCTTGCTTTCAACCCCACTCGTTCAAGGGAAGGGTGGGGATCTGATATGCTTGATAATGTGGGGCAACCAAGTGACTCCATGCCCGGTGATTCGGGATGTGTGTTGCTTGGCAGTGAACGAGTCGATGAGTCAGTCTTGTATTCAACCTCACTCCTTCAAGGGAAGTGTGGAGCTCTGATATGCTTGATAATGTGGGGAAGCCTTGTAACTCCATACCTGGTGATTCGAGATGTGTGTTATTTGGCAGTGAACGACGAGTCATTCTTGCTTTCAACCTCACTCCTTCAAGGGAAGTGTGGAGCTCTGATATGCTTGATAATGTGGGGAAGCCTTGTAACTCCATACCTGGTGGTTCGAGATGTGTGTTATTTGGCAGTGAACGATGAGTCATTCTTGCTTTCAACCTCACTCCTTCAAGGGAAGTGTGGAGATCTGATATGCTTGATACTGTGGGGAAGTCTTGTAACTCAAACCTGGTGATTCGGGATGTGTGTTGCTTGCCAGTAAACGATTACTCATTCTTGCGTTCAACCTCACTCCTTCAAGGGAAGTGTTGGGCTCTGATATGCTTGATAATGCAGGGCAGCCAAGTGACTCCATGCCCGGTGATTCGGGATGTGTGTTGCTTGGCAGTGAACAATGAGTCATTCTTCTGGTCAACCTCACTCCTTCAAGGGAAGTATGGGGCTCTGATATGCTTCATAATGTGGGGCAGCCAAGTGACTCCATGCCCGGTGATTCGGGATGTGTGTTGCTTGGCAGTGAACGAGTCGATGAGTCAGTCTTGTATTCAACCTCCTTCCTTCAAGGGAAGTGTGGGGCTCTGATATGCTTGATAATGTGGGGAAGCCTTGTAACTCCATACCTGATGATTCGGGATGTTTGTTACTTGGCAGTGAACGATGAGTCATTCTTGCTCTCAACCCCACTCCTTCAAGGGAAGTATGTGGCTCTGATGTGCTTGATACTGTGGGGCAGCCAATTAACTCGATGCCCGGTGTTTCGGGATGTGTGTTGTTTGGCAGTGAACGAGTCGATGATTCAGTCTTTTATTTAACCTCACTCCTTCAAGGGAAGTGTGGGGATCTGATATGCTTGATAATGCGGGGAAGCCTTTTATCTCCATACATGGTTATTCGGGATGTGTGTTGCTTGGCAGTGAAGGATGAGTCAGTCTTGTATTCAACCTCACTCCTTCAAGGGAAGTGTGGGGCTCTGTAATGCTTGATAATGCGGGGAAGCCAAGTGACTCCATGCCCGGTGATTCGGGATGTGTGTTGCTTGGCATTGAACGAGTCGATGAGTCAGTCTTGTATTCAACCTCACTCCTTCAAGGGAAGTGTGGGGCTCTGATATGCTTGATAATGCGGGGAAGCCTTGCAACTCCATACCTGGTTATTCGGGATGTGTGTTGCTAAGCAGTGAACGATGAGTCATTCTGGCGTTCAACCTCACTCCTGCAAGGTAAGTGTGGGGCTCTGATATGCTTGATAATGTGGGGCAGTCAAGTTAATCCATGCCCGTTTATTCGGGATGTGACCCATACATGGTTATTTGGGATATGTATTGTTTGGCAGTGAACGATGAGTCATTATTGCGTTCAATCTCACTCCTTCAAGGCAAGTGTGGGCCTTTGATGTGCTTGATAATGCGGGGCAGCCGAGTGACTCCATGCCCGGTCATTCGGGATTTGTGTTGCTTGGCAGTGAACGAGTCGATGAGTCGGTCTTGCATTCAACCACACTCCTTCACGGGAAGTGTGGGGCTCTGATATGCTTGATAATGTGGGGAAGTCTTGTAACTCCATACCTGGTTATTCGGGATGTGTGTTGCTTTCCAGTGAACGATGAGTCATTGTTGCATTCAACTTCACTCCTTCAAGGGAAGGGTTGGGCTCTGAAATGCTTGATAATGCAGGGCAGCCGAGTGACTCCATGCCCGGTCATTCAGGATTTGTGTGGCTTGGCAGTGAACGAGTCGATGAGTCAGTCTTGCATTCAACATCAGCCGAAATGATTCCATGCCGGTTGATTTGCCGTAAGTGTTGCTTGGCATTGAACGAGTCGACGAGTCAAT